>NC_132848.1:10600000-10900000 GCF_048164855.1 Canis lupus baileyi
TGAGCCATGGCCTTCTTGCCTGGCCTTGCCCCTCCAGCTATACTTGCCCACATCCCTGGGGCATTTCCTGGGATCAGCAGTGTAGACAGGCAAGCCCCTGTGACGTAAGAATACTAACCTTTAAAGCACATCAGTAGACACTTTGTAGCATATGCCGTTTATTAGGGTTTCCATTAAAAGTATTATGTTTCCATACTTTACAACCATAAAAGGGTAAATAATTTCAAAGGATTGCTTGATAGGAGACTTCTGTTTTAAATGGAACTTGGAAATATCTGGGAAATCACTGGAATAAATGTACTTAATCGACCCAATGCTGTGAAGTTCTTTTTAACTGTTTTCTTGAGCACATAAAAAGATATACCATTTCCTCCAACATTTTTTGAAATAGGTTTTGGTTTGGAGTCTTTCCTCTGTAACATTTGACTTATAAATATTTCTTACAATGCTTCCTTTGTCTGTCTTTCTTTCTTTCTTTCTTTCTCCTAGCGCTGAGACTTCTCAACACCAATAGATCGTTCCGCACTTCACCTCTCTACCCTATAGTGTAAGTTAGAACTTCAAACCAGAAAGTAACATTACATGCCACTCAAGAAAACCTGCTCCACCACTTGATAAGTTGGCGAATGTATATTAAATGCCCCTATTGTGTTATTTCCTTTTCTAGAGGAAACAAATTCTTATCCATGACACCAAGCAAATATGTCATCAACGTGGGCTGTATGCGAAGCCAAGAGGCCATCCACTGCATGCGAAAGATTAGATCAACTTGCTTTCAGAATAAAATATTAAAGAAATATTGGAAAAACAAAAATACAAACAAACAAAAAAAAGAAATATTGCTAATACCAAACATTTGAAGCAAAGTTAAGCAGTCAATAAAGTATTCACATGTTACAACCTAATTGGAATCATCTACATTAGCCATGTGTAGGCTCCTATTCTCCAGGAAATTACATGAACTTGTGTCTGGTTTTGTCTGTGTAGACATTAGATGTTAGGTAGAGTACTTTCTTTTTTACAGGAGCACTACTTAAAAGATGAAGTGAGACATTTCTGAGCCCCAGCAACCCCAGCTATCACGGACAAGCTGGTGAGTAGATCATACCAAAAGTGAGAATCATTTATCTAATTGTACAAATTAGAGGGCTCAAAGAGGTGGAGATTAACTTTTTTAAACCAAAACTTTTAAATCCTTAGTAACAACCCTTGGAACTAAGGAAGAAGAGTGAGCATAACATCATCAGGTCAATTCCCTGGACTTGGTGACGAGGGCACCAGCAATTGAGAATAGCAACTACCAAATGTGCTCACACGCCAGGCACTGCGCTCAATTCTTGGCTCACGTCATATCACTTAATTCTTAATACCCCTTCTCATCTTCATTTTTCAGATGAAGAAATTGAGTCCGGGAGACATTGGGTAACTTTCCCAAGCTCACAAAATTAGTAGTGTTGCTGCGTTGTAACCCTAGTCTGGCTGAATCCAAAGCTATGTCCTTTACTGCTGTGCCAATACCTCGTCTGCTTTGGGGTTAGGTATGGCCGGAGGATAGAAGCTAGAGCCAAACATAAGAGAGAATCAGCTCTTGATTCTTCAGAGCTGAAAATGCAGTGAAGTCAAGAAGGAAGTCACCCAATGGCTGTTTATAGAACCGAGGCCTCCTCTTGGCACAGTATGTCTGGTTGGCAGGGGAGAGTAAATGGGAGATGCAGGGATGATGGCCTTTGGGGTCTGAGCACAAGACGTAATTTCAGTGCTCTGTCTGGTGGGAGATGAGTAAAAGCTATGTTCTCACTCTGGTGCTGAGCCAGGAATGCACGTCTGTGTGGTGGGAAGTTGGAGGATTCATCTAGATAGAGTAGGCCAAGAGAGAGGAATCAAGGGAGGGAATGACAAGCCAAGGCATATCTTAAGGTGATCAAGGCCTTGTCCTTCCCACCACAATCATGCAGCCTCACTGAATGAGGACACTATTTGGGAGAAACTGGGAAATGGAGAAGAGGAATTCAAGGCAATGAATCACCTTGCCTGCCAAGGAAGTGCAGTTCAGAAGCCAAAAGGAAAAACAGGGCTCCATTCCACAAAGCACTCAATCTCCTGAAAGCAACAGCATAAATAGAGTCATTTATGCCAATGAAGGTTTCTAAATGTTTAAACTAGCCAGTAACACCACACAGATGGAGAAACTAATGCTTGCGGAAGGTAATGATTTGTACCGTAGTCACACAGTGGGTTGGAGATAGAGCAGATGTGAACTCCCAATCTCTTGACTCCCAGATATGCACATAAACCTTCAAAAAGACAGAGCTTCTAGCCCTGAAATCTGCCCAGCCCTTTGTCTACTGTGTGGTCCCCTGTCAACCTCAACATTGCACTACGCAGAAGGGATTATTTCCCCTCACACAGTTTGTGAGTCTTAGGGAGCTACATGACCGGGCCTCCACACTTTCTCTTTTTGTCTTTTTGTTCACTTGGCAAGTATTTGTTGAGTGTTTACTGTGCGTTGGGGACAGTTCTAGATGCTGGGAATCTGTGGCGAACAGGACAAAGACCTTGTTCCCCTGGAGTGCCGAATTTAGGAGGGGCCGACAGACAGTACACAATGAACAACCAAATAGGAAAATATCATAGAGTAAAGGTGCCATGTGGAAAATAAAGCAGCATGCTAAGATGGAAAGTAACTGCAGGGAACACCTTTGACTGAGCCTTTCTCTGAGAGTCAAGGAAGGTCTCTCAGAGAAGACTTTTGAGGTGACATGTATATGCCAAAGAAAAGCCAGCCAAGTGAAGATCCGAGGAAAGCAGATTTTTCAACCCAAACACGCTCCTTTTTTTTTTTTTAATTTTTTTATTGTTCAATTTGCCAACATTTAGCCCAAACACACTCCTGTAGATTTTACCAGTTTGCTTTCTTTAACCTGTTTTTCTCTTCTACCCAAGGCCACTTACAAAATTGCAAGTGAGTTAGAGTGTCATCCTACAAGGAAAAAAGCAAGATATTTTATTCTGATTTTCAAACTTTGGCTAGTAAGCTTTCATATTTTGATTAATATTAATATTATTTTGTATTAATATAGAATTCCCTACACATTTCACGAGAGATGAAGTCACAGCAGTGTCTTAGATCAGAGAGATTGATATATACAAGGGAATCGAGATATTCATAGAACTCAGTGGCATGACAAATGTCACATCCAGATTGTCCTCACATTCATTCACACAGCAGATCCTACACTCTCTGTGATTCATGATTATTATCATCATCTCTCCCCCATTTTATGTATTTATTTTTTAAGGTTTCATTTATTGATTCATGAGAGACTCAGAGAGAGAGGCAGAGACACAGGCAGAGGGAGAAGCAGGCTCCCTGCAGGGAACCTGATGTGGGACTCAATCCCAGGACCCCAGGATCACACCCTGAGCCAAAGGCAGATGCTCAACCACTGAGCCACCCAGGCATCTCCCTCCTCCATTTTATTGTAGCAGCCTCCTAACTGGCCTCCCAGCTTCTCAGCAACAAGGGTGATTTTTATAGAAAGAAAGTCTGAGCATGTCTCTCCACTGCTCACCTGTCTCTGACTTACAACTAACTGTCTGCAATTGTAAATGGTTGTGGACTGAATCGTTCCCACCACCCAAACTCACATATTGAAGCTCTGGCCCCCAAGGTGACTATAGTAGGAGATAGGGCCTTAACAGAGATAACTATGGGTAAATGAGGTGTGGGGGGGAGACTCTGATCCAATAGGACTGATGTCCTTATAAGAGACACAGACACCAGATCTCTCCCTCTCTCCCTCTCTCTGTCCCTTCCCACTTACCCCCCAAGGCTATGTGAAGTTACAGTGGGAAGGCCACCATCTGCAAACCAGACAGAGAAGTCTCACCAGAAACCAACCCTGATGACACGTTGACCTTGGACCGCCAGCCTCTGGAACTGTGAGAAAAGCACTTTCTGCTCTTTCAGCCCCCAGCCTCTGCTATTAGCCTGAGCACAGGGCTCCACGGATATCCATCACCTGCCCACCTCCCTCTCCCCTCTCACTCATCTGCTGCCTCTCTGCTCCCACTTTATCCCAGCCATGGGGGTGTCCTCCTTGCCCCTGAAGTGCCCCTCTCCAGATATCCACACAGCTCCCTCCCCTTCCTCCTGCAGGGTTCTACTCAGATGTCCCTTCATAGTGAGACTTTCTCGGACCACCTCTTTGTAAAATTATAACTCCCCCATGGCTCATTGCATTTCCCTGCTTGATTTTTTCCTCAGAGCCTTATCACTTACCAATATAATAGAAATCTGACATATTTATATTGGTGTATAGTCTATCTTGACATTGTTATGTAAGCTCCCCAAGGGTAGGGATGGTGAGCTGTTTTGCACTCTGCCAAATGCAGATGGAATGGAAAGTATGTGGGCATGAGAAAGAAGAGAGAGACAGAGGGAGAAAAAGAGAAAGACGGGAAGACAGAGGGGAGCAGAGAGAGAAAAGATCATCCGCCAGCTCAAGATTATGTCCATTGGGAAAGTTCTGTTGAGTTCTCTTTTTTTATTTTTTAGGGGAGGGAAGGGGCAGAGAGGGACAGGGAGAGAGAGAATCTTAAGCTGGGCATGGAGCCCAAAACAGGACTCAATCTTACCACCCTGAGATCATGATCTGAGATGAAATCGGGAGTCAGACCGAGCGAGCCTCCCAGGCACTCCTCTATTGAGTTTTTGACCAAGTTCCCTAGATATTCAATTGTAAATGTTATTAAAATAAAATAATAAAAAATAATTTAAAGAGTTCAAAATGCAATGAAAAGGTAGTACTTATTGCCCAGCACTTGGCAGAGAGCCTGTTAACAAAACAGACCTTCAGTGATTACTTTTTGAACTGAACAGTCGTTGTTATCACACCCATCATCCACATAATCTAGTGACACCCCCCCCCCAACGACTATTGTCTGATTATGGAAAAGTTTTTTCATCATCTGTAAACATATGAGCTTACAGTGGTTAGAACAATGCCTGGCTTGTGGGATTAATTGAATGAATTTCAACACAGTAGAAAAGCTAAAAAACCCTTCCGTGTAGCCCATTATAAAACGTCTTACTATTCCTTTCAGCAGCTAAACTCTCCTTATTCCTCCTGCCTCTGAGCACAGTGTTCAAATCAATCCACATGCCAAAAACACTCTGTTTTTATCTTTGGGACTAAGAAAACTCAGAGTGTCTTCCTTGGTAGGATGGGAAAACGTTACTATAAAATGTAGTAACAGCATTTTACAGTATGTATTTCACGAGTTGTGTGAGACACACAGTGTGTCCAGCAAACCTTTGCTCTAAAACTTAACTTTTTAAGTGAACTATATATATATTTTTTAGATATTTCATTTTTCGTTTTATTTTATTTTTTGGCTTTTCTTTTTTTCCCCCCAGCTTTACTGAGTGAACTATTTTAAAAAATTTTAACTCCAGTACAGTTAACATACAGTGTTATATTAGTTTCTGATGTACAATATAGTGATTCAGCAATTCTATGCTTTACTCAGGGCTCATCATGATAAGTGTATTCTTAATCTGCTTTACCTAATTCACCCATCCCTCCACACCGTCCCCTTTCTTCTCTATAGTTAAGAGTCTGTTTTTTGGTTTGTGTCCTTGTTACTTTGTTCATTTGTTTTGTTTCTTAAATTCCAGATATTTGTGAAGTCCTATGGTATTTGTCTTTCTCTGACTGACTTATTTCACTTAGCATAATACTCTCTAGCTCCAAACATGTTGTTGCAAATGGCAAGATTTCATTCTTTTTTTTAATTCTATTGGCATACTGGTTTTTTTTATAAATTTATTTTTTATTGGTGTTCAATTTGCCAACATATGAATAACACCCAGTGCTCATCCCATCAAGTGCCCCCCCTCAGTGCTCGTCACCCAGGCACCCCCACTCCCCCAACGGATTTCATTCTTTTTTATAGCTAAGTAATCTTCCAGTGTGTGTGTGTGTGTGTGTGTGTGTGTGTGTGTGTGTACCATATCTTCTTTATCCATTCATCTATTGATGGGCACTTGGGTTGTTTCCATAATTTGGCTATTGTAAATAATCTGCAGTAAACATAAGGGTGCATACATTATTTCAAGTTAGTATTTTCATATTCATTGGGTAAATACCCAGTCATGGAATTACTGGATCATACAGTAATTCTATTTTTAACTGTTAGAGGAACCTCCATACTGTTTTCCAGAGTGGCTGCACCAGTCAGCATCCCCAGCAGGACAAGAGGGTTCCCTTTTCTCCACATCCTCTCCAACACTTGTTGTTTCTTGTGTTTTGGATTTTAGCCATTCTGACAAGTGTGAGGCAATATCTCAGTATGGTTTTTGTTTGCATTTCCCTGGTGATGAGTGATGTTGAGCATCTTTTCATGTGTCTGTTGGCCATCTGGATGTCTTCTTTGGAGAAATGTCCGTGTCTTCGGCTCATTTTTTAATAGGACTCTGTTGTTTTGGTTTTGAGTTGTATAAGTTCTTTATATATTTTGGAGAGTGAACTATTTTTTAATGCAATAGAGATTGCTGATTTAAATAACAAAAAATTGAGAAAGAGTTTCATGTAAAAAAATCTATCTGCAAATAATCATCTCTTGCTTAATCCTGAGGATTAAGTTGCTGGCTTATTTTGTTGTTGCTGTTGTTTTATTAAGTGATTTTCTTTTTCTTTTAATTGAGATAAAATTGACATACAATGTATTAGTTTTAGCTGTACAACATGAGTTGATGTCTGTCTGTATTTATCATAAAATGAGCTCTCCAATAAATTTAGTTACCAGCCATCACCACACCATAGCTACAAATTTGTGCATGTGTATGATGAGAGCTTTAAGATCTACTCTCTTAGCAACTTCCAAATATAAAATAGAGTACTGTTAACTACAGTCATCTTACTGTGTATTATATCCCCCAGGAGTTATTTATCTTGAAGTGGAAGTTTGTATCTTTTGACCAGGTGATCACTCACTTTGCCCACCTTCCTTCCCCCATCTCTGGCAACCACCAACCTGTTCTCTGTATCTATGAGGTTGGGGAATTTTTAAATTCCACATTTTAAAAAATTCCACACAATATTTGTCTTTTCCTGTCTGACTTATTTCACTAGGCATCATGCCCTCAGGATCCATCCATGTCATCACAAATGGCAGGATTTGCTTATTTTTTAAGGCTGAATAATATACCATTGAATATATATACTACATTTTGCTTATCCATTTGTCTACTGATGGACATTTATGCTGTTACCACAACTTAGTTTTTGTAAAAATGCTGCAATGAATGTAGGGGTGAAGATACCTTTTTGAGTTAGTGATTTCATTTCCTTCAGATAAATACCCAGAAGTAGAATTGCTGGATCTTATGGTAGCTTTATTTTGAGTTTTTTGAGGACTCTATTGTTTTCTACAATGTGGTCACACCAATTTGCATTCCCACCGACAATGCATAAGTGTTCTCTGTTCTCCACATCCTTGTCAACACTTGCTATCTTTTATCTTTTTGATACTAGCCTTTCTAACAGGTGTGAGATAATATGTCAAATGATTGTTCTTTGAGTAGAAAGTTTAACATTGGAAATAACTTTGTTGCATATATCATAGTTTTCCGATAATTGCCTGTTCATTTTAGGGCTTTTGCACTCTTACCCACCTCCAAACCCCACCCACTCCCAGCCTCTGTCTATGCTTCTGAGCATCTCCACCAGAAAGCAATGCAACGGTCAACTCAATTTCAGGCAAGTAAAGAGTACACTGGGTTGACAGCCAAAAGTATTGTCAGAAATATCATGCTGTCATATTTTCCTGTAGATTCCCATGAACCTGGGGCCCTGACCCATTGAGCTGGATAACTGAACCATATGGTTACATACATCTTTGCAAAGGATAGAGTGATTTTTCAGTAAATCTAATAGAATGTATTACTATCTTCTCAATGTGAAGAATCTAACGAGTTTATGTTTTTTACCTTCACAGATTGCAGCTTTAGATTCTAATGTGTTTCCCTTCCTGTTTGTTGTTTAAGAAAAACCAATAAATTTATTTTATCAATTTAGTATGTGTTTGAATTTTTTTCCCAGTAAACATTTACTCAGTGGTGCTGATATCAAAACATTAGAAAACCAAAATAAATATATATAAACTGTTGTCCTTTAAACATTGGTTAGGCAGCAGAAAAAGCCAACTTCTACATCTAGAGGGCAGAGAAATGAGGACGAGAACAGGAATGTGAGTGCAGCCTGAGACCACTTGAGAGCATTTAGGCACCTTTACATCTCATGCTAGTGAAATAGTAGAAGTTAAGAAGTTGACCTATCTTTGGAGACAGAAAGCCATAGGAATAAAGGAGGTGCCTTCTATATCTGTGTCAGAGTTCACTTTGGAATTTTTCACATCTTCCTGATAATAGTTTAGAAACAGATCAAAGTTGAAACTATAAGAAAACAATTGAATTAAGTCACCACATTAAGTATCACATCCAAATTATCCAAAATTGAATTATAGGGTTAAAAAAAAGATATGATATACAATGGGATTACATGAATCTCCAGACCCCCATTTCTGCAAATTACTCTCCAAATATTCACAAATCTAAGGAAATTCCTGCAGAACATCTCCCAAACAAAGTGTGGCTGAACACAGAAACCTGAAATACATAAAAAACAGGCTTTGGGTATATATTTTGTCTGGAATTTGTTAGGAAGCAGAAATGCCACCAAAATGGAAATTGCACACAGGGAAAAAAATTCCATCATGCTTTTATCCAGATAGGTTGGAAGTGATGTAATAAAGGCACCATAATTTATGTACATAAATGTGTGGGCAACTTGTTCAAGGAGTGACAAATGCAGCATTTTAGTAAAAAAAAAAATAGTGGACATCAAAGAAATTTGACCAGTTGCCAACAATCATTAATCTCTTTATGACCTCTCTACTATGTAGATGCCAAGTAGAGCTGACTTCTCATTCCATCCTCAAAGCAAGACATTCTTATTTATGAAGTTACGAGAGAATATAACATTATACTTCATTTGATATACATCCACAGAGTGCATGGCAACCTCGAGAAGATTTCATTCTTAAAAATGAGGACATTGATAAATCAACAGCCGTACACCTCAAGGATAATGGCTTAAGTCTGACCATAGTCCTCAACTTAATGTGACTGTGATCTTCATTCATCTTGCAAACCACATCACAGAAACCACTCTACGTGATACATCACCAACAGCCAGCTCACTAACCAGGAGGGACTTCAAATAGAGACAGCATTGAATTGTTTCAGATGTGGAGGCATGAGAAAAACCTTCAGAATTAAGACAGAATACATTAAATATTGCACTAAAAGAAAACATTTGTGTAGTTGTCCAGAAAAGCTAGGAGTTGTTGGCTGCAGTTACCACAGAATTAGAGCATTCCATGTGCTAACGTTGTTAAGTGATAAACCTTTCCAATGATGTGGCTTTACCAGAAGCCACTTAGCACTCTTCAAATTCATAGCTTGATAGGTTTCCATGGAGAGCTTACCATAAAGATATTTCCTTCTTTGGATTTCTATAATTTTATATCTCACACACCTCAGCAATAAAACACAATGTGTTACTTATTACCCCTTCTGAAATGAATAACCACTATTTCCCACCTTGAAACATTACTTCAACCACGTCTGGGTGAGAACATTTCTGCTTATCTGGACATGAATGGAAGAGGAGGCCTCTCAAATAATCATTTGAAATTCACTCAAGTAATAGGATAGCCATTACAGTGTCCCCGTCACCACAGCCTTAATAAATATTTAGAATGAGGAGTGTGTGGGAAGTGTGAGAGAGAGAGAAAAAACATTGAGAGATAGACAGATGGACACAGGTACTGAATCATGAGATTGAGGTTCATTGAGTTCATTAAGCAAGTTCCCTAAACTTCAACTTATAAATGGTAATAAAATAAAATAACAAAAAATATCTTAAAAAGCTGAGAATGCAACAAAGAGGTACCACTGGCCAGCACCTGGCAGAGGGCCTATCACAAGGTAGAAGTTCTATAAATATTTTATGAACAGATGGGTCATTGTTGCCATCACCATCCGATCCTGGATCTAGTGACCCTTCTTCCCTCAGCAACTATCCTCTGATTATGGAAAAGTTTTCATTCAGACACTTCACAGAGCACAGAGAGGCAGAGCAAGATCTGATGTGCTGACATAGGTCTGCTCACAGTAAGCAGCCCTACTGGCCTTCAAAAATGAATTTTCCCATATTCTTCAAAATGGTCCAAAACGATGTTACTTTGTACCTTATAAGAAAGTTATGAAGACATATAATGGGCCCCAGTGTCTCCCTGTTTGTCCATTTGAAGAACAGACCAGAGTCAGAGTCTGATCCCAAGCCTCCAAAAACACACTAATACCTGAAGAGAAAGGTGCCAGAGCAAGGGAATTCACAACCGTCCTTCCGGTTCTCACTACGGTGGAGCACCAACCTACTCCCAGCACTCACTCCCTACATCTGATCTGTGTTTCCCAGGGGGCAAAGAAAAATGAAGCCAACAAAACCTGCACCACTTAACCAATTACTCACGACTGGTCCTTATGCTCTTTATTTTGGTTAGAGGCTCTTTCCGACAGTTTCTAAAACCAAAGCAGCCAACGTCATCACTTTGGAAATGGCAGTCATGACTGTCACTAAGAGAACAACCAGCCAGGGCTGTATCTTAACAAGCACAAGGGTGAGAGCAGAAACAGAAGACAGGGACCCAAAAGTGGCAAAAAGATGGCAAATGACACGCTGAGATAAAAAATGAATCCAACCAAGGGACCAAGAGAATTTGCCCAGGAAGCATCCCTTCTCAGAACACAGAATGTCTCAGATTTCCAGATGGTTCCTGCCACCCAGGAACACTGAAGGGATCCCCTACAATTTAAATAGAGAGAGAGAGAAAAAAAAAGAGGTTTTAGGAGCCTAAGGCACTCAAAGTACAATCAAAAGTCACACCTACCCCTTTAATGCACCCGGATTCACAAAAACTCCCACCCAAGCTCCACCATTCTGTCCTCCCTCTAATTCAACCTTAGAAGAGCCAGCTCCTCTGAGCCACAACAAAGCCAGTTCATGTCAGTTTGTTGCCACTCATTGGATTTTAGTTCCACTTTAAAACTTCATATTTGTATGAACGCTTCTCATGCTCACCACCCAAAATTTACTTAGTGATTTTTTTAAGATCCCAAGCTTATAAACCACTGAGTTCACATGGTTTGAATACTGAGTAATTCTTAAAATCTCATTACTAGAATGAGACATTTATCTCAAGTTAAATCTACAAAGAAAAAAAAAAAGATGTGATGGTAATAAACTACCACTGAAACAGAATCATAAAGTTGGATGTCAAACAATAGGGTACTGTAAATGATACCCTCCCCAGAAGGTTCCCTCTGATAGCCACAACTACAGAAAACATACGCTAACAATAAATATGACTTCCACAACACCACAGCCCTTTCAGCACTTGTTCCATGTGGGGATGATAAGCAATAGCTCTGCTCTGCATTTTTTGTTCAATAAGAAATTCTTCCTCGCAAATAATAAATTTATAGCAAGAGAAGGTCTTTGTGACTCAAGTCTCCATTTCTTTAACTTACTGCTTTTCTGGACATAAATTCTATTAGCCTATGTGTGGAAAGTTTGTTAGGGCGACCTGGGCCCGGTGGGAATTGGTCAATGCCTCGTAGTTTAAAAGGAAAACATACAATTCACTTTAGAATCTTTGTAGCTCTCCACCATCTTCCTGGCCATTTCAACCCAGCGTGAGAATTAATACTACTTCAGTCAACGGTGTATTAGGCAATGGTCAACATTCATTCATTATACTTGGGTAAAGAAAGATCAATTGAAAAAAATAACATGGCGTACGTGAATGTGTATGTCATGTCAGTTAGCTGTATATGGATTCCAGAATACCATACCCTTGTTTGCATTTTAGAAATTGTTTCATTCTAAAGACGATTTCAGTGTTAAAATAGATTGATTCTTCCAGTGTTTGGGGACAAGCATGTGATACCAGAGATATCCCGTGTATATAGTTTATTTTACGTAAGCAAACACTTCAGTGATTTTTTTTATAAATCCACAGTGCCCGGGCAATTATATATTTTCTTTCAAAAGAAAATGATACATAGTTATATAATGAAATTAAGTTATTTGAAAAAAATACCAGAATTTATCTCACTGTCTCTATTTCCGTAGTGCTTTAATGGCTCTGAGCTTAATAATCCTTTTCCTTTTGACCCTCAGCACTGAGACTATCTAAACTGGCACCACTCAAATGGTATTTGAAAGGAAGGGCACGGTCATACACTGCCTTGAGTTAAGTATGGAAACCGAGAATAAGCACTTAGAAACTTTTTACAGCAATTCCACAGGCAATTTTTGCCTGTGAAATCTAATTTTAAACATTGAAGGCTTACCTTCTGCACAATTTAGGGTATTTTTTAATTTAATTTTTCTTGTAACTCATTATTGTTCTATTTTACAAAAATATCAGTCATGACTGATTGGAAATTTTAAAACTGGGCCTTTGTCACCGTAGTTTGAGAAGCATCGGTATCAACTACCACGTGATGGGCATAGTCGGATAACCGTCTTTGGAGCTAAAAGTATGACATTGAATATATACATTTCTGTGTGCTCGTACATATTTATAATTTTTAGAACACAGACCCAGGCCTTATCCATGCAACAAAACAATAACTTGGCAAAAACAAAGGGTGAAACCCAGTTGAACTCATTCCCTCTGTCTCTCCAGATACATTGCAGCTGAAGAGATTATTCAGAAATAGAAACGGTTTGATTAAATGGTTGAAACAGGGGCGCCTGGGTGGCTCAGTCATCTTCAGCTCAGCTCATGATTCAGGAGTTCTGGGATGGAGTCCTGCATTGGGCTCCCTGCTCAGTGGGGAGCCTGCTTCTCCCTCTGCCCCACACTGTGCTCTCCCAGTTGCTATCCCTCTCTCTTTCACTCAAATAAATAAAATCTTTTTTAAAAATTAAAAATAAATAAATAAATGATTGAAACAATAGGATTTACTATGCCTTGATTCTTTTCTTTCCTTACCTCCTTCTTCCCTCCTTCCCTTTTCTACGTAGAGATAGTATCATTTTCTTCTCCCTCTTTAAAAGGTGAAACCAAGAGCCCCTGTCACACATGTCAATAAAATACATCAATAAAATTCCCTGAGGTGAGGAAGGAGGAAAAAGAGTATAGGGATATATGCAGAAACGATGCTGCGGACGGGAAATGCAGTTACAGTAGAATCCAGAGAGAAGCGTCCACAACAAAAGAAGTATTTCTTCATGAACCCCTGGAGGGCTTTTTCCCCGAATTAAGTCACTTTTTATTAGTGTATTTTAATTGTCTAGAAAAGTGATTTTCTTTTTATATTTGAATTTTTGAAGACCCCTTCTTGGTTGTTTCCGGTGAACAGCCAAAAAATTAATGAACATTCCTTTAGACTCTTTTGGCCAGAGACCTGGTGAAGCCATTTCCCCTGCTGCTGGCCCCTCACCCCCAGCTCCACACTGCAGACCATAGGACTTGCATTAGGTCCAGGTTATTTCTTCTCCTCTCTGAAATATGGATGGTGAAAAACAGGACACCAAAACGACCATATTTCCTCCCACTGCGCTGCCTCTTTCTATGTGCTCAAGACAATGCAAATTTGTTATGCCTCACCTGTGTCTCATGTTAGACACATGCCCAAGAATCTCTGACAGCTTTGGCGTTTCATTTCACAATCAAGGGAATGTACTGCCCAGGCTCACAAGAAAACAGAGAAATTAATCTGTATCCCTTAAGCCTCACAATTCATTTTTCTTCTTTGTCTGTTTTGAAAAATGAACTCCCCGGGTTGGAGTTTTATACTTCATTTTTGTCTTCTGCCCTTTTATCTACTCCATCCCTCCCCTATGGGGTCTTTGGCTCCGAATCAAAACAGTTTTCAAGTGGCCAAGACCAAGTTCCAAAGCCCCTATGTTTCCTAGAGATTTTCCTTCTTTCCCAGATTTTCCTAAGTCCCCCCGCCCCCCCAGTCTTTGCAGGAGGGAGACTCAAGGTGGGGCTCTGACTGTAAGTATTGTGCCTGGACTCCCACCCCAACTGCAGAGTTTTATTTGAAGTGTGTTACTCTTTGCCTGCTTCTTAACTTGAGGCCGGATAGTCTTACGACGTCATTTTTTTCTCCCTACTGTAATTCAAGAGACAGCTGTCTTTGGAATAAATTCTAAATAGTTGGTCTGGAAATGAACTTCGCAGTGGGTCCCTCCTCCATCCTGGCTGACGTTGCCCCATTAATTTCTTTTTCTCTTTCATCCATTCATTGGCTGATGAGTCTATAAATACACCTCATCTGCTTTTACTTTGCTTTTTAAGAATAAACTGATACCCAACACACTGTCTTAATTACATCCACAGGCAAAAGCATAACAAGTTTAAATGTTGTCACAATATAGTTTTAAAAACTTGACATCCTTAATTATGCCAGCTGTGATAAAACTGGAAAATGGAAATCCTAATTTGAATGTGTAAGTGAGTAATTCATCTGAAAGGCATTCTTAACATTCATAAATGAAAATAAACCAGTAACCCACTAAGCAAAAGAAGGCAGTCTGGCAGCGAACTGATAAGTGGATCAGTAAGGAAGCAGGGAAACATGGCCCCAAGTCTCTGGGTCACCATACTTCTAAAATTGAGCAAGTCAGTCCTTCTAAATTCAAATCAGATCAGGGGAACATGATTCCTGCTGCATTTTTGAGTGTCCACAGAATGTGCTGGCTACACATTCGTAAGGATCTGAATCCTTCCAGGCACCTCAGGTAGGAAGGCCCAGCACAAATTCTGACTTGTTCTCAGAAGATGGTAGGTTTTGGAAAGTTCTGCGTGGGAGATGCAGACAAAATTAAAGGAAAGGATAAGATAAACATCTTGGTAGGATCTTCCCAGAGAGGCTGCCCGACACCCAAACCAGAGTTCCAAGTCCTCTTTTTGTGATTACATTTCCATTCTACCTTTTTTTAAAAAATGCCTTTTATAGATGCACCCATGAAATCATTGTCTCTTCCTTTTCTCTCCACCACACGTAGAAAGGGAAGAAGATCTCACTGTCAGTCCAGATGAAAAGCTACTAGTCTTCAAGCTGGTTAAATAACTGTGGTCTATTGTATGACTTACTATTTGTCACTCAAATCCAATAACTTTCAAGTTATAAACTCATTAGCATCCACTTCTTTTTAAAATTTACTGATATAGGGACACCTGGGTGGCTCAGTGGTTGAGCGTTTGCCTTGGGTTCAGGGTGTGATCCCGGGGTCCGGGATCAAGTCCCACATCGGGCTCCCTGCATGGAGCCTGCTTCTCCCTCTGCCTATGTGTCTGCATCTCTCTCTCTCTGTCTCTCATGAATAAATAAATAAATCTTTAAAAAAAATAAAATAAAATTTACTGATATAAATAATGATCATAAAAGCAAGTGTTACTTATACATTCTTATAGAAAATAAAGGTTGTGATAGCATGGCTGATAATTTTCAGATAATAGTAGGCCATGGAGATCAATTAATATTCTGAATTTTGTAAAAAAAAAAAATCCTTGTTTTCTTAAGGTATTCTCATGTAATACACAACGCTTATTTGACAAAAAGCACTGGAGAAATGAACTTCCATTTTTTAAAAGGTTTGTATTATTTGTTTGTTTGTTTGTTTATTGAGAAAGAATGAGAAGTAGTGAAAAAGCACAAGCGGGGTTGAGGGGAAGAGGCAGAGGGAGAGGGAAAAGCAGGCTCCCCGCTGAGCAGGGAACCTGATGCAAGGCTCAATCCCAGGACCCTGGGATCATGACCTGGGCTGAAGGCAGATGCTTACCTGACTGGGCCACCCAGGTGCTCCTGAACGTCCATTTTTGAATGGGAAATAAAAGTCAGTGGGAACTTCCTCAGGTATGAAATTATTATAATGCTCCATTTTTCACAAACAAAAGTGTCACAAGAAAATAGCAGTTGAGGAGCACCTGGGTGGCCCAGTCACTTAAGCGTCTGACTTGTGTTTTCTGCTCGGGTCGTGATCTCAGGGTCCTGAGGCCAAGCTTCACATCAGGCTCCGTGCTCAGCATAGAGACAGCTTGGGATTCTTACCCCTTCTCTCTTCCCCTTGCCGTTCCCCTGACTCGCTTGCGCTCTCTCTTCTCCCTTCAAATAAAAAATTAAATAAATAAATAAATAAATAAATAAATAAATAAATAAATAAATAAATAAAATCTTTTAAGAAAAAAAGATAAAAGAAAATAGCAGTTGATCTGTGTTGTCATATGTAAAACCTGGTAGACATATTAATAAAGTTTTAAGTGAGCCGAAAGAAAAAGACTTGCAGATGGCCAAATGGTCTTGACTTTGATGGAGAAACACAGGAAGAGTGATGATGAGATGTTTTACTATTTCAATGAGGACAATTCAAAATGAATATGATGAAACTGTAGAAGAATCAACTCTGCCAACATGTAAGAAATTTCAGACTAGCTGGAGCCCATTCATCACTACGAAAGCTTACGAAAGGAAACTGTGGAAGAATATATTTTCTTGTAAGGGAATGTTCCCCTTCCTTGAAAGAAAAGGAGAAAATCAAGGACTATGCTGGTAGTTCTAATCCTTCATTACGTCAGAATCACCTGGAAGGATTTGTTGAAGCACAGATTGTTGGCCCCATCCCGAAAGTTTCCGATTCAGTCGATCTGGAGTGAAATCCAAGAATTTGTATTTCTGACAAGTTCCAAGGTGATGTCAGTGATGTTGGTCTGGTTGTCACAGTTGGAGAACCATTGGTCAATACTGTGTGCTACACATTGTTACTGACTCTCTGTAACAATTCAGAAGTAGACGGAAATCTGAGAGATAGATATACAACTTTCACGCATTTCATATATCATGTGTGGACAGCTATAAACTGCTTTCTATATACCCAAACCACATTTTTGTACATCAGTTGACGAGCAAATTTTCTGAGAGACCCCCTGGTAGCTGCCTGACAGCTACAATTCAGTTTGGGCAGCAAAGCTGTCAGGCGAAGGCAATATGATAGGTTCACCAAACCATTTTGTTTCTCTCCTGGGCAAACAGGAAAACCACATCTCTCAGTTTTCTTGCATCTAGATGGGATTTTGTACCAATTTATGGCCAATGGAATATGAGCAGATGTGATGTAGCACTTATAGGCTTGGCCCTTAAAAAGACCCATGAGATTCTCTTCATCCTTTCTCTCTGCTCATCAGCGAGCTAGTGGATTCATGAGAGGCCTCCCGGGGAGGCCCTAATGGGTGGCGAAGACACCAGGAAGGATGCCAGGACCCCTGAGTTCTATCTTGGAGAAGAGCTGTCCAGGCAAAATCAGCTCCTTTGAACTCTGTGTGAGCAAGGAAATAAACTAAGCCCCTGAGTTCAACAGCTAACAGTCGTTACCCCAATAAATAACTTCCATAGATAAAGCAACCCAAACAAAGTTCAATATTTTGTGCATGAGTCTTTAACTTCAGTGGGATTCTCACTTAAGCAAACCAACACCAAAAAAATAATAATAAAAAATTTTTAAAAACTCAAAAAAAGCAAGCTAACTCTAGGTTCAAGTGCAAAGAAAAATAAAATTAAAGAACATTGGTGAGATGCTAGAAGTTTTCAAAAGTTTTCAAAAGTCTACAAAGCAAAACTTACATGGAAACAGGATCTCTCCCCCATTGAATCCATTGTTCCACTATCTTACAATCAATTTGTAGTCATGTCTTAAGGATCAAAAGTACAAAAGTGCCTATTTCCTCCTTTTTGAATATGGGGAAATTAAAAATCAGAGAGGTTGAACAATTCACTCAAAGTCATGTTAATAAATAATAGAATTAAGATTCCTTCCAACATTTGCATCAGCCTACACCCTCATTCTTTTCACTGTACCTCACTGCCTCTCATCTCTAAAAATTTGGATGTCTGCCTATCTTTGAAAAAGAAAACATATGAAATGATCTTACAGTACCCCCTTTTAACAATTTGATTCTATGATAAAGTTATTGCCATACCTTTCTAATCTTGTGAATGCTGGAACCCTGTGAAAAATGTCCCTTTCCTACCCACGTGGATGAGATGCCCAGAGATAGGGCTCTGGTCAGCAGTGTCACGCTACCTCTGCAGAGTGACATTATTTCAATAAAGTGTGTTTCTGTTCATTTAATGTGGAAAACAAAGTTACCACAACATGAAGGAGTATGCCACAGTTTCATGCTATACACTTGGCAGGAAAGTTGGCCTGTGTCCCGCTTTGTGCCCCAACCACATCTCAGGGGGGAAAGAATTCCTCCCGTTACTCCACAGCAGCCCATTCTGCTCAACTCAGACCCCCACAGATGTGTGGTGATGAAGACAAAAGATTTCCAAAGACAGAACTGGCAAACAAAAAGCCTGGAGACACCCTAGCTCTTGAGAATGAAATAAATAATTTATTTATTAACATCACAATGGTCCTTAGAAGAATGTCACAAAAAGCATCCTTTGTCACCACTGCCATGTCAAAGCAAATGTGTATGAGATACTTTAACTGGAAAAATTATTTTTCATTGACAATCCAACAACTTTGACCTCATGCAGTATTTTGCGAGCCCACTTACAATAAATCAGTGCTACAGTCTCTTGGGTCCCCTAAAATATGTGGTTAGACATTTGCTTGTGGATGGTAGCAATGTAAAAATACACTTTCATAAAGTTATTACAATCCATGTACCTCTGTGCCCACAACAGTTCCATGCCTTCACTTCTGCCAAGATTCTTGCTTGATGAGTGTTTCCTGTGAAGATTTCCCTGCCCTTCTAATCCAGAGGACTGGGCCCCAATGGACTGTATAGTGACACAAGCAGCCACTGGGAGAAATTATTATTCAGGTGTCCCTCCAGAGTCAATCAGAAGTTAGGACCATACATTGTTTAGGGTACCAGTGTCACAAGAAGCCCCATGGTTCATACATTCCTCTTCAAAACTCCCAGCTCTCCTTGTTCACATCTTTGAGCTGTGTCCAAAAGTGCAAAGTGCAATATGATGATGGATGAGAGGAAGGGAGAGATCTTGGGGTGAGTATTCATGTCAGCACAATGGAATTTGACCAACAACATTTTTGCTGCTTAAATCACTCCTAAGGAGACAGTTGCACACACTAGGAAGTGTACTGGGGCTTCCAGCCACAGAGAGTGTGTCCCCAACAGAAAGTAGTATCATGTTGACCAGTGTTTCTCAAACATTAGTATGCATATGAATCACTTGGGATCATGCTAAAATGCAAGTTCTGACTCAGTAGGTCTGGAGTGGGACTGCCTTTCTAACAGATATTGATGTGATGATGCTTTGAAGAACCAAGGTACAGAAAGTGAGAACACAAAAATCTAATTTCTGATTATGTGAGCTGTGAAATCTTGGGCTTCGGTTTTCTGACCTGTGAAATAGAGATCAAGTACTACCACGTAGGATTACTGTGAGCATTAAATGACATGATTTCATTGACCCGACATGTAATAAGATCTCAATGCACTGACTACCCTCAATATCGTATTTTGACTGCTCTGACATTGGAGCAGCTTCCCCAAAAATGAGGCCCATGATCAACCTCATTTTCTAATAGTGAGACCAAGGTGTGCATAATAAGGTGAAATCTATGCATGTAGAAGGGTGTGCTGGGTAGGTAGAGAAGGGAGACTAAAAAAAGAAAACCTGGATGAATAAAAGACATCCCACCTATACTTCCATTCATGCTTAGGTAGAAACTAGCCCAGGAACAAATGCATCACTGTGAAATTACATTTGGAGAAGTATGAGCAAGTAGCAGGAGAAGATAAAAGACAAGCTTTGTGGTTTCTCTTTTTTCCCCCCAAAGCAAAGGCATAAAAGTAAAACTCCAGCTACCAAGATACCATATCGCTTTACTCCTCATACTTGCGATTCTCACAGACATCTCCACCATAGGGATAGCATAGATTTATCAACTGAATAAAAAAAAGTAAATTAAGTTACTGTGATATATTCCCAGAGTACTCTACCAAAATTTTAGTCAAGTACTTAACTCCTAAACCTTCCCCCAGTTCTCTGACCTGCACACAGGATGAGCTCATTGGCATAAATAATATCTTACAGTGACCCCCAATCTAACAACCATATGTGAAGCATTTGCTATGCCAGGCTATGTACTAATTACTTGGAATATAAAATTAAATAACACATAGTTCTCTCCCACTAGTTTTAATCTAGCTGGGAACAAAAAAAATTAGAATACACTTAAGTTAGTATAACAGAGATACCCAGTGAGTGTTATAGGAGCACAAGTGAAGAATATCTAAAACAGTAGTTGTAGCCTGATGACCCAAAAGCCAAATATAGCTCATGGATATAAAATACACATAGGGACTTTTGGTTTGGATTTAACCAATTAATTGACAATGTTAAAATAAATGAAGAGTTGTGCTCAATTTCTTTCCAGAACCAATCAATTGTAGCTGAGAAATAGCTGTTCCTTTTGGATGAAATAGTCATGGTCCAGTTTACCACTGTCCTCACTATTGACCTAATCACACAGAGGCTTCACTCATTTGTCTTACCAACCTGGACTGTATGGGGGGTTGAGTTTGGCCTAATGAAGGATGGTGAAGAAGTATAGAATTTCTTACTAGAGAAAAGGATACATGTGCCAGGGCACCTGGGCAGCTCAGTTGGTCAAGTATCCAACTCTTGAATTCAGCTCAGATCATGATCTCAGGGTCTTAACATCAAGCCCCATGTCAGGCTCCATGCTCTCTTGCTCTCTCTCTCCCTCAGCCTCATTCTCTAAAAAAAAGGGGGGGGGGGAAGAAGGAAATGGATATATATGAAAGAGATAAAAAACGACCAAGAAAGAAAGAAAGAAAGAAAGAAAGAAAGAAAGAAAGAAAGAAAGAAAGAAAGAAAGAAAACCTCTCATTTAAAAAAAAATATATTAGCCCATATATTTACCATTTGGATAGCTCTTCTTTCTGTAGATCCAAATCCCTACTTAGTATCATTTTCCTTCTGCTGAGAGAACTTCTTTTAACATTTCTTACAGTGAAGTTCTCTTACCTTTTATTGACATGAAAGGTTTTTTATATCGCCTGTTGTTTTGAAAAATATCTTTGCTGGGTATAGAATTCTAGGTTGCTTTTTTTCTTTCAGCACTTAAAAGATAGCATTGTGTTGTCTTTAGACCTGCATGAGGAAGATACAAAATGTATCCTTTTTTCCCTCCAGCTGCTCCAGAAAATTTAAATTTTCTGTTTGGCATTGGTTTTGAAGTGTAATTATGATGTGTCTTGGTGTGGTTTTCTTTATGTTACTCCTCAGTGTAGTTTGTTGAGCTCCTTGGCTCTGTGGGTTTATATTTTTTCATAAAAATGTGGGTACTCTTAGCCACTATGTCTTCAAATAGGATTTTCATTTCCCTGAAACACATTTCTAGGACTCCAATCACACACGTGGCTTAATATGATCCTAGAGTTCACTGAGGATCTGTTCGTGTACATCTGTTTTTAGTCTTTTTTTAAACTACACTTCATTTTCAATAGTTTCTGTTACTGTGTCTTCAGACATGGTGATCTTTTTTCTGCATCACTCAATATGCTGGTAATCTTAACTATTCTATTTTTTCTCGAATTTCATCCCTGCAAGTTATAGTTGGGTCTTTTTTTATATATACATCTCCCATTCCCCTTTCATCATGTTTGTGTTTTTGTTTATATCCTTAAGCATAAGAATAAGCTTTGTAATGGTACTATCAAGGTCCTGGTCTACTAATTATCTCTTTCATTTCTGAATCCATTTCTAAGAGATTAATTTTTCTTTTGTTATAAATCATATCTTCACACTTCTTCGTATGTCTAGTAATTACTTTTGGAATTTCACATATTGTGAATTTTATTTCATTGGATTCTGGGTTTTATTGTCTTCCTTTAAAGAACATTGAGTTTTATGGCAGTTCAGTTTGATCCACGAGAGGCTTGCCCCTAAGCTTTTTATGGTAGGTCTACAGTGGCTTTTATTCTAGAAGTAATGTAATCCCTTACTAAGGCATGACCTTTCTAAGGACTCTATCCAACGCCTGAAGTATTTTTGAAATTTCTTCATTCAGGCTGGTGGAAATGCAAACTCTCACCAGTCTTGCATGAGCTTTGGGTATTGTTCAGTCCAGTGCATTCTGTTAGTTCTTTCTCCAGTCTTGGTAGTTTCTTCACATGCATGTGCAGATGATAATACTCAGCCAAACACTCGGGGTGAACTCTGCAGATCTCCAGAGCTCCCTTTCCATTTATCTCCTTCCTTCCTGGCAATATGCCTTGCAAATGGCTAGCCTCCTTCTTTTCCAGACTTTGATATCGGTCTCTTCAACTCTGTGAGACCACCAGACCCTGTTCAGGTTCCCCACCATGGCAAGTGGCCTGGAAACTCTCTCCAAGCAGGAAGCTGTGGCAGTCACAGGGCTCACCTCATTTGCTTTCCTACTCCCGGCGATATGCCTTTTTGTCTAATATCTGATCTTTTGTCTGACTTCTAATTGTTTACAGTGAGATGGCTATTACTGTGGTGGTTAATCATTCATGAGCAGAAGCAGGAGTTAGTGTAGTTAGTAGAAAATGAAGACAAGAAAAGCGTTTCAGGCAAGAAGGATCACATAAGCCAAAGGAAATAGGTGAGAAACAGCAATCATGAGTATCAGGAAGTAACAATTTGGTGTTGCTGCTCCATAAAGTAAAGGCAGGCAGGGACTAGGAAAATGTGACTCTGGAGTTGATGTCTAAGGATAGAACTTGAGACCTCAGAGATCACGTGATTCAGAGCTGTGGAATAGGGAAAAAAGCATGGACAAATAGGAGCCTTGGTTTGAGTTCTAGCCTATGAATAGTTGTGTAACTTTGAGAAGCTTTTTGTGCTTTTGTTTTCTCATTTGTAAGATGAGAGGTCTTCACCAGTTTTTATTCAAAACTATATTTGTCAAGGCAAAATTTCTCTAATTGAGTTCAGTGAAGATAGAGGACACTACAGCCTGGGATTTTTAGAGAAAATAGGTATTAACAAATAGTATTGATTTATCACCAGCTACACACCAAGATTTATGCTCAGTTTTAAATACATTATCTGTAATTCTTACGACAACCCCATCTCACAAATTAGGAAAAAGAGAGGCTAATAGCTTGTCAAAGGTCATATAGGCTAAAATGATGAACACAGGATCTGAAGTCTGGGAGCCTGTATTTTGCTGCCTCTGTCCTGGAACCAGGAATCCGTATGTTGTTAAATCTGCTTAGGTGATTCTTGTGGGCCTGGCAAACAACCATCCATTGAAAACGCTAAAAGCAAGTTCAGACAGCTAATCTAATAATAACATGTAACATCTCCAATAATGTTTCCCTTCCCCCATGACACCAATTCACACAAACTGTGATTACACCTGTACTAGACCCCAACACTATAAGGGACTGAGAGGCAGGTGGATACGAAAAGCCTTAATTTCCTGAAAGAGGATGCATCCAAGAGGTGTCCTTTTCATGGACCTTCCCAGTTCAATGAGCGGTCAGCTGTACTAGCTTGTCCTCTCTGTGCTTTTTGCAATGGTACAGATTGACCGAAAATACATTATTTCATCATGTTGGAGTAAATCGACCTGCATTTTATGCAACTTGACTTTTGGAGCACATTGATGGCATTAGGGCTAGATTTCACTGTCCTCCTAGCAAACAACTGAAAACTTACCAGGGTCTAGTGGAGCACCCTACCTGTATTATCTCAACTAACTCACATGACAATACAGTAATTATTTCTGTTTTACAGGAAACCAAGGCCCAAAGTTACACAGTGGGTCATCCTAAAATGAAGCTGAGTAGTCTGGCTCTAGAGCCAAAGGTCTAAACCCCACATTGTGCTGCTCCTCCCCTTGCAGTGGTTCCTGGTAGAAGGGACGTGGTCTTTATTTCTTTTCAGCTATAAATAGTGGAACTAGAATAATCAAAAGAATTTTAAAATGTTGTCCTACCACCCTTTTAAAAGGTAGACTACAACAGAAAAGGAAACTCTTGATACTCTGAGACCAAACTCTTACATTCTTCGGGTCTATTGTGGGTGAAACCTCATTTTTGGCACACAGGTCATTGCTCAAAAGCAATGTGTGCCTTTATCTTTTTAATCTGTGTGTGGTCTCAGTAATGTACGTGTGTTATGGGCCGTGCCACAAATCTGGCTCTCCCTCCACTGGCAAGGATTTTACTACACCGACCACGTTAACGTGAAAAACCTGGAACAAAGAGAAACTGACTAGCAGCATTGTTTCCACTGCTGAAAGGGCTGCATGATGTATCTTACCGCTTGATAAGAAAAACCATTTCAAAACATATGCTTTCAGCATGGGAATCAACAATATTTAACTCCGAGATGAGTACTTAAAAGGCCTAGGGAGGTAAGAAGGCAGCGAGCACAAGTGTGTCTGCGTGCAGGTCTCTCTGATATGAAGCAAAATGTTGTTCAGAAAGCCACTCTACCTGAGACAAGTCTTGATTATCCAGGAGGTAACAGGCTTTGGTGAACTTCTCCAGGAGCCAAAAATAGGCATTTTTCCTCCACGTGAAGTGATTTTCCACACTTCTAGAAGAAAAAAAGAGAAGGGAAGAAGTTGCTTTCCTAGTAACCTCAATCTCCACCCCCTCCCTGACAAGATGGGCAGCGAAAGCGCAGGTGACTCTATTATTTCATTTAGGTTTGAGTTCCCTCCAACAAACAAGCGAACTTCTTTGATCAAGCTCACTACAAAATCTGAGCATTAACACATCATTCCACCCATACCCCCAGCTCCCACGTGGAGGAGCTAACAAAAAACAACAGAAAGAGGAGCCAGAGCCAACATAACAGCAAAGCAGATATTAGTACAGAGTAACAGCTGGTCAACCTTACATGTCTATCCTTTTTCGTTTAAGAAGCTTTTGACGGAGGCTAAGGACCTTCTATTGAGCCAAACCCTGCAATCAGGATATCCCAGGGCCTATTCAGTGTCAGGTTTGTAGAAGGGAGTTCCCTGCGGGGCAGGAGTCTGAGCTGAAGGACCCTGGATGCTGGATAGCACACGCTGACTTTGTTAATGAACAAATCCATCCAGAATAGAGGGGAGTCTACACCTGACCTAGAGCCACCGCAAAAGGACTTCAACAAGGTTCCTCTGTGATAGCTCGAGGGGACATTTGCTATGCGGCAGGCCGGTGGGTCAAGGTGTCTACACACCCCCAGAGGCTATGCTGCAGCTTCTCTTTGTGCTCTCTGTGGTCCGCTGGCCAGGGCCAAGTTCCTCCCCACGGAGGCATCAGTGCACCCATTGACTCAACCCCTTAAGTCCTGGGTTCCACCTGATGATGGGGAGATCTCGGCTGGGACTCTACCGTATGGAGGCCGAGGCAAAGCAAGGCCCACCTACAGCAGAATGTGGCAATGATGCAGGCCCCAGAGAGGGCGTCCCGGGGGCTACTGAGCACCCCTTGCCCACACCATTGTGGGAGCTGCACTCCCACACTCTTTCTCACCTATTGGAGGATCAGAAAGGCCTCCCAGCGAGACCAAACTGCTTCCACTTTTCCAGATTGAAACATGAATCTGCATACAGTCATGTGGACATTTTCTTCCAGTTCTCGGTTTAAAAAAATAAAATAAAATCATTATTAAAATAAAACCCCTAATAACTGCTTCTCCCCCCTTCTTCTTCTAAACGGCTAGCCTGAGTTACGCAACTCACCCAGTCACAACCAAGGTGTCCGAACCTGACTTGAAATCCAGCTGAGACCAGCCAAGCGCCTGGGACTTGGCTGCCACGGAGCTGGGCTGGCAGCGGCGAGCGCAAGAGAAGGCCACGCATCCTCCTCTGCTCGTGCAGCCAACCCTGCAGCCCCGGGGGGGAGCAGCAAGTGTCCAGCCAATGATGAGAGCTTTCCTGTGCGGTTCATCAAAATTGAAGCCAAGTCCAAAGGGTTATGTCAAGGAAATCGGGTTAGACAGTGCCCTTTCAACATCTAAACACCCCATCCCTTTAAGACACTGAATATAATTGATGATTATTTCCCCCCAAAGCTATTCTAAGTTCACAAGGAACTCGGGGAAAGCCATCTCTCTTTGCTCGCTTGCAAGAAGCGCTGGCTGCAAGGGCCACGCAGGAGTCCGTAGAGGAGGGCGGCCTACTCGTAGACGATGCTAATGAGACACCACAAAAGTACACGTGAGCTGCCGGGTTCCTCTTATTTTTGGTTGTTCAGTGGTAGCAACTGGAAACGACAAAAATGAATACATTTGGTGGGGATCCCTGGGTGGCGCAGCGGTTTGGCGCCTGCCTTTGGCCCAGGGAGCGATCCTGGAGACCCGGGATCAAATCCCACGTCGGGCTCCCGGTGCATGGAGCCTGCTTCTCCCTCTGCCTATGTCTCTGCCTCTCTCTCTCTCTCTCTATCTCTGTGTGTGACTATCATAAATAAATAAAAATAAATAAATAAATAAATAAATAAATAAATAAATAAATAAATAAATAAATACATTTGGTGGTGAGGAGCGTGGCTGGGGGTAGAGTGTGCAAGGAAGTCTTTCTGGCGCTTTCTGATTGCTAAGCAGCTAGAAACTGCTTCAGGACATCGCTTCTGCCTTTTCTGGCCATATCCTCTCTACTTATCTTGGCATAGAGTGATAGGGTTAAGGGAAAAGTCACCCCAAGCTTCAGAAAGACCCGAGTTCTGGGCTTGGCTCTGCCACAAGCCTGTTTATGGCTGTGCTTATTGCCCTGGGCAGTCATAAAAATAAGTGACTTTATGGAGTGCCTGTTACCTGCCCAGTACTCCCCTTAATGTTTTGTGTCTATTCATTTAGGTGATCATCACAATGGTAGCAGGTATGGTCTTCACACCACCTAATAGTTGAGACAGCAATGCCCAAGGTCAGGCAGCTTGGAAGTGGAGGACCTGGGATTTGGATCCAAGTGCTCTGGCTCCAGAGCACAAGTTCCTAATGACTACCTTTCACCTGTACGAGTCTTCTCTTCATAACGAAGGAGGGTTATAAACCTCACAGATTTATCATGTCAGTGAAATGAGATATGGTGCATACACTTAGCACAGGGCCCGGAGCCTAAGAGGCGATCAAAAAATGGGCAGCTATGACTTTTGGCCTTTCCTTCCATCTCCTTTCAGCCCAGACCCAAAGAGGCAGAACTGGCAGGGAGGACTTGAAGACACCATGCTAGTCTCTTTTCTTCCCCACCCAGGCAGCCCTCTGTCCATATACCATTGTGCTATGCAACTAACACACACAGGAGTAACAATGAGGCCATTGGGTGCCAAGAACATGGTAGGCCTTCTACAAAACCCGTTTGCTTCCCAAGCCTGCCCAGTCGCTGCTGAGTGGGTTTAAGATTACTAGCAGTATATCCATTGCAAACCCCTTTAGTCAAGAGGGTCTGCTGCTTTGTCTTTAAAGCTTTGTGTCTGCAAGAATACAGGACTCTTTTATTTCAGCTGCAAGGGTGTTTGGGTAGCAGCCAGAGTCTGTAACATTTGGGGTCCTTTAGCCTTCATGCATCTGTTGTTTGGCCATCACAACTGACTGCATTGACTCGGTTGGAATTACAACTCAATTTACACTCTATATTTTCCCTTTACTTATTCTGCATCATACAGGACTAGAGATTTAACAGCATTTCTCTGACTTTCTGGCCTCCTCTCAAGACTTTATTTGATTTCTACAAGCCATATAACAGTGTTCGCTGCAGCCAATAAGAAGTCTTCAATTGGATGTTCTGACGAGGCTCTTTTCCTTAGCAACAAGCTTCTAGCAGCCTCTTCTTCTCTCCTGCTGGTGAAGAGAGACAAGTCTGCAAAACAAAACAAAACAACAACAACAACAACAAAAAATCATGTGTTCCAGTTTTAGAATGAGGCTAAAGCTAGATCAACAGGTAAAAGAAAGCCAACCATCATCCAAATGGGAAGAGTGGCTCCTCTGAGAGAAAACTCTCCATCCACAGGTACTTGATTCCTCAGAAAGCATGAGGCCAGAAGACGTGTTTGTCATCCAGGGCATGGAGTATTGGTCCTGACGATCACTTGTGACATGATTTCAGGCAAGCTTAGTTGCATCTCTGGGACTTAGTTTTCACGTGTAGAATAATGGTCTCTGGCACCTTTGCCACAGGCCTTAAACCATTTCACCATATTTGCCCCGTCTCCTCACAATCCTGCAAGTCAGGCACAGATACTTTGCTTTAGGACCTGAAAGGAAGCAGAGGAGCAAAGAAATTTCAGAACCTGCCCAGAGTTGCATCATAGCGGGATAGGAATTCACATCGGTTATCTTAATGGTAAGTGTCATTGTTCTCTAGAAACATCTTGGCCACAAAATGGAATTCTTAATACAGAATTAAACCGTCTTGCTTGCAAGTCGCTGGATTTGGGCATTTAAATGATGTGTTTGCATGGAAAAAAAAGAAAAAAAAAAAGAAAAAAAAAAAAAGAAAAAGAAAGAAAAAAAAAAAAAGAAAAAAAAAAGAAAAAAAAAAAAAAAAATAAATGAACTCGGGGGTCTGAAAAACCAATTTAATAGAAAACATTGATGTTAAGTCAGGGGAAAAAAATAGGTTCAGCAGAGCTTCACATTACAGAAGTATTTCATACTCGAGGTGTACCACCAGGAAACACTGACTACTTAATCCTCACAGTTACCTTGTGAAATACATTATTAGTCATTATTAGTTCCATTTTACAGCTGGAGGGACTAAGGAAGAGTGTCCGAATGGCTTCTCTGGGGCCTCAGAGGAAGTCAATCTTGCACAAGAGAAATTCTTGTATTTGCTCTCTCTCTCTCTCCCTCATGCAGATAGAGAAAACAGGTTGTCTGGAGAAGTTCTCACAGCCGAAATCCTTCCTGCAACCAGAAGCACATGCACCTCACGCCAGCTTTGGTGCACGGTAGCAGCTAGAGGATTTCTAAAATGCAAAATAAAAACAAATGCAAGCTCTATAGTGGAAAAACACCCTTGAGGTTGTGTTTCTCGAATCGTAGTCACTGGGCCACCAGGAGTTTGGGAGGATCCTAAACGTTCACAGACTGTGACACGGTAGTACTCATGAATGAGCTATGTATCTGATGGCATCCAGGGAAGAGCTGATGTCTTTTGTACATGTGTCTTAACCAAACATAGTGCCAGGCCTTCCGTTAGTTTTCAAGATGCAGAGCATTCATGTCTGTGTATGTGTGTGTGTGTGTGTGCTCATCTCCCGAGCATCAACTACCTATCAAGTCTGTGTGTGTGAGTGTCTGTGCTCATCTCCTGAGCATCAACTACCTATCAAGTGTGTGTGTGAGTGTGTGCTCGTCTCCCAAGCATCAACTACCTATCAAGTGTGTGTGTGAGTGTGTGTGCTCATCTCCAAGCATCAACTACCTATCAAGTGTGTGTGTGAGTGTGAGTGTGTGCTCGTCTCCCAAGTATCAACTACCTATCAAGTGTGTGTGTGAGTGTGTGTGCTCATATCCCAAGCATCAACTACCTGTCAAGCACTGTGCTCCTTATGGGAAATAGACACAAAAATATTCTCGCTTCCCCTAAGGAATGTGAAAGTTAGGTAAGGGAACAAAACACAATACACTAGGTTCTGATAAAACTTGGAGTTTAAAGAAAAGTTATTTTAAATTTTGCTGAATCCCACATTCCTCTCGCTTGCTGAATCCTGAAAGGCTTTGTTGTTCCCAGGGTACCTAATAATATCCCTACAATTAGTCTTTACATTTGAAAATTATTTTTTTTTCATCTCCCAGTCAATACTCAGGTTTAGAACTTCCTAACAGGGCGTTGTACTTAAGCTCCCTTACAAAGCAATTAATAATTCCAATGCAAACAGAGGCCGCTTAAGTCACGGTTGTACTCCCTGCTTTTAGGTGAAGTCGGGGCCTTGTTTCTGCCCGGTGCTGGGCTGTATGCTGAGCACGAAGGAATCAGACGGAAGCCCTGCTCAGGGGCACAGGGGGAGAGGGACACAAAGCGGTGATTGCAATCCAGGAAGGTGGACGCTGGTTGACATCCCTACGATATATGAGGAGCGGCCCAGAGAGGGGCCCAGCCACCACGGGGGGTGCCTGGGGGTGCCGAGGGGAGGCAGGCTTGCTTTATGGGGGAGGTGATGTTTGAGCCGTCCTGAAACAACAGCAGGTCCCCCAAGAGGGGGGATGAGGACTTTTCCAGGCAAAAGGAGAAGCATGTGCAAAGGCAAAACAGCATGATTTGGGAGTCTCCCGGGGGGTCTGGCGATCAAAAGAAAACCTCCCGAGAAGGCTGAGAAGTAGGGCAGTGTCTGCAGGGGGCTTTGCACGGGGAGCTGAGTCAGACACCAGGCTGCCTGGCTGAGGAAGTCTGCAGGCATCTGCTCCCCACACCCACAGTCTCAGCACCCCTACCTTGGCTCGCCTCTCCCCTTCTCCCTCCATCAATTAAGGGAGTGTCTGCTCCTGACTTCCCAAGCATGTGGGAAAAGGCCTTGAGCTCCACCAGTGGGAATCCCAGGGAAGCAGCCATCGATCCTCCTCGGCCATGGTGTCATTTGTCAGTTTTTAGGAAAAGAGCTTCTTCCCCCAACAGGATCCTATAGAGACTAAGTCCAAGGCATAATCACTTATTAATATGTGCATTAGCCAGGCCTCCAAGACCTCTGCCTTCGGCTGTTTACCATTGGGCTATCTCTCTGTTAACACTTCTGCACACAGCTACTGCGATGTCTTAGGGCGACAAAGATGGGCAGTAAGATTTGGGACTGATCTATGGACTGTTTGCCATTCCATCTATTTCACAGAAAAATCGAGATTGTTTTTGTGTGTAGAAAATCAACATGACTGTCAAAATGTCCTTTTACAGTGTTTTTTGGTGAAAAACATTTTTAGCTGGTCTCTAAAGTCGTCGGACTGCTAAACTTCTGCTGAATTTCTTGAGTCCTAAGAGAAGTCCCTATAGCAAGCATAGGGTTTTGACATTGATAGCAAGGGAAAACACTGTATAAAGATAATTATGTTGTGGCTAAAGACCTATCTTAAGCTAACGTCCTTGAACAAAGAATAGTTACAGGTATCTGTGTTTGAAGTTTTGTGGTGAGATGATAATTAGAAGCTTATGTAGATAGGCCTTGATTGATAACTATCCTATGAAAATATTGTTAAAAGGCTCAGCATTTGCTAGGTAATACTAATTACGTTTTAAAAATTCCACATTGGCAAAGGTCATGTATATTCACTCAGCAAATCTTTACTGAGTTACTTCATTTGTATAGATACTCTCAGATTAGAAAGCTTGACATGCCATCTTTAAAAAAAAGAAGTAATAATTAGGGACGCCTGAGTGGTACAGTCGGTTAAGCGGTGGACTCTTGATTTCCACTCAGGTCATGACCTCAGGGCTATGAGATCAAGCCCCGGCTCTGCTCAGTGGGAGTCTGTTTGGGACTCTCTCTCCCTCACCCTCTGACCCTCCCACTCGTACTCTCTCTCTTTCTCTCTCTCTCTCTAAAATAAATAAATAAATCTTTTTTAAAAAGGAGCAATGATTATAATTATCCAAAGAGAACTTAGAGTGATTACCATGGGCAAAGACAATTATATTATTACAAAAATATAATGATATTCTATTACTATGTACTGAGCAATTACTAAGTACCAGGCACTATGCTAAGCACTCAGTGTATATATCACCTCATTTAATCCCGTTGGTAACCCCTTGAAGAACCCTTTCCTCACCCCTTTTTTATAGGTGAAGAATCTGAAGGCCAGAAAGATAAAGAAATTGGTCAAAGTTTGTCAAAGCTACTGATAACACATAGAGCTAAGTTCTGAACTCTGGAATTATCAAACTCCAAAGACTTCTCTCTTAACCATGATCTCTTCATTGTCTTAGGTAATTTACTTCCTCCTAGGAGAGCTGCTCATAGTAGATACTTATCCCTGGTTGGTAATACGGTAACATTCTCTAACAACAGTCTTTGACTCGGGTATTATTAATTCCTCCTTTTCAGAGCTGAATAATTGAGGCTCAAAGAAATTAAGGGCGACGCATGGATGGCTCAGCAGTTGAGCATCTGCCTTCGGCTCAGGGCGTGATCCTGGAGTCCCAGGATCGAGTCCTGTTTCTCCCTCTGCCAATGTCTCTGCCTCTCTCTCTATGTCTCTCATGAATAAATAAATAAAATCTTAAAAAAAAAAAAAGAAATCAAGGAACTTGAGGCACCTGGGTGGCTCAATTGGTTGAGCATCTGACTCTTGATTTTGGCTCAGGTCTTGATCTTGGGATCTCGTGATCTGACCTCAAGTAGGACTCTGCACTTGGTGGGGTGTCTGCTTGAGATTCTCTTTCTCCCTCTCCCTCTGCCCGGCCCCTGCTTATGTGCCTGCTCTCTCTCTCTCTCTCTCCCTCCCTCTCTCTCTCAGGCGCTCACTCTTTCTCATAAATTAATTAATTACTTAATTAATTAATTTAAAAAATGAAATTAAGGAACTTACCTAAAGTCTTACAACTAGTATGAGGCAGAATGAAGGTGGAAAGCCAGATTTTTCCACTTTAAGCCCTCTCCTATAAGTATGATGGCCGTTTTCATTCCAAATAGGTAGAAAGAGCATAGAAAGTTTGTTCTGTGCAAACATATATGCACATACACTCAACAAGTAAGGAGGCATTCCTTATATGATTTTGTATGAATAAAGTGATAATTCAAATCACAACACATCAATGTTCATTTTTTTACAAAAATTTAGTAGCAATAAAACTTCTAACAATCCTAATAATAAAGGTCAAGAGAATCAGGTGGTGCCTGGGTGGCTCAGTCGGTTAAATGTCTGCCTTGGGCTCAGGTTGTGATCTCAGGGTCCTGGGATCGAGCCCCACATCAGACTCACTGCTTGTCGGGAAGCCTACTTCTCCCTCTGCCCTTTCCCTGTTCATGCAGGCTCTTTCTCTCTCTCAAATAAATAAAAATCTTTAAAAAACAAGTCAAGAGAATCAGATATTTTTCAATCCTCATGAAATAAAGTTTTACCAATTATGAGATATATTTTTCTTAGTTCATCTACTTAACAACCTTTCAAAGACGAGACCTATTAAAATTAGAAACAATGAGTAAAGCCTTTTTTTTTTTTTTTTTGAGTAAAGCCTTTTGATGGTAGGCCAAAAAAAAGAAGAAAGAAAGAAAGAAAGAAAGAAAGAAAGAAAGAAAGAAAGAAAAGAAAGAAAGAAAGAAAAGAAAGAAAGAAAAAGAAAAAGAAGGAATAACTCATCATCTATCTGTTTTAACATGAAAAAGGGGAAATTTTTCCAAAATGAATTGTTAATGAAAACTCTGAAAAGATGACCCAAGAGACCTTTGGATCTTGTTAGTTCTTGGAGTTGAAATTTTTACCTTTAAAATGGAGAGGAAAGAGTAGAACTTTAGCCCTCCGAAGGATGGTTAGAGGATAATATCATTCAAAAAGTCAGTGCCAACAACAATTTATACACAGCATGAAGAGCAACAAATTCTGCTTCTGTGGTTTGTATCTGGAGAGGCAAATAAGCCAAAAGGAAAAAATTCCAAAGAAGGTTCAAATTTATTCTCCAACCTCAGAGCCTAGTTCAGGTTTGCCTGTGTGGTTTTATTGCTTAGTTCACACACACAAATTAGCACTGGAGATCCTAAAAGCCAGCTTTAAAAAAAAAAAAATATTTTGCTCCTGGTGTTGATGAAAGAAAACACTCTTTCTCAAAAATGTGATTATTTGGTTCCTCACAAGTTCAAGATGTGTGAAAAGAGAGAGGGGAATTTCTTTAAAAGAACTTCCTTCTACCACAATTTAAAATGTTGCTCTTTCCTCAATGATAGGCAATCAGGGGCTTCTAAAAGCAAAGAAACATAATGGTATCTTTCAAATTGGTCAACAGGGAACTTAGTGTCAAATTATGTCTATAACCAGAATACCTTGAAGTTGCTTTCTGTCATTATTCCTTTGTAGGAAAAAAATATATTTATGTATATATTTATATATTATAATTTACAATTTAAATCATTGGAACTTAACAGTGACCATTCCCTACAGTAAAATCTCATTGAAAAAAATAATAATCTTGCTACAACCTTCCATCAAGAATAACTTTTTATAGTTATAGCCAGATAAAATATGATTTGCTTGTAGGGTGAAAGCTACTACTATACCCTACCATCTGCATTATATATTACTGTGAAATGATATTGAAGTTATATTGAGTAAGTATTAGAGTAAGACCAATTGTCTAACCAAAGAAAACATTCACAAGTCTAACAGTTTAAAAAAGGATACGAGGGACGTTAAGTTGCAAAATGTGGATTTTGATCAATTTGAATAACACAGTGATCAGGCAAAGAGTGCAAACTGCGCAGAAGTCCAGGAGTTCAGAGTCCTGTGTTGAGCTCTGAGATGGGAAGAGTCCCTCTGTCCTGGTGTAACCATGTGAGTCACTTGTAAACATACCGTGTGCATCAGTGTTTGATCTTTCTCTAATACCTTTCCACACTTCAGAAGCCACTGCCCATCAAGCTAGTTTTAAAAAGTACATTGGCTCTTTCTCTCTTGGTCCACCTAGTGAAGCTTTTTGTGATTTTGCACTTGGTTGGCATCACCGTGTTGTAGGGATCTATAATAAGGCAAATCTTAGAACTCATTTGTTTACTCCTGAAAACAGCAGCTCCTAAATCCATGTTTTCATTCAAGTGTGCTCATCTCCAGTGATTTTATCTCAGCATCTTTTTACATTTCGCAGATGAAAGTTTCCTCCTTGATTTAACATTGCCAAGAACTCGGACTTCTGTGACGTGTGACGAGGTTGAAGCTGCCCCCTAAATTGGAAAGTATTATTTACATCCTGAATGTTTCTTTAAAAACGAAAAAGCTAGAAACAAAAAAAAAAACAAAAAACAAACACCAAGATGCACCAATATGTCCATTTACATATTTTGAATAAATCTAACTTTTAAACGATGGAAAAAAAAAACCCATACCAAGTCCCTTTGGCTGAACCTCCTATGACCACCTACCCCGGGCAGATGTAATGAAGCTGAGGTATTGGGGTACGACATCTGGCAAGGACTTGTGAATTACAATTTTCTTTTACAACTGAAAACCATATCCTGGTCAGGCCTCAGTGGGGTTTAATGCTGTCAGAGCGCACAAGGTTTGTTTTGATCTGTTATAGAGTAACACACATCGCTTTCAGTTCACACTAATAACATCCCCGTGTCTGGTGTACACCAATCCAGAGGCTACTAATTAAAGGTTGGAATTAACCAAACACAGTTTCACTACAAGACATGTGAAACTTATTAAAACTTAAAAGTGACTGCTGATTCTCCATACAGGCCGAACCCAAGAATGTGGGAGTCTTGTGAGGTTACTTAAGCAAAAATTTTAAGGCACATTCAAGAGGCTTTGGGTCTGCCGTTCAGTGCACAACGTGTTAACATAATAGGAAAATGTACTAAACTTTTAAGATTACTGGAACCAAGAGATGAAAAGGATTCAACAAGGAAACAGACCATTTCCCTCACCAGGGTGGACTCCTACTCCGAGTCTTTGGCCTAACAAATAATTCTATATGCAGTTGTTGGAACAATTATCTTACCATTTTCTCCCTATAAACGGTGTGTTGATTCGGAAATCAAGAAGGAAGGGGGACCAGTGGAAGATGGCAGAGAGGAGATGAGTTTCAGCAGTTAGGTTACATAATTCAATGAAGATTACAGCTTTATTTTATTTTTTTAACAATGTATAAGGTACAAATAGGGAAGGGCGCAGTTCATGAGTGTAGAGTTTGCTGCATTTTGCTGCAAATTGGATTTGTCCGTGTAACAAGTACCCAGATCAAGAAATAGGACATTCTTGACCCTCCTGCAGATATGTTTTAACTTGGCAACGTATCTTTACCCACAGTGGCCACTGAGATCTCACTCTCTATCGTGATTTGAAAAAATAGTAAGCCCTCGATCCTCGAAAACAGTTGGGAATGCAGGAGTGCTGAGTTTTCTCCACTTGTAGTTTTTGTTGGGCTCCTGGGTCCCAACATGGCACGTGTGACACCAGCTGCTCAAGCTGGATCCAAGGAAGGCATAAAAGAAGAGGAGAATGCTTCCATTAAAGCTCTCTCCCTGGGAGGTGCCCTCCAAGCTGAGGCTTATAAAAGTTGTGGAAACACTGTGGTTTGGGAGGCTAAGCCCCCCATCTCTGGAATCAGAGATACCATCTCCACAACTTACTAGAAAGAAGACCCCATCCAAGAAATGTAATCTCTCTGAGCCTCGGAGACCATGGCAATAAAATAAAGATGTGCCAATCTCACGGAGTTACTAGGAGGATCAAATGGGAGCCCCTGTAGTTGCATGTGGAAGTGCTGAACACAAAGAAATCATCAAAAGATGACATTCATCATTAATTATTATTTCAGGGCTCCCAAAATCGATTCATCCATTGGACAAGAGACCTCCAGTTCTCTCTGTTGAACACCAGCTGGCCTTTCTCATGTGGGCTTGGCCATCTATGTCTTAGACTTTAGAACCAAATTCAACACTAAAGAGTGAGTGACCCCTGTTGGTGAAAGAACCTAGCATACTCCATCCCTTCTCCCTGGACTTGCCTAAATCTGTAAACAAATACGTTTTACCATTTGCCCTATCCCAGGTTTTCAAACTCTGGTGTGCATAAATGCCACTTGGATTTCTGGGACTCTGTAGCTAAATATTCTCTTTTATGAGATCTGGAGTGGGGCCCGAGAATCTGCATGTTAATCAGTGCCTAGGTGATTGTGACCTAGGTGGTGTCTGGGCCACCCTTTCAGAAACACAGACCCTCTGAGTCTCAGGACCTCAGAGATTATAATGAGCATCTATTAGTGCAGAGAAACCCTCACTGATTCTATTTTCTCTACTAAGTAGATAGTATTCACAATTGATACTTTCCCAACATTAAAGGAATTTTCCAAGGAATAAAAAAAAAAAAAAAATTCTCCAAACATGTGGGTTACTGGTCTGTATTTCAGATGGATTATTTGCATATCATTTAAAGTCTTCAGCCGAAGTGAGAAGCTAATGAAATCGATTGAGTCAAACCAACACAACTTTAAAATTCATGAAAGAAAAACAAAAAAAAATTCATGAAAGAAAAACCTAAGTTTCCTGCTAATGTATCAATGCAGCATCTTTCTCATTTGGGTTTTCTAGTTCTTGAGCATATTTCTTCTTAGCTGACATTGTCTATTTTCACCCATATTTTCAGTTCCTCTTGCTTTTTTTTTCTAAAAATGGGACCATCGACACCACAGCCCAAGACATTTTTTCCCAAGACATTTTTGTAGAAAATTTTATTTGTACGTATGCACTTAGAGATATGTATTTATAGATATTCACTGAGATAAGAATAATGCTTTGCTGAACTGATAATTCTTCTTGGCCTTCACATTTCCTCCTTTTCCACTGGCATCATCATCACCTCATTCGGTGCATATTGAATTATGTCCACATTCACCGAAAAGATAGATCCTTTAAATAAGTTCAGTCACAGGTCATTCACGAAAACAATTTGGTATTCGTAATTGAGGCTGCAGCCCAGATGATAAGTTGCAGTTTCATCACTTGTGCTCCATAAGCATTTCTGTAGGACCCACTACGTGCTCCATTCTATTTGCCGGGTTGGTTATTCACACAAGTTGATGGGGAAATAAAAACCACGTCGTCGTGGAACATAACGTTGGAATAAAGACTTGGCTCCACTTCTCTCTACCAAAGAAGCGCTGTTAGCAGATCTGAGCTGTGGATAGACAGATCATTCGGCACCCAATACATTTGAATTTGCTTGCATGGAACAGATCATTTTCATTTCCCTTCCTAGACACCCCACCCACAAATTCCTGCCCAGAGAACACAGTTGTTGGAAACTCCTCCCTTACACAGTTCTTGGCTGCCCGACCCTAGTTCGCGGCCTGACGTGGTCAAATTTGCCTGTCTTCTAAGACAGCCTGTGCCAATCCATCCCTAAAACACCCTAAAAACCACCTGCTGAACTGAGAAAGGACAGCTTTGGGACGGGGTGAAAATATATCATGGCAGTGCTTACTTTGAGAAGAAAGAGGGATAATTCAGAGTGATATTTTTTATGTCTTCCAAATTTTCCATAATTAATGTGCTATTTGCATGATTTGATAAAGTAACTTAGGAAAAACAATGAGGAGGGACACCTGGGTGGCTCAGTGGTTGAGCATCTGCCTTTGGCTCAGGGCATGATCCTGGGATCTTGGGATCGAGTCCCACATCGGGCTCTCTGCATGGAGCCTGCTTCTCCCTCTTCCTATGTCTCTGCCTCTCTCTCTATCTCTCATGAATAAATAAATAAAATCTTTAAAAAAAAAAGGAAAAAAATGAGGAAAATTGTATCTTAATTTGGGGTGTCCTACCATTAGAAAATAGTGTACACAGCCACTATAATCAGAGCTATTACCAGGTTTACTCTTATTGGTATTTTATTTTATTTTTTTATTTTTTATTTTTTGGTATTTTAAATTCAAGTGCATAGTAAGTTCATAATGTCATTGCTTTGAAAAAGGATCCTCAGTAGAATACACAATTGCTTTTTTCTTGGATGTCAAGATTTCGGGCACGAGTAAGATCGAAAATGGCTTTGTTTTCTTCTTTTTTCCCTTTAAGTTTTCTAAAATAAGCATGAATAACTTTTATAATTAGAAACATACCAATAAATGTTATTATTTGAAAAAAGATTTTAGACTCGCTGAAGCCCACAGATATTTAGGCTGTGCCCAAATTTATTTCTAATCTACAGGAATCTGCCCAACTACTATGAGCATGGTAGACAGTTTCTTAAAATAGCACTCCATGGATTCATCTGCTTTAATGATTTTATAATTAGCTATCTTGTAAATATTCTTGATTTTTAAGTCTATCTGGTGTTGGTATGAGTCGAACCCAGGAAACTGTACAATCCACAAAATTCAATCTCCTTTGGATATGGCCTTTTAAATAAGCAAGCATCAGATTTACAATGTGGGGCTTGTGAAAATGTCTCATTACCTAGGATTATCATAATCCTGGAAATGACAAATTTTAAAATTTGTAGATTCATTTTAAGACCACAGAGAAGGCTGAAAGAAGGAGCCTATATTTATTGTGACCAGGTGTTCCTGGCCACTATCTTTAATAGCCGAGACCACATTGCTCTATCCCCAGAGCTCTGTTCAGGAAGGCATAAAAGGTATGAACGTTTAAGAGGGCCTGGTAAACTCTTCACCCTAACTGCTCAAAGTGTACCTCGTTCTTGGGGTAGAACTCAGCAGCTTCCAACTTAAGGTGAGAAGTGCTGAGATTTCTGAAAACAGATGTTGAAGTCAATAAACTCAGTCTATGTCTAACACTTGATCCCACTGGACTAAACAGAGGTATAAGAAATTGAATTCATTAAAACAAACATGAGAAGGCAAACAAACAGGAAAAGACAAATGATAGACCTGGCTAATTCTAGGCTCAGCATGACTAAGACTCATCACAGAAATCACTTTTATTCTTGTGTTTCCTCTTAGAGGTACTATTTCATGTTAAAAACAAAATTTAAGACATATACTATTTTAAAATAACACCAAGCAGAAAAAAGGAGAAAGAAGCACATATGTGTCTGGTTTAATTTACAGGGTCCATATATGTAAGCCCAAAAAGAGATTATATGTTTTTAAAACCACCAAGGATCATTTTCCTCAATGGAACCATCACCGAAAAGGAAGTTTTCCTATTATTTTATCCTGTAAACAACTTTTGTCATAAAAATTGAATTGATCCTTAGAGGTTTCATACTTGAAGCAGCGAAGTGATGAATGGCCTCTAGGAAAGGGCACATGGGCTGATGGTTCTCCAACAGTGAGACCCAGAGGCTACTGGTTGCCTTGCAAGTTTCTTCCATAACTTCCACAGCTGTTGGGTTGGGTTTGAGCTACATAGGCCTTCCCAGTGGTTCCCTCTGCATAGACCAGGGCTTAAACAGCACTGGAGCATAGGAGTCAAGGGCTAGCATTACTCTGGGGCCAGACTGCTGACCAGCTTAACCTTGGGTGACTCATTTTAGTCCTTCTGCCTCTGTTTCCTTGCCTGTGGATGCAGATGATACCATCACTCTATCATAGGTTGTCATAAGGTGCCAATAAAGTTAATTCACGTAAAGTTCTTAGACCAATACCTAGCACAGGGTAAATTGTCCATAAGTATTAACTACATTCATAAATACAGTCAGTGTGAAGCTACAAATGAGGGACGAATCGAGAAGGAGGAAGAGTTGCCAAAGAGTATTGAGAATATTGTTTTAGAAAAAGGAGAAATTATGTGCAAATGCATTCATGCTTTTAAGTCACTCAGTTTGAGAATTTTCTTTTCTCTTCCATCCAGGTGAAAGTCTCCAGGAAATATGACTGAAACTTCTGTGTTATCGTCCAAACTTTGCCATAAACAAACACCAATTCCCCACAAGGCTGAGATAGCATTTTTAAAGCAACAGCAGTCACTTGTGAAACATTTTCACCTGTGAAAGTAATGGCCAAAGCTTGTTCTCAATTTCACTTAGAACGCTTTGTGTTAAGAAGTGAATCTCTTGAGGACTGAACATCGGTTGCATGTCGACGTAAAAAGTATTTTTAATTGCACCCCACCAGTGGGAAATAGTACGGAAGAATGAGGAGGCTATCTAACTAACGGGAAGCATAATGACGAGTCTAACTCAACAGATTTCTCAAAGGCCTTTCCAACAGCTATTACAGCAGTCAAATGAAGGGGAAGGTAACAGTGGATTATTACCTTTCACTCAACACTTCTCCCTCTGCCAAGAATTTTTTAAATGTCACAGGAATATAATTCACATGCTTCACAGATTGTGAACAATTTTCTCTAAACCTTCAACCATGTATCCAGCAGCACCCAGGCTCAATAGAATCCAAGCAAGGGGCCAACGCAACATGCTCCCTGCCCCTCAAAAGCCCTGGGGTATGGAAGAGAGGGCTCCATGGGACACTTGCCCACAGGGGTGGGGGGCAGGGTGTAGGAATGATCCTGTCAGTGGGGCACCATCAACGTCCTATAGCTTCGCCAAGACCTGTGAAGAGCTGTGGGCCATCACGCAGTGAGCTGCAATGAGAAACTCCCCTTGGTGGTCATCTTGTCAACCCGGCTGGTCGTAGAAAGAAAGGGAAAGATCCTCTCCAGCGTTTCTGTGCCAATTATTCCTAAGCCGTGAACTCAGGAGACTGAGAATCACCTCTTTTTTAGGCTTGGATGGCCAGTTTCACACAGTTTCCGCCATAGCAAAATAATGACAATCACTAATGTTGTTAGTGATGATCACTGACGTCCATCAAAAACCTATCACATGCCAGGCCTTGTGCTCAAAGTTTTACTACGAGTATTATCTCATTAAATTCTAAAAACCCTATTTTATTTTTCAACAGCCTGAGGCACAGAGGTTAAGTATTTTACCCAATGTCACCCACTGGCAATTGTGACTCATGGAATCAATACCCAGTATGCACTTGAATGGACCTGTGAAGTGAAGCATTTCAAAGTGGAAGTTGAGTTTCCCAACACACACTCACTAAATATGCATATGTAACTAGAACTGAAGAGAAAAGACACCAAAAAACGGGTGAGAAACTCTGAAAATCACTAGGATTGCTGAACACAACTGGGAAGAAGTATTATTGTGCACTGCAGGGACATACAGTGATCATGATACACCTTCCCCCTTGTTATCTTTTTTTTAATCAAATTTCTTCTGAATATGCTTAAATTGGCTTTTAATTGTTTTAAGTCACTGTGATTATTATTGGAGCTGACGGAGGGGCTGTGAGAGGCATCATCCACTGTTCATCCATTCTACAAATAGGCACAGAGCATCTATCGTACGTCGGGCTCTGGGGATATGGTGGTAAACCGGATACGTCCTCCTCCCAGAACCTTACAGTCTAGCAGGGGAGCCTAATGTTAATCAAATAATTGCCCAAAGAGTTAGCAAATCACAACCAGGATACGTGCTATCAGGAACAGATACATCACACGTGAGGGATGTAGTGGTGGTACCTGCCCAGCCTGAAGGAGACAGTGCCCAGCACTGACTTGTAAGCTGAGACACACATAGGAAATACGGAAAATGAATGGAAGCTTGCTGGGGTTGAGTAATAGGTTAAAAAAAAAAAAAAGGGGAACCCTGGGTGGCGCAGCGGTTTGGTGCCTGCCTTTGGCCCAGGGCGTGATCCTGGAGACCCGAGATCGAATCCCACGTCAGGCTCCCGGTGCATGGAGCCTGCTTCTCCCTCTGCCTATGTCTCTGCCTTTCTCTCTCTCTCTCTGTGACTATCATAAATAAAATAAAATAAAATAATTTTTAAAAAATGCCCCAAGCAGAGAGAACAGCCTGTGACAGCATATATAGAGACCTTGGAGCAAGAAAGAGCTGGATGCAGGATGGATATTCATTCTCATCATCAGATAATCAACACATCATTGGTTGCCCACAGAGCAGTATTTTCTAGAACCTGCTATGTCAATTGAGCAGTAGAAAATAGGATATCACAAGATAGACCAAGAAAAGTATTCGAACCCCAAACAATCACACACCATTGGCCTTGATGTAAGAAATTCTTGGGAACTGTCTGCTCTGAGAGCAACCTCTGAAGCGTTCATGAGCCTACAAGGAGATCCTATGGCCTCTCTCAGGCTCTGCGTGTCCCATCTCCCACCATGAGGGATCTGCACGGGAGAGAGAGAGAGAGATTCCTACAGAAGAAGTCTTCCAAAACATTCATCCAATGCTTATTCAGGTCTTCCAGCAAAGCAAAACAGGGTGGCAGCTGGCCCCACCGCATTTCCATCCTCTTCCCCCACACACTTCCTTCCCTGAATGCCTCCACCCACCTTTAACTTAGACTTATTCATCTGCCAAAGTAAACAAAGCTGCTTTAGAAAGAGGAAAGAAAGAAAGAAGAAAGAAAGAAGAAAGAAAGAAAGAAAAGAAAGAAAGAAAGAAAGAAAGAAAGAAAGAAAGAAAGAAGGAAGGAAAAAGGAGAGAATGAAGAAAATAAATCCCTTTAGGACTTCTTGCTCTTCGGGATTGGACAGCAAAGCTATCTGAATGCCAACCTGACTCCTGGAGCTTTCAAAGTACACAACAACCCGGTCACCCAGCTTAAGTGGCATAAAAAGCAGACCCACCAACTGATTGCATTCACGGTGTGTGGTCCAGAAAATCAATCCAGGAGGAGGACAAAGCCCACACCTCTTCTCTGCAAGTTCGTTCGGTCTTTTCACTTAGTGTTTTCTCCGGTAAGCCCAAGTAAGATGAGTAAAGTAAGGAGCCCTTGATAAAGTGCAGGAAGCCCGGGCGGGAGGGAGGGTAGAAGGAGGGCCGGGGTGGGGTGGGGGGGAGCCTCCCTTCTCCTGGGACCCAAGGAAAAGTGGGATCCGAGCCTGCAGGTGCTTCAGTGTAGTCTCGAGGTGTGGGGAGCGTAGCAGAGAGCTCAACGTTACTTGATGTTTGTTTCCAAATTAATATAAAGCTGCATCATGGGTTACTCAGCATTTTCCTAATTTTGAAGCCCTGGAGACCACTCGGACTAAAACAGCTCCAATGTGGCGTGGAAACTGAGTCAGTGCCTCCCGGCCCACGTGGCCTTTTCAGCAATCTCAGACCTTTTTCAGGAGGCCAGGCGGGCGTTGAATCCTGCCCACCTCAGTGCACAGAGTCATCCACAGTTCATGAGTGACTTCTTCAAAGTGATTTCGGACAACCCAGGTCCTGGGTGAGCTTATCTTCAGCTCTGTTTTGAGTTCTAGAACCATCTCACTGTTCTGACCACACACAACAAGCTTGGACGGGAGCGAAATAGGTGTTACCTGAAAGAAGGTAAAAAATGCGTATTGTATGTAAGCAAAGACATAAAAATATATATAAATCGTAGATGAAGACAGAGGTCAAGTTCTCTCTTTTCTGGAGGAGCTGAAAAAGTCAGTAGTTCTCAAGGCAGGGGAAGTTAGAGCCTGCAGGGTAATGCTCTCATTTTCCTTTGGTTCCCCTCAGTTTGCACTAGACAGAAAGCCAAGGCACCGTGCAGGCCACCCACAGGGGGCACCGAATTTTTGTAAACCACAGTGTCAACAGCACAAGGCCGAAGAGCTGTTTCACAGAACGCTCTGCCCGCAGAATGTTCTAGAACCCTGGCGAGAAGGCCATCGGCCTCTTCATCTGCACCTGGCTTCTCCCAACCGCTCTCCAGAGCGAGGCTTCCTTTAGCCACGAGTGTCCCGTGCACGGGAGGAGGCAAAGAATGGGGGACGCAGGCCAGAGCCAGAAACGAGTCTCTAGGAAATGCACGATGTCACCTGCTGAGCCACTGCTGCCCTCGCAGAAGCCTACGGTCCGTTCCTTCTGTGCATCTTCTTAAGACCAAGGCCTTTCCCCCAGGGCCGTGTCAGCCACCCTTTGTGAAGGTGGCACAAGGATTCGCACAACTGTCCAAGCCTGTACCTCCAGTTCACCCCGAGGCTGGGACCCAGAGCACCTCCCTCCATTTCTGATGTCCCCTGACCTTTCGCTCTTCCAAGAGGGACATGTCTGGGCAGCACTACTCTTTTTCTTTTTTTTTTTTTTTATAAATTTATTTTTTATTGGTGTTCAATTTGCCAACATATAGAATAACACCCAGTGCTCATCCCATCAAGTGCCCCCCTCAGTGCCTGTCACCCAGCAGCACCACTCTTACGGATGAAGTCCAGCTGGCCTTTGCCATCGAGGCTGTTTGAATTTAACAAAGATTTCAAACCAGGCAGGCTAAGGGAAGGTGCCTGGCAGCTAATGGCTTGGATTTTTTTTTTTTTAATATTTCATTGATTTATTCATGAGAGATGTAGGCAGAGGGAGCAGGTTCCCTGCAGGGGGACCCCAGGATCACGACCTGAACCGAAGGCAGACGCTCAACCACTGAGCCACCCAGGTGTCCCCGGCATGGCTTTTAAATGCCCAGTTCCCACCCTGTCCACCCAGGAGTATCGAAACTTCGAGGACACCCAATATGCTGGTAAAGGCCCATGGCCCCAGCAATGGGCTGTTCACCTTGGAAGGAACCAGAAAGAAACACTCTGCCCCCGCCAGCCTTGGGAAGGCACAGCAACACTCAATGGTAATATCTGATGGGGGTGGAGAAAGAGCTTGTTTTTTCCAAGGAGAACTTTCTTTGGCACCACAAAATTAAAGGATTTTCTAACCCCTGTCTTCTTTTCGTCCTTCCCCGAGGAGGAAATTGTAAAGGCCAGCCCTTGAAAAATAATATAGTAAAATCTAACTTTATTCCCCTAATCTCTTAATGATGCTGCAGCTGGCCATGATCTATTTAGCATAACACCAAAAATAATGTATTTGTACCAAGCAGATTTGAAATACTTTAGAATCGTGAAAGCTATTTACTTGATTGATTAAGTTAAAGTGTTTACATAAAAGTGTCGTATTTTGACATCAGTCATACAACACCACATCTGGTACTTCTAATTAAATTGTGTGAAAAAGACTACATTTTTTATTCAGTCACAACAATATGGCTAATGGGAAGTACAAACGTATTCGTCATGCCTAGCCTGGGATCTGCAGTTATGGCATGTGGCTGCTAAAATCCCCAGATTTGGATTTTGCAAAGCTTTCATAGCCTCCAACACATGTTTTGCCTGAACAAAGACAAAGTAACTGGGCCCCACCTCTGTGAGTCAACGGTTATTATTTTTCCTATTTTGATTTAAACCTCTCCAAGCGCCCTCAGTGAGCTAAAATGTAACAAGAATTAGAATGAAGTTATCTTAAGAAATGGGTGCTCAGAGCCCAGGTAAGGCGCTTTGTTTTGTTAAGCTTTAGTCCTGCAGATTAGGAGGTAAACTGGAGAAACTTTAATGGGGGAACAGGGGAGTGAAACCCTATTCTTCATTCAGAGCTGGAGTTCATTTGTATCTTTGTTGAAGTGTGGAACCCATACGTACCTTAAAAAAAACGGCCTGTTCCTTACTAAGCACTTGATTTAAACCACTGGTGTGTGGGGTTTTTTTTCTTCCAGAATTAAAATGAAATATTTTAAATATCACAAATAAAGGACAAAATGGCCTGGCTTGTTAAGGCATGCTTACTTCACTTTTAATATAGACAAATAATACTTCAAAATCCTCTTCTTATTTTTTTAAGTTAAATTATGTCCACCCCATGTGCAGATTCAATTTACTGACTAAGTACACAACCAAATCTAGCTTCCCTGGGAACCATCCATTTGCCTAAGAAGGTGGAGGAGACACTGCTGTATTTTCTTAAAGAGATTCCTGGCATTTTTTTCCTCCTTCGTTTCGCCTTAAAGACTACCTTGAGAAATGTTGCCCAGCAGTAAAAGGAAAATGAGTGCAAGCTTCAAAATCAGGAAATTTGGGTAGTAAAAATGTAAGTTATAAAGTCAATGTTGATCGGAAAATAAACCAAGCTCTTTTAAATGGGTTAAGTGTCAGCCGTGAGAAGCAAAGACCATCGGACTTCCTATGAAATTATTCATCCTTCCTCGGGCAAAGGCTGCCTCCAAAAGGCTCTTAAGCTGCAAGAGGATATGTTGGCCCAAGATGGTAAAGTATTTGAACGCACATATGGGGTATGCACTTATTTACCATGTACTATGTTCAATTTAAAGAAAATAAACGTGAAGGCAGGAACCGTGAACAAATAGAGGGCATGGTTTTCCATAATTGCAAGGAGGCTTAGGTAATGCTCTCTGTGGTGTTTGATTTAAAATGTTAAAATATTAACAGAAGTTTTCTATAGCAGAGTGTTCCTATCACAGTGAAATGACTCATATGAATGCTAAATTCAAACCAGATGGGCACAAACATTAACTGAAAAAAAAAATCTGATTTTTAGGGGTCAGCGTGGGTCTTCATAAAAATGAAGACCTTGTCTGAGTTGGTGAAAAATGAACTTGCAGTAATAAAAAAGAAAACAAGAGAAAATATTAGTGACTTTATTTTAATTATACAAGCCACTGTCAATTAGAAGAACTAACATTTACAAAACTTTACATTGCCATTTTAATTTTAAAAAGATGCCCCCCGGGGGGGGGGGGATCTGGAGGCTTCAGATAAACAGGCACTTGGGTGTCTCCTGCACAGCTCCAGTCGGGGACTCGGTAGGTCAGCTGGGTGCCACACTCCTCTTCTCCAAGAATCTCTTTGCTTCCCACCGACAAGCAACCCTCATTGGAGAGAAACCTCCAACCGTCTGCCCACCCGGCCTGATGCCAGACTCTGCTCTTCTTTCAACAGACCACAGAGGAAAATTCTCATTGCCGGGTCAGACACCCCACCAGCCTTCCCCGGCTCTCTCGGTGAAAATATGTTCCCTTGCATTTCTTCCCTTTTGTTTTTTCCTCCAGAGCCTTGGACCACTGGCAGATTGTCTGCAACATGTGCCGTGTTTAAATGTGTACATACCCTACAAGAAGAAAAATATGTGGGCTCAGAATGAATTAATATTGTTTTTGACTTATAGGGAAATTCCAGTTGTGTTTAACTTGGACTGTGGGATCCAGGAACTTTACAGAGAGGAGAAACGAGTATGTTTTGCGCAAAAAAAAAAAAAAAAAAAAAAAAGTGTATGGGGAGTTCCCTACTGTGTTGGTGCTAGAATCTTGGACAACACGGGCAAGCTGACAGGCCCCTAATTTGGGTGCCGGGGGCCTGTGCGTTCCTCCTGGCTCGGGAAGGGCTGCTCCGATGCCCTTCCTGCGAGGATGAGGACCTCCCAGGAGCAAGAAGGTCCTTCAGGAAATGGTGTTTCTCGGTCCGTAGGTGGCCTCTCCTCTCCGGGTCCGTGTGAATCGGTGCCCCGCGTGGTGTTGGGGGCACCGTGCTGCACTGCGCTGCTTACCTTTTGCATGAAACCTAAAACCGCAGCCCGAACCATTTGTGGTCACCCGAGATCTGACGGCAGACTTTCTAAGAGCGGTTGTGTTCGGCTCCGGACTCCTGGCGGGAGGCCAGCTGGAGTGATCGCGCTCGGCCTCCCTAACCTGTCCCCACCCCCCCCCGCCCCCCGCGGCTTCCCCCCGCCGCGTCTCTAAGCTGCGCGCCCCGGTCGGCAGGCCACGCCCCCGCCCAGGCCACGCCCCCGCCCAGGCCACGCCCCCACGGCCCGGCCACGCGGCCTGCACCTCCCTAACCTGTCCCCACCGCCCCCCCCGCCCCCCGCGGCTTCCCCCGGCCGCGTCTCTAAGCTGTGCGCCCCGGCCGGCAGGCCACGCCCCCGCCCAGGCCACGCCCCCGCCCAGGCCACGCCCCCACGGCCCGGCCACGCGGCCTGCACCTCCCTAACCTGCCCCCCCCCCCCCCCCCCCGCGTCTTCCCCCGGCTGCGTCTCTAAGCTGCGCGCCCGGTCGGCAGGCCACGCCCCCAGCCCGGCCACGCCCCCAACCCAGGCCCCGCCCCCCGCCCTGAGCGTCAGGCAGGCCGAGGACCCCGGGTTCGATGCTCGATGCTCGCGCTGTGCAAGGGGCAGGAGCATCCCGGGAGCCAGGGGCAGGGGGCGACGCGCTGCTACCGGGCTGCTCCCGCCGCGCGCCGGCTCACCACCAGAGCCCCGCTGCTCCCGGAGCTGGAGACGGCACGTCGGGGCCGTGCATCCGGTTCTGGGGGTGCGCCTAGAAGAGGCACCTTAGGGCGCCTGGGGGGCCCAGTGGTGGAGCGTCTGCCTCGGGCTCAGGGCGGGACCCCGGGGTCTTGGGATTGAGTCCCTGCGGGGAGCCTGCTTCTCCCTCTGCCTGTGTCTCTGCCTCTCTCTCTCTATGAATAAATAAATAAAATCTTAAAAATAAATAAATAAATAGAAGAGGCACGTCATCTAGGTATAGTACGTCTTCAGAGACATACTGTAAGGATGAGGGATCTAGAAACGTTCCCCTCTGAGCCTATCAGAAGGGACACTCATTCCGCCCACGCTGATCTTGAACCAAGGATCACCCTGGTTAGGCCTACCCTTACCTTAACCTGGACTCCAGCCTTGAGCCGCATCGTACCGACGTCCTAGAGCATCTGTCTCACCTTAGTATCTTCCCCACTGAACACAAAGATAAAATCGTTCACTGCCAGCTGTTAGTCGCTGGATTAAGTACTCACTCGGTGCCCCTGGGGCGCAGCACTAATGCGGCCCCATCACAGGCTCTCAGCGGGTATACCTTTTCTCATCGGTAGGTCTCTAAGATTGATACCTCTCCATACCTGCAGTAGTGGTAAGCCGAGTACATCCAACTCGGTTCTTCTTCTTTTTTTTAAGATTTTATTTATTCATGAGAGACACAGAGACAGAGGCAGAGACACAGGCAGAGGGAGAAGCAGGCTCCCTGCAGGACCCAGTGCGAGACTCGATCCCGGGACCCCGGAGTCACCACCTGAGCCGAAGGCAGATGCTCACCTGCTGAGCCCCCCAGGCGTCTCATCCGACTCAGTTCTTCACAAGAGCTATTTATTAAGGGACTATGACCTATGTGCTGGGTACACAAAGATGAATAAGAGAAACCCACCCTCAAGGGTGGACTCCCACTGTAGGCCATAGGTTATTTTTAAAGTAAATAAATAAGAGGGAAAAAACCCCACCTCAAATTGGGAGGTTCAGGAGAGATTTTCATAAAGAAATGATATCTGTGGTGATCCTTGAAGAAAGAAGAGCTTTCTAATACGTCAAGGTGTCAGTGGGAGACATTTTACAGGGAAGGAATCTTAGAAGCAAAGGCTCCTAAGTGGGGAAACATAGAGTAATTCCTGGGAACTATGAAGAGATGTTGCTTGAATTAGAGGAATAAGTAAGGGAAGAATAGGAAATGAAAGAAAGGGCTGGTCAAAAATCTATTTTGGAGAGCCCTGAGAAAATAGTACTTAATCCAGTGACTAACAGCTGGCAGTGAAAGATTTTATCTTTGTGTTCAGTGGGGAAGATATTAAGGTGAGACAGATGTGCTAGGACGTCGGTACGATATGGCTCAAGGCTGGAGTCCAGGTTAAGGTAAATGTAGGCCTAACCAGGGTGCATAGGGGGTGCTGGGAGGTGGGGTCGGAGGAAATGGAGAAGACTCTTTGCACAGAACTTCAAGTTCAATGGGGTTATGAAAGGAGATCTCTAGGTTGGAAACCAGATTTCAAAACAAATAAATAAACAAAACCCCAGAAATAAAGAAATCAGGAGATGGACTTGGTTTCCATGGGAAAATGATGAGTTTGGGTTTTTATATGTTAAGTTCAGGGACTTGCATCGAATCCAGGTGAAGAGTCCTAGCCTACAGTTGGAAATGCAATACCGCCCCCGAGGGAAAAAAATGCACACAGTGATGGATCTATTGCCACCAATGACAAGGTTTAGAGTGTTTGCAAAAGTCAAATTCTCAAAAAAAAAAAAAAGAGGTCATTTACCAGACCATCTGCTGCGAGGCTGGACATGACAAAATGACACGTGACTATCACTGGTGACCTTCAAGGGTTCAGTAGAAAATTGAAAGTGCAATATCTCAGAGGAAAGTAGGAATGGGACTGAATATAATAAATACTTGAGTTTGAGGAGATTTAGCAAAGCTTCCATAAAGCATCTGATAAAAGAATCATCAAGAGAAGGGTTTGGGAGGGCCGAACAATAGTGAGTAACCAGAAAGACATCGTACACAGCAGAATAACAAAACAGGAGCAGTGATGCTGGCTTCTGGTTTATCTTAGCAGGTGCGCTGAGAAGACAGCAGGTGAGGGTTTGGGGGGAGGGTCTGGATGGGGATTTATTGTGAGGGCGCCGGGGAGGACAGGTCCACGGCAAGCGCAACATGAAATCGACTCTCCAGATGGAATCTGGTGAGGCTGCTGGTGAAGCTGGCTGCATGGTCAAGTAGAACCAAGAAGGAGGGAGTGGTGGACACACTCATCGACACCTGCCAGGCACCATGGGGGGTGCTAGGGGGATGGAGATGGAGATGCGTGTATCTCTGAGGGAGTGTTCAGAGGGGGAGCACTCGTGTGGATGATGACGTAAGGGGGTGATGAGCCATCCCAGACTCCACCACTTACTATTCAGGTCATCCTCAACCTCCAAGGCTTGGTTTCTTATTCTGTAAGATGGGTGGAGCAACCTACTCACAGAGTTGTGATGAGAATTAAAGCAAATGCCCTCATCTCAAGGTAAGCACCTGGTAAATGGATCTGCCCATGTTGCCATGTTCTCGTTAACCTATTCCAGTCCTTAGCCTTCTAACCTATCCCTTCCGTGTGGTGTCGCTCACCTTCTGTGAGTGACCTGCCCTGATTACTTTCTCCTCCACAGGCCCACAGTGTTGTTGTGACCCCTCAGGGGAATAGTGAAGGATCATGAGTCTCAACCCTACCAAGTCCGGGTGAAGTTTCCAGCACTTGATCTCTCCATCCCCATACCCCACAGCAGCTCAGATTAGTAATGAAGGAGGGACTGTACCCAAATAGGCATGGGGTGGAGACTGAGGGAAGAAGATTCACTCTTCAGTTGGGCCTGTCTTCAAGGTTTCTCTTTTCTCCGGGGAACACCTTAGCTACAAGTCATTTCCCAGGATCCCTTCCTCAGGGAATTTGGTGAAGAAAGAATGTTAAGTAGCCAACTGGTTAGAGACACTGTAGCCAAGGTATAGAGAAGAAGGAAGGAATCAGTGCATGGTGGGGAATCTCCATCCCTGCGCTCTGGGCTTGTCTCAGCCCAGAGACTTTCTCTTTGTCAGTAGTGCCATCTATACATCCAGTGGGGAAGACTTTAGCTCCTTGTTGCCCTTTGAGGAGACCACAGTGTATTTCGCCTTAAAAATAAGTCCCAATGTATTCCCAGCTTGCAGTCTTGATATTTCATTTCCTATACCAAGGTAAAAGGAGTGGGAAGGATGAATTCAATGTTTAAAAATTGAGTGAAATCAATTAGTTTTTCTTTTTCTTTTTTTTTGGGGGGGTGGCATATATTGTGACTTTCTCCGATGATTTGGCAAATTACTAGCTCTAAATTCTAGGGATGCGTTTCTGCAGCTCCCCTGCTTCCAGATCATAGATAGTCCAAAGACACAACGGACTGAATGTCTTATCAAGAGAAGAGACGGTGAGATACAGAATAAGGGTCGTTCAAAGAGGGGTCAAGACCAGGAGGAAAAATGACCCAAAGTTGCGATCTGTTTTGCACCAATGTTCAAACATGGCCAGCTGTCAGCTCCCTCTTAGACAGTCACTGGTCAGCTTAAGGTCCCCTCTCATGCCCACACCTTCACTTTAGAGGTGAGAAAAATTAAAATTGAAAGAGAATTTTTGTGAAGTCCCAGTTTAAGAAATAAACGTGTAGGAACAGACTAGCTACAAGGCAAACTCTGTAGTCCTGCGGGTTGGTTCATTGAACCTATATTTTGTTGATCTGCTAACTACAAATTCTAATGCAAGAGGTGTCACTACAGAAAAATCCATTCCTTCCCTAGATCCATGCAAAGGTCTTCAATGATCATGAAAAGAGAAGATTAGATTTATTTGTTGCAAACAATCTTATTTCAGTTTCTTAACATCCCTGTGAGGCTGGTATTATCACCCTGCTAGGATGAGGAAACCTATTTGCCTGAAGTCACACAACTTATGAAAGAAGCTCAGACATATCTGGCTTCCACGCCCAGTTGTTTGTTGTTCTGTTGTTCAGTCACATTTTTTTCCTACATTGATCTCTGAGTTTACATGTTAAAATTCCATTTGTAGAAATGGCTCAAAGAAAAAAGTCAAGTGAAGTAAAAAAAAAAAAAATGAAGAGGAAGAAGAAACCATTCTGCAAACAAAGTGACCCACAAATCAGCTCCAAGGATGAGGAAAAGGTAGACAGTGAGGGAATCCATTCCACCCCAATTTCCCCTTGCTGGATCAGGGCTCTTCCTTCACTTATTTGGCCAAGCCAAAGATATTTTGTCTGGCTTGAAAACGAAGGTGAGCAGCAACATTTCGTTCAAAAAACAGCTGAGGTATCTTCTGCTAATTTTTTAAAAAAGAAGTTGAGCCCAGAAATTCTATGTTTTCCTACACTTGTTCATGGAGACTCTTTCTAATTGAGAACACAAAGGCAATGACAAGGAATATTTTATTCAAAGTGATACAAGTTGTTTCTAATGAAAAGATATGTTGCAATGCACTCTGTAATTGATACACCCATTCATTCTTGTAACAAATACTTCTTGAGTACTAATTATGGATTAGACACTATGGAATTTGCAATTTAGCCTCATAATTGAGATCTGAAATAAACAAAGATTTAGGAACCCTTGCCTCCCTAACTAGAAATACGATCCTATCATTAAGGTATGTTTCCATCTAGTGATGTGAATCATTAATTAGCCTTTCCATAGAAGAAGAAGAAGAAGAAGAAGAAGAAGAAGAAGAAGAAGAAGAAGAAGAAGAAGAAGAAGAAAAAGAAGAAGAAGAAGAAGAAGAAGAAGAAGAAGAAGAAGAAGAAGAAGAAGAAAGAAAGAAAGAAAGAAAGAAGAAGAAAAGAAAGAAAGAAAGAAAGAAGAAGGAGGAGGAGAAAAGAAGAAGAAAGAAAGAAAGAAAGAAAGAAAGAAAGAAAGAAAGAAAGAAAGAAAGAAAGAAAGAAAGAAAGAAAGAAAGAAAAGAAGAAGGAGGAGGAGAGGAGGAGGCAGCCCTGGTGACGAGCGGTTTAGTGCCTCCTGCAGCCCAGGGCGTGATTCTGGAGACCCTGAATCCAGTCCCGGGTCAGGCTCCCTGCAGGGAGCCTGCTTCTCCCTCTGCCTGTGTCTCTGCCTCTCTCTCTCTCTCTGCATCTCTACGAATAAATAAATAAAATCTTTTAAAAAAAGAAGAAAAGACAGGTTTTATTATGGAATCTACATGTATTGATGCTCTAGTTGCAAGGAACACAACACAAAACTTCTGAAATTGGTAATAATGCCCCAAGCATTTCTTGCTTCCCACACAAGCATATATCCGGCCACTAATATAAACACGGTCCTCCCCCGTAGTCCTGGCATTGCAGAGGGGAGGCAAAAAGCAGGAAGGTCTCCCCTCGCGACCTCTTTGTTTCCCTGCTAACATATGGTAACAGAATTCTCTCTGATTTATTTCACTGAAATCCCAATCAACTGTCCTTAAACAATATCCATTTTTTCAATATCAAAAATATTTTCATAATGTTTCCATTTGGGTCCTCTAGAGAGAAAAAGGATTTCAAAGTCTGTGTTCACGCTATTATTATTGTTACTGCCTTGCATATAAATGACATCTTTCTTAGAAAAGGAAGGTTTCTGACAGAGAAAGTGAAATTCAGATTATTAATTTATCCCATCAGAGAGATAAGTTTCTAAAGGACTAAAGTAAAAATAAACCACGGCTCCTGGAATTGCTACACCTCTTTTCGGACATAACAATTTCACTTCCAGGATTTTACTCCGCAGATAGGGCACACGTGTGAAATACGATTTAGGGGGTTAGAGCGGAGGAAGGAACATGCCTTACAGATGAGTTGAGGCAAATATTTAATAAATCTTGGGTTTACCTTACAATGTTGAATGCGTTCAAGTTCCTTCTAAAATACTTGAGCCAAAAAAAAGGAGGGGATCCCTGGGTGGCTCAGTAGTTTGGCGCCTGCCTTCGGCTCAGGGCCTGATCCTGGAGACCCGGGGTCGAGTCCCACGTCGGGCTCCCTGCATGGAGCCTGCTTCTCCCTCTGCCTGTGTCTCTGTCTCTCTCTCTCATTCTCTCTGTGTGTGTCTCTCATGAATAAATAAATAAAATCTTTAAAAATAATAATAATAAAAAATAAAATACTTGAGCCATTGTTACCTAAGCATCTGTGTTGCCAGTAGTAACCAGTCACTGCATCCCAAAAAAGGACGAACTTCACAGAGTAGAAGGGGAAAACTAACTTGCCTTAGAGAAAAAGAAACTTCTCTAAATGTTGAGGAAATGGTAAACAGGATGTATCCCTAATGGGGAAAGTTTTCACCTTCAATTTCTCTGCCTGGAGAAATTCTCTTCCACGCTTGCCTTTGCGCCACAGATGCTCCTGCTTTGCTTCTGATGACGTTGGGCTGCAATGGGTTGCAGTGCTTGTCCTGTCTGTGCGAAACGTATGAAGCTACAAATCTTGTAAGGATGACTTTGAAGGCATCGTATTAGTGGTTAATTAATTAATCATTTAATTCAAATGTAGGGCATGTTCAAAAAGAACCAAAACTATTGGCACCCTATTAAACTTCAGTTCTAAGAGAGCTCTCCTAGTTTAACAGCTTTGCTAAGAATAGCCCCCGGGGTTAGTTTGCAAGTGAACGTGATTCAAAGGCTAAGACTTTGAGACATCACTTTGTCCCTTTGAAGCCAGACACATTAGCCACAGCTTGACCCCCAGACCACTCCAGAGTGTGGCCCCAGTATACCTTGCCAACCTCGGGATTACAGCCTAACCTCAAACCTCCACCTTTCCTCATCCTGCACTGTCCCCTTTTTCTGCAAGAAAATGTGGTGAAGAATACTGTAGGTATACTCTGAGGTGCAAGAGGCAGAAACTCATTCAAATTAGCTTAAGAAAAAGACATTTAAATGGTTCATCAAAGTCAAGTGTTCTGTTACCAGACACACGTGAGTCGAGGGACTCTGATACTATCGTTAGGATTTCTTCTATCTTTTGACTCTGTTTTCCTCAGGGTTATCTCTATTTCTTTGAAGATTTATTTATTTATGAGAGACAGAGAAAGAGCATGAGTGCGGATGGGGGCTGGGGGGCAGAGGGGAAGCAGACTCCACATGATGGACAGTGGGGGCTCAATCTCCTGATGGGGAGATCATGACCTGAGCTGAAACCAAGAGTCAACCGAGCCACCCAGCACTCCCTACGCCACCCCAGTTATCTCAGTCTTATGCAAACTCTGCCCTAAGGTGGCAGGATGGCTGTTAATGCTCCAGCCCCATCTTTTCTCAGCTTTAAGAGATTTTTCTCTTTAGCTGCTTTGCTAAAAATTCTAAAAACTAAGGTGTATAGATCTGATTGGGTTCCATGCCCCCCATCACAGTATCACGATGAGCCAAGTAATGCAATATTCCGATTGGTTAGGCCTGGGCCACTTGCCCTTCCCTGATGGCATGAAGTCAGCTCCCCACAATCTCTATGGAGTAACAATGGAGGCGCTGTTATTGAGAAAGGGGGGGTATACACATTGAGGGTGTGAAACAGAAACAGATGTCCCCCACAGAGGTCGATTTTCCTTGCACAAAAAGCCAAGATCTTGTGAGGGAGCGATACATATGAAGAGACCATTACCAATCTTGTGAAATCTTGCAGGTCTTAATATTTCCCGAAGAAATACATCTGTGCAATAATTATCAACAAGAGTTTATTTAGGGGCACCTGGGTGGCTCAGTGGTTGAGCATCTGCCTTCAGCTCAGGGCGTGATCCCTGGGTCCTGGGATCGAGTCCCCCATCCGGCTCCTGGCAGGGAGCCTGCTTCTCCCTCTGCCCTATGTCTCTGCCTCTTTCTGTATGTCTCTTATGAATAAATTAATCAAACATTTTTCCTAAAAAAGAGTTTATTTTACTTCACTTCCATTTTTATGAATTGCTGCTGTTTGAGGTGGAAAAACTAAAACTGGTTTGTCTCCAATTCAATAATAAGAGATTGAGGTGGGGAGGGGGGATACACATAATCCCAGGCCTGAAAACTCTTTTCTCTTTTTGTAACTCTAGGTCCTTGTTTCTAATGTATATATTTTCATAGTTGAAATCTTGGTGGGAAACAATATTTTGCATTCATTTTTAAAGTTCTATAATTATAAATATTTTTCTGTCTTTCTACAAAATAACCTAATGATCTAGTATTCCAGGGAGTAAATCTCTTATGGTTTCCTTAACCATTCTTGCGGTTGTGAGAAATGTAGGTGGTTTCCAATATTTGTTATTGTACAATCCACTACAACAAACATCTGTGCATATGTAGTGGGGTTTCTTTGGGTTTTTTTCTTTTTCTTTTTCTTTTTTCTTTTCTTTTCTTTTTCTTTTTTTTAGGAATTCCTTCCTTGAGTTACATATCCTAGAGTAACATTACTGGGACAAAGAGTTTAACTCTGCAAAGAGGGTTAAAAACATGGGATTTGAAATCAGATATCTTTGAGTTTAAATGCCAGCTCTCTCACTTAGTATGTGATACATACCCCCCAGGCTTTCTGAATTTCCCTTTCTTATCTGTTGAGTGGGGATGAAAATAACTATTGTTTTAGGGTTGTTGAGAGTCTCATATGGAATAATTTATGTAAAATATTTAGCATAATATATGGCACACAGTAAACACCTCCAAAATTACATCAGATATTGAAAATACGTCCTAAGTTTCTTGATGATACAGCGTCATATTGTTTCCTAAAAACACTTAGTACTCCGCACAGAAATTTATCCAGTTGTAATACACTTGCACACCATATTTGTAAATTCTTTTTTTTTTTTTTTTTTTTTAATGATAGTCACAGAGAGAGAGAGAGAGGCAGAGATACAGGCAGAGGAAGAAGCAGGCTCCATGCACCAGAAGCCCGATGTGGGATTCGATCCCGGGTCTCCAGGATCGCGCTCTGGGCCAAAGGCAGGCGCCAAACCGCTGCGCCACCCAGGGATCCCCATATTTGTAAATTCTATAGCTCACCAATTTAAATTGGTACTACAAGGCTACTTTAATTGGAAGTTTGATGATAACTTAAGTAAATAAACTTTTTCCATGTATTTATAAAACCAAGTTGATCTCAACTAAAAAGGCACTATCACCTCAAATCTCAATAAGTGAGTCACTTACAATTAGTGGTTCTCAAGATTTTTCCAACCTAAGATACCTAAGGGATATAACGTACTTCATCAATAACAGTGACATTTTATTGCAGAGTTTTTCCATCTGGAGACCATATCCCTTGGAAGTTATGCTAGAATTAGAAAAGAGATGGTTTGAATAAGTCTCTCAGGTGATTTATCTCATCCAATAAAGAATCACCAATGTAAAGAAACATATACATTTAATTGTATTAAAGGTTCAATATACTAATACCCACAACCATCATCAGCCTTGTTTTTCTCCTGTGAGTATGAGATTGCACTGTCTACAACAAGGTTGGAGGACTGAGAAACAGGCTATGAGGTAGGGGTATGAGCAGAATAGGCCCCCCTCAAATGGGACCTCAACAACACACTTGCTCTAACTCTCATCAGTATAGAGAGGCTTAATCCTACACCCAACCCCCAGAGCTGCAGTGAAAGCCAGCAAGTGATTCGGTACCACAGTGATGGAGAGGATGGTGATGTGGTGCAGTGGGAGACTGAAAGCTCATTAACACTTGGTGACAGCTTGATTGATTTTCCCATTTCTTCCCTGACCCAGTGACAGAAATGGACTACAACCACACAGGACCATGGATGGCCCCAATCTCAGAGGGCCTCTCCTCACATAGAGTTAGTGTTTCGAACCCAGATAAGACAGAGGAGAGGATTTAGTAAATTAAAAACTCAGTGGAGGGATCCCTGGGTGGCGCAGCGGTTTAGCGCCTGCCTTTGGCCCAGGGCGCGATCCTGGAGACCCAGGATCGAATCCCACGTTGGGCTCCCGGTGCATGGAGCCTGCTTCTCCCTCTGCCTGTGTCTCTGCCTCTCTCTCTCTCACTGTGTGCTTATCATAAATAAATTTAAAAAAATAAAAAAAATAAAAACTCAGTGGAATAAGCAAGAAGGGGGAGAAGTCCATGAGAAGAGGGAGGCAGAGGGTTTCTAAACAAAGTATAACAGGAAAAAATTATTAAGAAAAAAATAGGTAGCCTGAGCATCCTCTTTGCCCATCCTCATCCTAGAAAGACAAATCTATATTGAGTCTCTAAGCTAATCAATAAGCCTTAGAACACTGATACCCATCCCCATCATTACTACCACCAGCCCTCACTCAGGATGGGGAATAAGTAGTAGTTTGTGTACATTATGCACACTGAAGATTAATCTGAGTAGCCTTATTGAGGTGAAAGTGATGGAGTTGAACCGTTAGGGGAGTTTGAGTTTCCCTGAGACTGGGGAACAGACAGAGGACAAAGTAGCAGAGGAAGCATCCCTTTATGTAGAGAGGTAGCTCAGAGATGCTGATTCTGTGGTCAGGGGAGGGTTACTGGGAGAAGCATCTCTAAGCCTGACCAGAGCATTGGGCTAACAAGACAGAGGCGGAGATGAATACAAAACAACTGCATTGGGCACCACAGAGGGTGAAAGTAAAGATGGAGTGCTCCCAGACTGCTGCCAATTCCTGCCCTTTGTTTTTACTTAAAACCAAGATTCCGGCCCGATAACATAATATGAAAGGAGCTTCCTAAATGAGAACAAATCCATGGCCAATCAAACAAGTAATGGGTTGAAGTAGAACAAACTTCATCTAGAAAAGTAAAGTAGGCTTCTGGTTAAATATGGCAATAGCCTCTGCTTTCTCCCAAAACCCAATTAAAGCAACAAAAATTTTAAAAGCACATACCCACAAGTATAAAGAGAAAGAGAGAGAACACAACAACACTCTGAAAGCTAAAAAGCTAATGGGCAAACAGAAATGCATTTAGCAGACTTAAGAGCTGAATCCTATGCCAACAACTAAAAGGTGACAAGCAACCTGAATCACACTGGGAATCCACAAAGGTTCAAATATTTGTGGTATAATATCTCTGGTTGTGAGGGTGAAGAGGGACTTGAAACAGAAGGATCCGTTGGAAGTCTGCTTGAGAAATAATTAACTCCTCACCAGATCCCTCTGTCCGACTCCATGTGGTTGCTCAACTACTCCTCTTCCATCCCAGCAGAAGACAGGAGGCTCAGTCTCCACAGAGAGGGAAACAGAGGGTATGCCGACTGGAGGATACCAGGCTCAGTTGAAGACAAAGGTATCATGCTGAAAACATAATGATTCAATGAGAAACGACATTCATTATGTTGAGACCACTGAGCCTTTTTCCCCATGGAGCTTCCAGAATCCTGATATCCAGGCAGAAAATTGGAAGAGTCTTCTCTAGGTCATGTGATTAGCCTAGAGGGAAATCCTCAAAGAAATCACATGGCCAGCTCACAATCCATATACTCCAAGCCCCAACCATTGGCACAAAGTTCCTATCATCTTTTTACTGCTCAAACATTAAATATGAGCAGACTATAAGGATCACCAGGCATTTGAAGAAATCTTCTCCTGTACAAGAGAAGGGTCTAATTCAACAAAGAGGAAAAAAACAATAGAGTAAATGACTATGATGCAGGATAGAAATGTCAAAGATAGTCACTGATAACCTAAGATACAGACTTTGTGACACAGGAATAGGAATTTGCTTTTTTTAATAAAGAATAGGATATTCAGAGACTAAAAAAGAGATCTTGTGTATTAAGATATATGATGGCAGAAATAAAAACTAAATTGAAAGAATCAAGTTACATTTTAAAAATGTTTCAACATCATTAAGATCATGTTAACTGTTTGCCACGTCTATTAGAATATGAAATACATTGACAATATCTATTAATTATCTAGTCATTTTTAGATACTCGTTAGCAAGTAGGTTGCGAATGTGGAAAAGCTCTACATGTCAAATTACTATGAAGGGCCTTTTTTAAAGATTTTATTTATTTATTCATGAGAGACACAGGGGTGGGGGGCAGAGACATAGGCAGAGGGAGAAGCAGGCTCCATGCTGGGAGCCTGATGCGGGACTCGATCCCGGGTCTCCAGGGTCACGCCCTAGGCCCAAGGCAGGCGCTAAATCCCCCCACCCAAGGATCCCTACTATGGAGGGCTTTAAGAGAACTTACAGAACCAAGTTCATTGAACTTTAGTACTTGGAAGCACCACTTCACATCACCAAATCTGTACCAAATACTTAACTAATTTGTAAGCATCACTTCTTCATAGCATCTGGCAGTTCATTGGAACATCTACTTATGGCAGATTAGATTATTTTGTGGGTTCCCTCTTCATCTCACCAGTGTTGGGCTAGGATATAAAATTTGCCTTGGTCAGCAGAATGTGGGCTGCAGTGACAGGGCAATGATTCCTAGCATCGACCTTAAAAGTTGTCACTCGTATCCTCTTCCCTCTGGGACCTTCTGACTTCTTCCATAGGAAGAACATGCCGCAGTTACCTGCTGTTCCTCCAGACTGATGCTAGAATAAGACACGAATTCCACCTATACCCTAGACAACACATAGACCCATGCAAGAGTTACATGCGTATCACTGTAAGCTGCTGATGTACTGTGACTGGTTATTGCCCAGTAAAATGATAGACTTCTAGATTTTTTAAATACAGTCCTTCTAAATTCTATTTAAAAAGAAACCTAAAACTCTCTACTGTTGAGAAGCTATATACAAGAGAAGAATGAGGCTTCACACTCCCTTCTGCAGTGATACTTAGATCACTTTTCATTTGTATTTAGTTTTCATTTTACAGATATTATTTTCTGAATGGAGCACATATTCATGCCCATTTCAGAACTCCATTATTTATAAACCAGAGCATTAGCAATCCTTCAAACATGGTGGAACCAAGACTAATTGGCTTCCCAGTGAAGGAAACTAACAGAGCAGAAGTATCTTCTTAAAAGTATCAAAGAACTAACAAAATCGCAAAGAATTGCTGGGCCAAAATCCAGGTGAAGACAAGACCCCAGAGAGGTAAGCCCAGAATTCAAGGCTACTCCTCCCATTGGGCATTTGCTGATGGTAAGAAACAATTTTGAAACTTAGCTGTACTTTGAGTGGGCTTCAAAGGATCAAAAGGATGAAGGTAAAAGTCTAGGGCTTGCCAAAGGCAAAGACTCTGGTAAATTCATTCTTATGATCAGGAGAAGGATGAAATGAAAATAACCCAGTCTTCACATGGATTTACATCTAGCATCATCTGGCTTGTTCAGGAAACTTTAAGCCTTAAAAGGAGATTAAGATATTCCCAGATTGGTAGTGTTCGCAGGCTCCTGGTTGAAGCAAAATAACATGCTTTAGAAGATAGGTTTCGAGGCCTCAGAGTAGTCCTAAATGCAGTGTCCAACACACAGACAAAAATAATCAGGCACACAAGAAAGCAAGACACTTCAAGTGACAATGGGAAGAAATAACAGCAGACATGTGAACATTGGAGAGATTGAAATGATCAGATGAAGACTACAAAACAAAAATGCTTACATTTTATGAAGAAAAGTAAAGCCTGAAAATTTCATTGGAGAACTGGATACTAAAAAAAAAAAAAAAAGTGACAGAGCAGATTGAAAATGAACCAAATAAAAATCCTTACAAATCTGGAATCCAATAGTAACAATACACAAAATCAAGATGTTAGACAAATCTAAGGAACTGTCTGTATCAGATGCAGGATGGATTAGGGTACTACGCTTCCTCTGGATTAACAAACTTCGGCAGCAGAACGCCTGGGGGGCCCAGTGGTTGAGAGTCTGCCTTCAGCTCAGGGAGTGATCCTGGGGTCCTGGGATCGAGTCCCACGTCGGGCTCCCTGCATGGAGCTTGCCTCTCCCTCTGCCTGTGTCTGCCTCTCTCTGTTTCTCTCATGAATAAATAAATAAAGTCTTAAAAACAACAACTTCTGCAGCAATAATTCTTGCAGTTAGGAAAGTTCATTTAATTTTTCTAGCTATCACTAGTAATTGGTGCACAGCCAAGTCCATGAGAGAAGAACTGCCGATGTGCAAATATGGAATGTATTCTGTTGAGCAGGAGCACTTTAGCTTGCTTTAGTGTGCATTTCTCTCTCTCTCTCTCTCGCTCTTTTTTTCTCTCTCTCTCATTTAAAGACTGAATTATTTCTGTTGACTAGGGTGGAAAACCAAGCCCACAATATTGATCTGGCCTGTGATTTGAGGTAGCAGCTGGCAAATGTAAAACCTCCAAATACACAGTCGCTTTTAAGAAGCAGATTTATCAGGGCGCCTGGGTGGCTCAGTCAGTTATGCATGACAATGGGAAAAAATTGTCTGCCTTCTGGGATCCCTGGGTGGCGCAGTGGTTTAGTGCCTGCCTTTGGCCCAGGGCGCGAGACTGGAGACCCGGGATCGAATCCCACATTGGGCTCCCGGTGCATGGAGCCTGCTTCTCCCTCTGCCTGTGTCTCTGCCTCTCTCTCTCTGTGTGTGACTATCATAAATAAATAAAAATTAAAAAAAAATAAATTGTCTGCCTTCAGCTCAGGTCATGATCTCACTGTCTGCGATCCAGCATCAGAGTCATCAGGGTCCCCACTCCGCGAGGAGCCTACTTCTCCCTCCCCCTCTGCCTGCCACGCCCTCTGCGTGTTCTCCCTCTCTTTCTCTCTCTCTGTCAAATAAATAAATAAAATCCTTTAGGAAAAAAAAAAGAAGAAGAAGCAGGTCTATTGTAAGATGTTGGGCCAAAGTCCCCACTTTTTGTGTCTATAAGGCATTTTATTTCAGAATGTAGCAGAAATTGGTTCAGAAGAAAACTTAGAATAACAAAGAGAACACCAGGTAAATTGGATAATACATCTTTGTTTCTTTCTCTTTAAAATGACAGAAATTGGGACACCTGAGTGGCTCAGTGGTTGAAAGTCTGCCTTGGGCTCAGGGCGTGAACCCGGGATCCCAGAATCAAGTCCCTCATCGGGCTCCCCACAGGGAGCTTGCTTCTCCCTCTGCCTGTGTCTCTGCTTTTTCTCTGTGTCTCTCAAGAATAAATAAATAAAATCTTAAAAAAAAATAAAACGACAGAAGTAATCCTTTCCTTTCCCACATTTTTGTTAAGAGAAGAATAAGCTCTGTCTTCAGAAGGCCTTGCAGATTCATTCTTACGTATCAGCTCCCTCCATCTTCAGTGGAAACAGCTTCTCCCCCATGATACAAAATCCTAAACCAGTCCTAAACCTAAACCCTAGATAGGGCATTAATAATTAAGAAAGAAAAATTTTTATTGAGCATCTGTGTTTAGAATATAGTAGGTATTCAGTAAATATTTATCAGCATGAATGATGATATTTCTATATTCATTATAAGACGTTTTCATTTAGTCTTTGAAGTAGATATGACTGTCTTAACTCTGAGAAGTTAAGAAACTTGCTGACAATCACACATTAGTACATGCTAGAGCATCAACTCAAAATGAGACCTGATACCAAGACTGGAACTGTACAGGCCGTACGATAATACTCCTTAGTTGAATGGACTGAATAAACTCCCAGACTTGCCAACATCGTTAGCTCCCCTGTGAAGTAGAAGCATCAGACTTAGCTTGTTTGGGCCATTTAGAAGTAATTAGGTCTATTTGCTGTCTGTGCTCTCTCCCCTTGAAAGTCAGAAACATTCCTGTAATCACAATTTTGCTCTTGTGATTACCTGTTTGCTGGGACAATGGCCCCGTCCCTTTTTGCGTGTTCCAGGCAATTCCTCAGTAGTCTTCATATTACTTTTTATGGTTTGCCACTTGCAATATCTACTTGGAAGACTGAAAGTAAAACTGCCTTTCCCATAGACTAGTCTCTGTTTCCATTTGGTGAACTCTCATTTCTCTCTCCGCATGTTTTGAATTCAACTGAAGTCAACATGGCTTTGCTCTTGGCCTCTCTTTTACTATTTTCATCCTGTGCGTCAAGGTCAACGAGCTCATAAATGTACTTGCCTCAGGGAAGGGTAATACGAAGACCCTCAGAGTTGACTGCATTTGAATCTGCTTCCATATGCCACGTGCACAAGCATTTAGTGGCACAAGCCACTAAAATCAGGCTTTGGGCATGGGTACCATTGACCTGGATTTCTTCCTGTGGTTCTTGCACCCTCTTCTCCCACCCAACGTCCTGAGGGATTTCCTCCAAGTTGCTGCCCAAATGATTGAAAGTCTCACAGGAACCCAACACCAGCTCACTCTCCCTGGATATTCCCCAGACTCCATCTCCCCTTTGCTACCAGTTACCTCAAAGAATCATTATTTTATTTTCTACAACACATAATTCAAAGCTAGAAAATAAATAAACTGGGAATTAATGATAGAAGCCAATATTTGGGATTAAAAAGAGATCAGTAAATCTGCCTAAAGACTGCATACAAAAAAAAAGAGCGCCCTCAAGAAGGGCAAAGAAGCATCCTGAAGGCAGATCCTGCATCTTCAAATGAAATAAAATTGTAATCAAACAACATTCATCCCAGGAAACTAACTCTGTACTCCTGCTTACTAGTGCTAGTCCTCAAAAAAAAAAAAGTGCTAGTCCTCACATATGTACATTTTTCATTTGGAGTCCTTTTTTTTTTTTTTTGGATTTTATTTATTTATTTGACAGAGAGAGAAAGAGAGAGAGAGAGCACAAGCAGGGGGAGTGGCAGGCAGAGGGAGAGGGAGAAGTAGGCTCCCTGCTGAACAGGGAGCCCGACTTGGGGCTTTATCCCAGGACCCCCAGGGATCATGACCTGAGCCAAAGGCAGATGCTTAACCGACTGAGCCACCCAGGGGCCCCTCATTTGGAGTCTTGAGTGTTCCCACAGCTTCTCCTTCTATATGTACCTCTGGAACTTTGGTGTCTCATCAATATCCTTCTGATAATTGCCCTGACTTGGTTTCTTTTTTTTTTAAGATTTTATTTATTTATTCATGGAAGACACAGAAAGAGAGAGAGAGGAAGAGACACAGGCAGAGGGAGAAGCAGGCTCCATGCAAGGAGCCTGACATGAGACTTGATCCTGGGTCTCCAGGATCACATCCTGGGCTGAAGGCTGCGCTAAACCGCTGAGCCACCCAGGCTACCCCCGACTTGGTTTCTATTCCAGATACAGACGTGGCATTAGACTTCAGTCTTTCACCCTCCAATCTGCCTTATACTTTTTGCTCAATCTCTACCAAGTCTTGTTTGACTGCTTACGCAGCAGAAAGAATGTCGGCAAAGAGATAGTTGAAGGTTCTGTTCAGACTTGCACCCAAGGCCATGGCTTGTTTGGTTAAGGGATAGCTTCTCTTCCAGATGCTCTACATACACCGGAATTCTAAGAGTCATTTCCTACTCTGAAATCTTCAGGTTTGGAAGTGGAGCATGGAACAGGAATAGCATACTCTAATAACCATGTCATTTATCTGTTCATCTTGATCAGGAGCTACTGTCTGTGTTATGTGTTTGTGTACACACCTCCAAATAGAGGCGCTCATTGCAATAAAGACATTTATTTATGTGGTTCTTTAAACACACACACACACACACACACACACACACACGATGCATTACACTGCATTTCTGCTTCTTCCGATATGAATGAGCTCTTTTACAGGGGTGCTTGGATCATGAAAAATATTCTCCTGAGTTTTACTGGGGAATGGTATGACACATAACCACTAAACCTCATATTAGGAACAAGTTAGCTTAAATAAGAAATTGAAAAATCTGCCTGCAAATAATACTGTAAAAGTTTACAGTCCATCCTAACCATCAAGGATACTTTCCATAACTTTAGGGTTTGATAGTAAAATATATACACACACATATGTATGTTTCTAATAACAAAGCACTAAAGTAAAATAAACCTGCTTGTCCAAATACGGTTGCGTTTCAGTCAAAGTTTTGCTTAATATTTTGAGAAGAGCTTTGAGAAGATAAATGGTCTCAGCCTTGGAATTGATAGCAGATGCTCGTGGTGCCATCTACTGGCTGTTCGTTACATGACCCTTCTTGATTAAGAGAGGGGCATTCGGAAAGTTGTTTTCAGCCCAAAGCAAACTCCACGTTACCACGTATGGATAGCTCCAATGGTAACCCAATTTTAAGATATGTCACCCGTGTTGATTTTCTTTTTTTTTTTTTTATAGAAGTTTATCCAGATTGCTGAGTGTTATCAGAATGACAAGGCAGCTCCGTTTTGAACAGCGATGCTTCTGATAGTAACAAGCCTAAGCTACGTGGTGCAGTAGGAAGCACAGCCAACCACCTGAGTGAGACGTCTTGCTCTGCTTAAGCATCAGGATGGGGCCGGGGGGGCACCCCTGGCCAGCTATGTCTCTATGGAAATACCATCTTAGGAGCGTAGAATGTTCCCAGAAGGGAACGAATGGAGGTATTGGGTGTTGGTGCTCAAGCGATCTGTCCTCTGTCAAAGACAGGATTTTGACAGCCCCTGTCCTGCCCAGTCCCCCTCGGAAGTCATGAGATTACAGCAGGCTGCAGGAGAGGGCTCGCCTTCACCAGCCAACTTTCTGAGCAAGCTCTCTCCTGTGGGCCATTCCTAGAGAGCAGACCCAACGTCTTCTTCTTCCTTCGTTGCCTCGCCCCCCACCCCCATGCATGCTCTTTTGGTGGTATCTTTCAACTTCCACTGTCCTCCAAGAGCTAAGCTTGCTCTCCTCTTGGATATTTTCTCTGTCACAGTGCAAAAGGCCTCTATGGGTATCCTATACATCACTAATGAGTGCATTGATTATCCTGCCCAGCCTCCTGGGGAGCTACTCTAAGTGGGGAGCTCCCGTGGGCCCGGACGCTTTCGAATGTAAGCCCACGTGAGCCCACATGAGCCCCAGCAGGAGGGCTTCAGAGCGACCCCAGCTGTGGGCTGAGCCGGGTGACGCAGCTACGGTCCTCACACACCAGAGGTCATGCACAAATCAGGAAGTGGTCTGTGGGTCTCTGTGTGGAGACCACCTGATCAGACCTCTGAAATCTCCTTTTTATTAAAAAATCTATGAAGAAACTATTTTCTAAGACTTAAATTCCAAACCTGATGTATATTTTGAGGCTAGAATCCAAGATTCTGAGAGGAGGATAGAGTCCCAAATATCAACCTAGCTCCTTCAAAATGCTATGATTCTCTGAGGTCTCTAAGAAAAGATTAGGTGAAAGTTTTCCCTTTTTTTTTTTTTTAAGATTTTGTTTATTTATTCATGAAAGACACACACAGAGAGGCAGACACACAGGCAGAGGGAGAAGCCGGCTCCCTGTGGGGAGCTCAATGCGGGACTCGATCCCAGGACCCTGGGGTCACAATCTGAGCCAAAGGCAGATGTTCAACTGCTGAGCCACATAGGTGCTCATAGGTGAAAAATTTCACAGAAATTAGGAATCAAAGACAATTCCTTCATCCCTTCACATCAAACACAGGTCTATCTGAATGTCTTTAAAAATACTGGCACGATTTATGCAACAATATTGGAAGCCTATTGATGATTTTAGCAATTATCCTCGCCTCCTGAGAAATAAGAATCGGAAACCTTGAAAGGATCTAAGGGTTTACAACAGCAAACAGTATAAAGTCCTGTCCCACAATGAATATTGTAAACAACAGGTTTTAGAAGCATGAGTGATTTTTAAAATAAAAGTTGTGCCTCAACATTGTTTTATTTTTAAAAAGCCTGTCTCAATTCAGTTGGCACAGAAAAGAGGCCTAGAAAAAAAAAAAACCTAGTTGTTTCCTTAAAGATGATTCAACTCTAAAGACATTGCTAAAAATCCAACTGATGTTTGTATGTCAGTGGGGTCAATGGAGGACCCATGACGAGAAACACAACGGTAGTTTTTCTACCTAAGATATCTGGGCGATATAAGAAGTCTTCTAGAAAAGGGTAAGTCCTGGGCTCCTGGGTGGCTCACTGGGTACCGCCGTTAAGGGTCTGCCTTCTGCTAAGCTCGTGATCCCAGGACACTCAGGCTCTGCGTGGGCTCCGCATGGGGCCCCCGGCTCAGCAGGGAGCCTGCTTCTCCCTCTCCCTCGGTTCCTCTCCCTGCCTCTGTTCTCTCTCTCTCTGTCTCTCATTCACTCTCAAATAAATAAATAAAATCTTTTAAAAAAAAGGGTAAGCCCTTAATAATTTAAGTAAACACAAAGGGTCACAAAATGGGTTTGTGAAGCACAGAGAAAGAATACAAGATAAGATACGCCCATCACTGCCTGCATCCCTTCAGCCGGTGTAATGTGTGAATTTTGGATGTGCTACGCTAAAAGAGGTTCAAGTTTCCGTCTGGGTCTTTTGAGGATCATTCTTCTATGTCAAACTTCCTACAGAACACTATCAATTTGTGAGTGGCATTTTTACTCTGGGAAGGAACCCAGGCTGTTCCAGGAAGGCACCCACAACACAACACACACGCTCCTGTTCAATTAAAGCCTCAATCAGGGGAACCCTGGGTGGCGCCAGCGGTTTAGCGCCTGCCTTTGGCCCAGGGAACGATCCTGGAGACCCAGGATCGAATCCCACGTCGGGCTCCCGGTGCATGGAGCCTGCTTCTCCCTCTGCCTCTCTCTCTCTCTCTCTCTCTCTCTCTGTGTGTGACTATCATAAATAAATAAATAATTAAAAAAAATAGAAAGCCTCAATCATATTTGCAAGGATAATAAGGAGATGACCAGACCAGCTGGAGAAACTGAGATCACTATTTGCAGGGCCCAAACTCCCAACTACCCTACTTTCATTCCTCTTTTTTGAAAGATATGTATCACCCTATATGCCTTTCCTCGGAGCAATCCTTCTGGTATTTTCTTTTTTTTTTTTTAATTAATTATTTATGATAGTCACACAGAGAGAGAGAGAGAGAGAGAGAGGCAGAGACACAGGCAGAGGGAGAAGCAGGCTCCATGCACCGGGAGCCCGACGTGGGATTCGATCCCGGGTCTCCAGGATCGTGCCCTGGGCCAAAAGCAGGCACTAAACTGCTGCGCCACCCAGGGATCCCCTTCTTCTGGTATTTTCCAAGGAACTACTTGTATCAAAACCGCGTAGCAAAGGGGAAATAAGATGGGTTGAAGGAGAAAAAGAAAAGGCAGCCCGGGTGGCTCAGCGGTGTAGCGCCCGCCTTTGGCCCAGGACATGACCCCGGGGTCACGGGATCGAGGCCCAGGTCGGGCTCCTGCGTGGAGCCTGCTTCTCCCTCTGTCTTGTCTTTCTCTCTCTCATGAATAAATAAAATTTAAAAAGACAAAGAAAAGTGTAAGAAAGAGCAAGAGAGGGCAGCACCGGTGACGCAGCGGTTTAGTGCCGCCTGCAGCCCGGAGTGTGATCCTGGAGACCGGGGATCGAGTCCCACGTGGGGCTCCCTGCATGGAGCCTGCTTCTCCCTCTGCCTGTGTCTATGCATCTCTCTCTCTCTCTCTCTCTGTCTCTCATGAATAAATAAATAAATAAAATCTTAAAAGAAAGAAAGAGAAAGAGAAAAGAGACTATTTGCAGAAAAGAGAGCTACAAAAAGAGAGGGGGTGGGGGTTAGAGACCAGGGGGTGGTGAGCAGGAGATAGGGAGGGAGGGCGGGAGCAGAGGAAGGAAGGGGCGAGGGGAGCACAGAGGCAGAGAGCCGGAGGGGCAGCAGGAGGGGAAGGAGGCAAGAGGACGGACGGGGACAGGTTACAAGGGGCATGAAAAGCCGCGGAAGGGCCGGAGCCTCGGGCAGGCAGCGACCTACGCGGTCGTCACCCGCAGCCCCAAGAAGCGCGGCCCCGCAAGGCTGGGCGACTGCACGCAGCTGCCCCGGCCGCGCCCCGAGCTGGGGGCACCAGCGACCCCAGGTCGCGGCCGCGGGACCAAGGAGGCCGGGGTGGGGCCGCGAGGTGCGCGCGCAGCCGGGCCGGCAGGTGGCGGGTGGGCGGGGCCGTGGGCCGCAGGCCCCGCCCCCGCATGGCGCGCAGGCGCAGTCCGAGGCGGGCCGCGGCCGTGGGAGGCGGAGGCGGAGGCGGAGGCGGAGGCGGAGGCGGAGGCGGAGGCGGGGGCGGGGGAGGCTCCCCGGGCTCCGAGGCCTCCCGACCGCTGAGCCGCCGCGTGGGGACCGCCCCCGCCGCGGCCCCGGGAGCTCAGGGGAGCGTCTTCACCTCGGTCTCCGAGGCGGTACCTGCCGGAGCGTGAGACGCCGCGGTCCAGGTCACGCGTGCACTGCACTGCGCTGCGGGGACTTTTTTTTTTTTTTTGCAATAAAGTAATATATTTGTTTAAGATTTTATTTATGCATGAGAGACATAGAGAGAGAGGCAGAGACACAGGCAGAGGGAGAAGCGGGCTCCATGCAGGGAGCCCGATGCGGGACTCGATCCCGGGTCTCCAGGGTCAGGCCCCGGGCCGAAGGCGGCGCTAAACCTCTGCGCCACCCGGGCTGCCCATGTTTTTTTATTTTTAAAAAAACAACCGAACACCTACGGTCTTTGGACCGTTGAGCTGTTTGGAGCTCCAGCGCAGCCGGCTGTGTCTAAAGCATCGAACCGACTACTTTCGTGGGTGCAAAATACTTGATTCCGAAATGCCTTTGGGGTGTCTGCAGGAGGGAGGGGGTAGCGCGGCTGTGCGCGGGGCAGCCCCCACCCCCACCCCCGAGGTGGCCCACCTGTCGGGCACCCAGCCTCAGGCCTGCACGTCGTTTGCTCGCTGTCTGCTGGGGAGGGAAACGGGAAAATGGAAACTGAGGCGGGCCTTGCTCCCCTGCGGAGGCGAAGCGAGGCCTGGGGAGGCTGATGAGGATCCCGCTACAGGCCAGGAGTCAAGATGAGATTAGGGAAGTGAGTGCATCTCTAGATCCCGGCCCTTGACCCCACCAACTGCATCTAGGAGTGCCTCCCCCTTCAGTCCAGAGGAGTGAGCCGGATCCGGGAAAAGAGAGACCCGGGTTCTGAGGGTGGTTAAGCTGTAGCCACTGGCTTGGCTTTGTCCCTCCTTCCCCCTCCTTCTCCTCCCTCTTCTTCCCTCCCCCTCTCCCCCCCCTCCCTCCTCCTCTCCCCCCCTCCCTCCTCCTCTCCCCCCCTCCCTCCTCCTCTCCCCCCTCCCTCCCCCTCTCCCCCCTCCCTCCCCCTCTCCCCCCTCCCTCCCCCTCTCCCTCCCCCTCTCCCTCCCCCTCTCCCTCCCCCTCTCCCTCTCCCCCCTCCCTGCCCCCTCCCCCCCTTTCCCTCTCCGTCTTCCTCCCCCTCTCCCTCCCTCTCTCCCTCCCCCTATCCCCCCTCCCTGCCCCCTCCCTGCCCCTCTCTCCCTCCCTCCCTCCTCTCTCTCTCTCTCTCTAACACACACACACACACACACACACACACATGCACACACGCACAAGAGCATGCTTGATTTTCCTCCGGTGAAGTGGTATTTTCCTTCTCTACCACTTCTCCAGATGTTCTTAAATCTGCTCTGCAATAACCACCCTTCTTATTTATGGTGTGTACTCTGAGGATCCAGCACTGGGTCTGGGAGTTTGATGCATGTAGCTTCACATCGTCTTTACAACAAATTCTGCGACGTGGATAGTGTTGTCCTCTTAAAGAAGAGGAAATGGAAGCTCAGAAAATGATCATATCAATCCTAATGGTTACATGGTTTAATACTTACATGTGCTGGATGATTTTGTGTATGATGCTTCCTATCTTTTTAATGATTCTGTGAGAGAGATTTTTGGCCCATCCCATTTTTTAAAGGGGAGAAGAGCATAACTCATTATTATTTATAATTACCATTTATTGCATACCAGTTGTGTATCAAACACTGTCATAGGAGCACCTGGGTGGCTCAGCGGTTGAGCATCTGCCTTTGGCTCAGGTTGTGATCCCAGGGTCCTGGGATCAAGTCCCACATCAGGTTCCCACAGGGAGCCTGCTTCTCCCTCTGCCTTTGTCTCTGTGTCTTTCATGAATAAATAAAAATCTTAAAAAAAAAAAAAAACACTGTTATAGCTCCTAATACAACAGTTATCTTTTGTAATTCTTACAACCTAGTAACCTGGTAACACACATCTTAGCATCTGCACTTTACAAATAAGTAAATGAGGGCATGGCAAGGCAAAGAACAGTATCTCAACTAAGACAAGACGAGGCTAGGATTTTTACCAAGATTTTAACCTGGGCCATGCACCATTCCTACTTCATTGCTTTTCTGCTTTCGCATTTATTTTTTTCTTCTATCTCTATTTAATAGAACATAAAGGGCATAATGAAAGAAACTCCAGATCTAGAAGACATGGATGTGAAACCAATTTGAAGGGGCTCCCACTGTCCAAATCTGGGACAATTTGAGCATCAAAATAATGACAGTAATGGATTTTAATCCACTTGGTAAGTAGGAATTCATGTGATGGATGGAAGGAAGGAAGGAAAGAAGGAAATTAAGAGAAAGCTCTTCCTTAAAGCAGAAAGCCAGACAATAAGTACAGAAAGAATGATGGAATTGTAGGCCACCATAGTAATAATAATTAATTCTTGCAAAAGTAGTGACTGAACATGGAATAGGGAATGAGATTTTATAGTCTCCAAGTATCTCCCCCCAAAATATTTGTTAATAACAAGGGAGAGAGGTTCAGGGTGTGATCCCGGAGTTCCAGGATCGAGTCCGCACTAGGCTCCCTGCAAGGAGCCTGCTTCTCCCTCTGCCTATGTCTCTGCCTCTCTCTCTCTCACTCTGGGTCTCTCATGAATAAATAAATAAAATCTTAAAAAAAAAAAAAAACAAGGGAGAGAATACCTTTATGGTAGAGACACAAGGCAGAGACCACAATCTTAATCAAGAGGTCAGAGTTAACACTACCAATAACAGGACCAATAGACACATTCCGCCCGATAAGATGCAACAAAAAAGATCGTGAAGAAGCATCAGAAAGAAAGAAAAAAAAACCTGAGGGACATTCTACAAATCACAGGTGTATAATCTTCAACAATGTCAAGGTCATGGAAAGACTGAGGATCTGATCCAGAATAAAGAGATTGGAAACACACCTGAGTGCAACATGTGTCCTTGGATTAGATTCTTTGCTGTAAAGGTCATAACTGGGAGAATTGGCAAATTTTAAATGAGGTGTCTGGGTGAAGAATGTAGATTTCTTTGTACTGTTTTTGCAACTTCTCTTTAAGCCTGAAATTTTTCAAATAAAGAATATTTTTTAAAAGAATTCAACCACTTTCTATGTGACATTGGGCAAGACTTCAAACTTCCCTGAGTTTGTATTTTGTTCTGTAAAAGTGGGGAAATAATTCAGTAGTTTTAGTGGGACAATAAATAAGATGGTACATATGAAAACACTTGGCATTTATTAGGGGTTCAGTAAATACTGGTTCCTTTTCCTTTTCGACCTGCTTACTAAATCTTTCAACTTGATCTATTGGTGGAGAGAGGGGGTTGGAAGGAACACCATCATTTATACTTTGCTTCACAAGGTGAACGTGTAACATTGTAGGAAACATCCCAGGAGCTCCAAGCTCAGTGCTTTCCTTTGAGTGACCTTAAAATCTGCTAAGAAATTATCATTCCACAGGGCAGCGATTCCAAAAATAGGGCTCCATAGATCTATTCCGGGAGGCCCAAAGAGTTTTCAGAAGCAAGTTTTGTGTGTTTTCATTTAAGCTAAAATAAAAATTAATATAATCTTACAGCATAATCGTATTTAATTCAGTGACTAAGTGTCCATAGTAGCAATTGTTTTTGAAATTTCGGAGTCCAAATTTACAATGGTGTTTATAATTGCCTGGAAACCAAATAGTCCTACTTTTACTATCATGGACTAATGAGAAAAAGAAATGGATCCTATAAGTAATTTACGAATTTGTACCAAGTGAAGATTACCACTAGCAAATATGGAAACCTTGTGTTAATACAAAAAAGATGTCCTGTCCTCAAGACATCTTACCTCCATCTGTCAGACAAATTATCCTACTATAAATAATAAGCATAACAAATTAATCAATGAAATACCATTAGAAGGTGATAGAAGTTATGGAGAAAGAAAAAGTAAACCAAGTTAAGAGTAATCAGGAGCACTGAGTCAGGATTGGGGAGAGGCATCAGGTTCAGGATTAAATATATTGACCTTCCGTCGAAAGGTAACATTTAAGCAAAGACTAAACGGAGGTAAGGAAGATGTCTGAGGCCGATGTCTGAGAAAAGCAGCTATCTGGAGGAGAAGTATTTGAGAAAGAGAAAGTCAAGTCCCTAATAAGGCAGGAGTATGCTTGGTACATTCAAGGAACAATGAAGAGGAAGGGAATGGATGGAGAGGGAACGAGGGTGGGGAGCAGATGATGTAGGGTACTCTAGGGCATTGCAAGGATTTGGGCTTTTGGTTTGGGTGCGATGGCATTTGGAGCAGAAGAGTAACTTGATGGGAATTACATTTGGAAAGGATTACTATGAATAAATTGTAGGTGGCAAAAAGTAGAAGCAGGGAGGTGGGTCCGGAGGCTATCTTAGTTAGGCCATGTGAGAAATGACTGGTTCAGACAGAGCACGGTCAGTGAAGGTGGTAAGAAATAAGACCCTGATTCTGTTTTGAAGGTAGAACCAACTGCATATGCCTAGAGGTCAGATAATGGTGTGAGAGAAAGATAAGACCCAATGATGAACCCCACGTTGTCCGGTTGGGTGATTGGGAGGTGGACTGTCCAACCGCTCAAAGAGAGAAGGCTGTAGGTAGAGCAGTGGGACATACATACTGAGCTTGAGATGTGTGTTAGGCATCTAAAAGGATGTATGCGCCTTGGGCCTCGGAGTTGGTGGCGATGGAACTGTGGATGTCCTCGGTATTTATAGCCACGAGCCGACAGTGTGATGAACAAGGGAATACAAGGAAGTAGAAAGGAAGGCAAAGGAATGAGCCCTGGGAATCTGCAGTGCTGAATACTTGGGGAGGGAAGGATCCACAAAAGAAACTCAGCAGGAATATCCAGTGGAGCAGGAAAAAAAAAAAAAAAAAAAAAAAAACACCAAGCCAAACCAAACCAAAAAACAACCCATGAGTACGATGTCTTGGCAACCAGATGAAGATAGGAATCGGGGCAGCCTGGGTGGCTCAGCGGTTTAGCGCTGCCTTCAGCCCAGGGCATGATCCTGGAGTCCCGGGATCGAGTCCCATGTCGGGCTCCCTGCATGGAGCCTGCTTCTCCCTCTCCCTGTGTCTGTGTGTGTGTGTGTGTGTGTGTGTGTGTGTGTGTTTCTCATGAATAAATAAATAAAATCTTTAAAAAAAAAAAAAAAGAAGATAGGAATCCTAGGGCCAGCTCTTCACCCGCTGTCATAGGACCACACATGCCAGCCGCGTGCCATGTGACCCTGTAGCACCCTCCCACTGTTCCCCTCTCCCACTGTGCGTGGGCGCCCGACTCACTCGGGTGGGTGTGAATACAGCAGAGGCTTGGTCTGCTCTCCACCTGAACCCGAGCTGCGGCCTTAGCAGTTCTGCCCCCGTCTAACTCACAGCCCCGGGCGCATAACACACCGTGTTGTTCTAAGCCACTGAGCTTGTGCTACAACATCACTACAGCAATAGCTGACTAATATAATCACACGACGTCCCCGGGAACATTTACTCAACCCAAAGAGAAAGGGAGTCCCCCTTCCTTGGTCACAACTGCCTTCATTTGGTTTAGATAAATGGTGTGACATTTCTTGCACCTACAAGATGTGGTGAAAATTCACTCCTGCCAGTATGTGTGTGCGTGTGTGTGTGTGTGTGTGTGTAATATCTCTCAGCTGATGCTTACTACCAGCCTCAGAAACCACTAGACTAGGTGACCTCTAAGGTTTCTTCCAAATCTAAAACTTCATGATTTTACATGTTCCACCTCCCTCCATTTCTTCACTGTGTCACACGTGGCTCCTTCATTCTGGCAGCTTCTGCTCTAAGCCCAATGTTGGTCACGTTTTAGCACTGTTACTTCTGAGGCCCTTTGCCACCAGCAAATGCACAGCCTGGACATGAGGGAGCTGAGTGTGGAGATGGGGTCGGAGATGGTGGGGAGAGGAGCCGTGGAGGTCGGTCGGTCTCCACGTTAGCAGCCTCCAGATGCCTGGCCCTCCGCTGCAAGTGGCTGCTTGCAGTAGACCGGACTGGGTCCTGGAAACAGGGCAAATCTCCTTGAATAGCACAAACGTGGAGATAAAAGCACCACACCAGAAACACTGGATCAGTATTAACACTTACCAGATTCTTAGTAGATTTGCCATTTGAACAGAAAACCTAAGAAGAGGAATAAAACTATGTAGAATATTTGCGAGTCTCACCATCACAGATATTCCACTGATACACTGGAAATTCCCAGACAGGGCCTGACCTTGAACGTAGGTGGATATTGGAGAAAAAAACTACTGTGTTTTTTCTCTCTCTCTTTTTCATTCTCTCTCTTTCTCTTTTTTATTTTATTTTATTTTTTTAAAGATTGTATTTATTTATTGGCAGAGGGAGAAGCAGGCTCCCTATGGGGAGCCCGATGCAGGACTCAATCCCAGGAACCCGGGATCACGACCTGAGCCAAAGGCAGATGCTCAACCCCTGAGCTCCCCAGGTGCCCCTCCCTCTCTTTCTTTTTTAAAATAAACTCCCTGTAACTTCTAGAGAGCATACAAATTTAATGGGAGATAAATCCCATCTTTTGGGGAACCCTCAGGCACTTTTAAAGTCATAATTTATCTTCATAAGGTGTCAACATAGAAAGCAGGCCAGTATTTTACATCAGCCCCCAAAGAATTTTTTTCTAGCCAAAGACATTGAAGTTTTTTTACCTGGATTAAAAAGGAATGTCCCTCTTTAATCTTTAGAGATTTTAGAATTCCTCCTTTTGTTATTTCCTTCTCTTTCTGTCCTGGAGGGTGATCTATTCCTACACTTCCCTTACTGATCCAGCCCATCCTATCTCAAAGAAAGAATTGAGGGTGGGACACCACAGACTACGTTTTGTGGCTCAACTACAGTGAAAGAGGCATGAGAATCCACAAGCACTGATAACTTTCTTGCACATCTTGAGTATCTTTCTTTGAGAATCTTTCATTCTGCTTCCAGAGGTGTGTCCGTGTGTGCGTGCATGCGCGTAGATACACCTGTCAAAGGCGATGCTATATTTTTAAAATACAAAGAAAGCCTTTCTTTGCAGATGTACCTGCTGTGTAGTGACTCTGGGAGGCCACATGCTTGTTGTCTTGAGGCATGTGTTCCTCAAGACCTTCCTAAGGCTGGCTACCTTGACAGGGGCATCGTCATCTGACAATACAATTTCTGTTAGGTCCATCAAGCTCAGTTCACACTAAATAAAAGTTACGGTGGGTACCTACAAGAGGAAGTATTTCCCTCTGCAGCTGGTAAAAATAATTATTTAGCTACCTCCAGGATTCATTATGAAGTGAAAAAAAAAAAGATGAAACAGTGTGCAGAGTGCGCTACGTCCATGTAAGGGGAGGAAAGAATATATACGGATGTGTTTATAAAAGCTCAAGAGATGTCTGAAAGACTATACAGGACCCCTTCGGTGTGCTTGCTCCTAGGAGTGTGGCCGTGGGAGGAGGCAGGAAGGACAGAGACCTATTTGTGGCTGTGCACTCGAATTCATCATGCGTATATTTTATCTATTCAACAAAAAAAGCATAATCATAGGAAGAAGTCCTCTTTGGCCCAAGTTTTAGGAGTCAATGTGTTAAGGTGCTCTGGTGACATGAGGCTGGGCCCTGGGTCAGGGAGGTTAAGATTTGTTTTTTTGTTTGTTTGTTTAAAGATTTTATTTATTTATTCATGAGAGACACAGAGAGAGAGACACAGGCAGAGGGAGAAGCAGGCTCCCTGCAGGGAGCCCGAGGTGGGACTCGATCCCAGGACCCCGGGGTCACACCCTGGGTCGAAGGCAGGCGTGCTAGACCTCTGGGCCACCCGGGGATCCCCGGAGGTTAAGATTCGAATCCACCTGCTAACTGTGAGACTTGCGGCCGTTGCTGCACTTGCCTGAGGTCCTCTTCTCGGCCCAGCGGGGCAAATGGTTATTGGGAAGGATGGCCTCGGGTTAAGGGGAGCTGAGAGGGGCAAACGCGGTAGGCGCTCAGGACCCACAGCCCCGATTTTCTGTCTGAGGCTAGGATGGGGCCTGGTTTAGGGACATGATGTCCTTCCCAAGTTCTTTGATTTTTTTTGTTTTTTGTTTTTTTAAAGATTTATGTATTTGGGGGGAAGAGGGGGAGAATGTTCAAGCAGACCTCCCACGGAGTGAGGAGCCCCACTCCTCCTGGGGTGGGACCTCTACCACAGGCCCCATGGGACTCCTACAGGAGCCGGTTGCCCAACCAACGGAGTCACCCAGGTACCCCGTTCATAAGTCTTCAAGACTTGGGGCGCCTGGGGGGCTCAGGGGTTGAGCATCTGCCTTGGGCTCAGAGCATGACCCTGGAGTCCCAGGATCGAGTCCCCATTGGGCTCCCTGCGTGGAGCCTGCTTCTCCCTCTGCCTGTCTCTCTCTCTCCCTCTCTCTCTCTCTCTCTGTCTCTCATGAATCAATAAATAAAAAAATAAAATAAAATAAAAGTTTTCAAGAGTTCATGGATTGCAGCCTGTTCTCTTCCATCTGTCACACCCAAAAGGAGGCCCGCAGCTTGAGTAAGAAGCGCGGGCTCTGCCCCAGGAGCTCGCGGCCTCAAAACCAAGATCCCGTTGCCTTGAGGGAAAGGTGGGTTCAGAGGAAACTTCACCAGTCGTCTTGGTGCAGGAAACTTCGCCATCAAATGTCCCCCTGTTATGTCCTGGTGGCTAGTAAATCTCCAGCAGGCTTTAGTACAGATGATATTTACTTTTAAAAAGATTTTATTGATTTATTCATCAGAGACACACACACACACACACAGAGACACAGGCAGAGGGAGAAGCAGGCTCCCAGCAGGGAGCCCGATGGGGACTCCATCCCCCCCGACCCCGGGGTCACGCCCTGAGCTGAAGGCAGATGCCCAACCGCTGAGCCACCCAGGCTGCCCTGTCCTACTTAAAAAAAAAAAAAAAAAAAAAAAAAGGATCTGCCTTCTATTTATTTATTTATTTATTTTAAGATTTTATTATTTATTCCTGAGAGACGCACAGAGAGAGAGAGAGAGGCAGAGACCCAGGCAGAGGGAGAAGCAGGCCCCACGCAGGGAGCCTGATGCGGGACTCGATCCCACGACCCCGGGGTCACGCCGTGGGCCCAAGGCAGGCGCCCCACCGCCCGGGGCCCCCTGTAGACGACCCTGAGGCCGCATCTGCTCACACTTTGGCAGGACGCAGTGCAAGCCCCTCTGCAAAGACCCCGGGCCAAGCAGAGGCTGTGCAAGGCGAGGCCCACCTGCCTGCAGCCGGGTAGGCCCCCGGCACACTCTGGGGGCGAGCTGCTCCCCGAGACCCGGTACCGCCCCCTGCTGGAGAGCCGGCTGCAGCTGCCGCCCCCGGGCCGCGCTCCCCCTCCGCAGAGCCCCCAGCGCGGGACGCGTGCTCCAGCCCAGCTGCGGGCTGCAGGCTGCAGGGGCCGTGACCTCCGCGGGCCTGGCGGCCTGGGGCGTCCGAGCTCGCCTTTGCATCGCGGCTCCCGCAGCCCCGTGACCCGGGCCGCCCGGAGGAGGAAGCTCTGCGGGGGAGAAACGCGTCTGCCCGGGTGCCATCCAAACCAGGCAACCGGCCGTTGGAAATTCAGCCGGGGTCCCGGGTGCTGGGGAGCTGGGGAGGAAAGCAGGGCCCTCCAAGTCCTGTGGGGCTCCCGCAGCCGGCCAGCTCCTCATCTCAAAGTCACAAATGAGGTTTGGCTTCATTTCAGCCCACTGATTGCTTTACTTCAAATTACCCTAACTACTTAGCATGGTAAATTAAGTTGAAACCCCCAAAAGTTTGCAGAGGATGTCATCTAATCTGATTAAAAGGAATATCCCGTCACAAGCGGGGGAGGAAATGGAAATTACTCTGAGCGCACTGCTATTAAATAATTTGCATAGACTTGCATATGCTATACATCAGAAAAGCATATGCTGTTTGGATGTAATGAAATAATCTTCCCTCTCTAAAGACTGTTACAGTTTCTGTCCTTCCCTGTCTTTTTCTTTTCCCATCTGTCTCTTTTTTAATGTTAAAATTATTTCATGGGAAGGGTACACAGCTATGCACAAAATACATGAAATGTGCTAATAATCTTCCTGCTGGCAGGGCTGGGAGGTCCTGAAACTGCAGGGCCCAACTTCCCACGTGCCCTCCCCCAGGTCCCCCTCACATCATTGAAGGCTCCCTTTGCAGCCCTTACAAGGCCCAGCTTGATTCATTTGGGGCTTCCTTCCATTGATGGGGGTGGGGGAGGAGGGCCGGGTGGTTAAAAACAATCCTCTGGCTCTACTTTCCAAGTGATGCTTTCCCAACCCTAAGGAATAGCATCTAAATCAAAATGAAAATGAAAGGAAAAATCCCCATCAAGCTCATGTCATCCATATCTGTTGAGTCTATGATGCTGCCATTGTGGTTGCACGTGTACAATAATCATCCCTGAAAGATTTTTGTGCCTGTTCCGTTTCTCAAGGTTCAAAACCCTTGACAAATGTTGGCTGCTGTTAAAGCGTTACCCCTATTTTTATCAATGGAGACAAGGAAGCCCAGATACATGAGCGTGATGCAGGGGGGGAGGGGGGAAAGGGGATAGGGAGTGAAATCTATCTATTTTTGTATTCTCTGTGGATATTCACTAGTTTTTGGTAATATTTTAGCAGATCTCATGTTCAGTTGTAACGTAGCCAACAGAGGAATTCTAGTGAATTCCCCAACAAAATTACATTAGGATCAAATGTGATCGTTATAAACACTATCCAGATGTTGGGGATGGACTGGATATAACTCTTTAAGCCCCAAATTACAGTATAATAAATGCAAGCATGGGGATCTGCCAATACATCTGAACTTCGTGTCGGAAACCAGGTCTGACCTTAATTTAACTCTGTAAGGAACTAAGCGTTTCCCCACTTGTATAGTTAGGATGCATCCAAAGATCTCCAAGTGCTATACTGTCACAAGTTTTATCACTTACTTGAAGAATGACCGTATCAGATTCTGGAGTCAAGCCAATCTTAATGCAAGCATTTTATTAACACATTTAGAAAGGAAACAGAATTGCAAATAGAAATAACTACTGAGGTTATGAAACAAACCTGTGAAATGAAATACAATATAATACTAACATCACATTTGTCCTTGGTAAATCTCAGGGAGTTAAGATACTCTAATAAGCACTAAAATATTTTAGTACATGAACCAGGGATGCTAACTAACACAGAGAAAAATAAAATTTAGCAAGGAGAAACTTCATCCTCTGCCCCTGAAATTTTGTTTTTTTTTTTCCATTGGTAGGACCGACATAAACTGATAACTTTGTATTACAGCTCAGGATCAGTACGGATGTATCCTAATAAGAATGTCAGTGGTTATTAAGGGAGGATGAATCTGTTTTATAAAGATTTTTGTATTTATTTATTTGACAGAGAGAGCGCGCACACACACAAGCAGAAGGAGCAGTAGAGGAAGAGGGAGAAGCAAACTCTCCAAGCAGGGAGCCTGATGCAAGGCTCCATCTCAAAACCCTGGGATCATGACCTGAGCAGAAGGCAGCTGCTTAACTGACTGAGCCACCCAGGTGCCCCAGGGAGAATGAATATTTCAAATATTCTAGTGTCAAATAAAAAGAAAAACAGGTACTCTGAAAAGCTGGAATCAATAGACTAGCCAATTTGTTAAATTGTACACTAGAGCATGCCTACTAGCTGCGTACTATTGTTTTGGATGTTGCTGGAAGAAACAGAAAGTAAAAGGAAACGTTTTAAAGAGAGCCAAATATGCATCAAGTCGTTTAAGAGATGTATGTTCTTTATCTGGCTATGCCAAACTGTAGAATGGCCTCCTCCCTGGAGAAACTTAAAACATAGTGCCAGAGACATGAGATATCCAACCCCCCATATTCAGAAGTTAAATCACCAGGCAAAATAAATAAATATCACAAGTCAGTAGAAGTACAGCCTGGAGGGGCTCGTGTATCTCCCACCACCAACTTTCTAAACAAAACAAAAACAAAAACAAAAAAAAAGCTACCAGTAGCAGTCAAAAAGGATTGAAAAAAACTACATATTCAGCTACCCAAAATGTGACACTTACAGCAGGATTGTCATCATTAACCACAAGTAGTTTTTTAAAAATCATACTTTTTTTTTGTAAAGAGAACTAAAAATCTATCACTAATACATTTATATAGTGTGTGAACTCTCTGCTCCTTCCTGATCTCCTTCCCCATTATTTTCATCATTCAGTATATAACTTTGAGGCAGACGAAGGGGTTCGAACAAAGGAGTTTCAAGAAGGGAAGGTTGGCTGAGATGGAGAACTTGAATGAGCCAGCACCGTATTGCGCTTCAAGATAGTAGAATAACTGGACTATCCACCGACATCTTAGTGGAAAAACAATATGTGGACGTGGTATATCCATACAAGAGAATATTATTCAGCCACTAAAATGAATGAAACTCTGACACATGTCACAATATGGATGGACCCTGAAAGCATTACTCAAAGTGAAAGAAGCCAGACACAGGAGGTCAAATACGGTATAATTCCACATGTGTGAGGGATGCTCAGAACACGCAAAATCATAGGAAGAAAACAGAATAATGGTTGCTGGAGGCTGAGAGGAGGATCGAATGGGGAGTTATTGTTTAATAGGACAAAGTTTCTGCTTGAGATGGTGAAAAATTTCTGGAAACTGATAGTGTGTGTTGGTTGCAGAACATTGTGAATGTACTTAACACCACTGAATTGTACACTTGACAATGGTTAAATGTTATGTATATTTTGCCACAGTAAAAAAAAAAAAAAAATTAAATTAAATACATAGTCAAGAGAAAAACCATTGGGAACCAAGGTGCCCTGGCAGTGATAGAGCTGGAATATGCAAGGGAAAGATTAGTGAGTATTGGTGGAGCAGGTTTGCTGAAGGCAGATTTCCTCCCAAGATCAGTCAGTTACCTGTGTATAAAACAGTATGGAATAAAGATTACTGTAACAACTTAGCAGTACCTGGGGGGCTCAGGTGGTTGAGCCTCTGACTCTTGATTTCAGCTCAGGTCATGATCTCAGGGTCCTGAGATCAAGCTCCTCATTGGTCTCCCTGCTCAGTGGGGAGTCTACTTGAGATTCTCTCCGTCTGCCTCTCCCCTCTCTGTGCTGTCTCAAGTAAATAAACAAAATCCTAAAAACAAAACAAAACAAAAACACGACTTAGAAGTGCCTGACCCACCTAAAGGCAATAATTCAACTAAAAAGGCAAAGCAAACTCTGGGCAAAGTATCTTTAGGGCAAGGGTGCCCATTTTTCACTCTGGACGTTAGACATCAATGTGATGTTAGGCCTGCAACAGGTATTTGTTACAGGGTTTCTACTTCTAAAGACATCTCACCAGAAACTAGAGGTAGGACTTGAGGTGTGAAGGGGGGAAATAAGATAGGACAACAAAACAACCACCAGCGTGTTTACTAAGCTTACTCTGTACTAGGCAAGCACCGGAAGTGTTTTACATGTATTTTATTTAATCCACACAACCACCCATGAGGTAGGAACTACAATTATCCCTCTGTGATAACTGCAGAAACAGAGGCACAGAGAGGTTAAGTCTCTCCCAGGTAGCTAAGTGGAAGAGCCAGCTGGCCATCTGTTTCCAGTCTAGAGTCCCAGCCCTCAAGGCATTAAAAAAAAAAAAAAAAAAAAAAAGAGTAGGCCAAGTGATCCTCATACTGAAAAACTTTTTCAAGCATACAAGGTTAAAAGAGACATAATATTGAAAGCTGTGAGGGTAAATAAAGTTGGCAGGAGTAAGCATATACCAAAAGGAGATGAGGAGGTCAGAGGCTCATCTTGTATCCATGTTTAAGTGGAAAATGAAGGAAGAAAATGAACTGGATATACCCAAGGGTATATCCAAGGGTATGATACCCAAGGGTATGATATCATACCCAAGGGTATGATAGAGACAGAGGAAAACCCCAAGAGTGGTAATGGCACCGAGACAAAAGAAAAAAGTGCTTCAAGATCCTCAGTAATATCTGGGGCGCCTGGGTGGGTCAGTGGTTGAGCGCCTGCCTTTGCTTCAGGGCGTGATCCCAGGGTCCTGGGATCGAGTCCCACATTGGGCTCCTTGCATGGAGCCCGCTTCTCCCTCTGACTGTGTCTCTGCCTCTCTGTGTCTCTCATGAATTAGTGAATAAAATCTTTAATAATAATAAAAATAATAAAAGAACCTCAGTAATATCAACTTCTACAGAGGAAGAGGGATCAACAGTAGACTCATCCTACCTGATGAGAGCACAATCACAAGCAACCCCCAACCTCAGCTTGCTCAAGGTGCATGTCCGTGGCTGGTTGGCTGGGGGTTCCTCTCCACACTGACATTCTCTGTTCAGGGTCCAGGTTCAGGAGCAACTACCTGCAGAGTGGCCCTTTGCCATGGGACAGAGGTGGGGAGAGCGACTGGCTAAGGGTTAGTTCTTGAGAGGGTTTGCACATCATGCACATCATGCACGGCACTTACACCCATATGGGTGTTGGCCAGTCAGTCACGTGGCCACCTTCCAATTAAGGCAGGGCGGGGAAGTGAAATTCTACCGTAAGCCTAAATGAAATCTGAAATATTTGGTGAACAGCACCAATAACTACCACATTACCCCAAGAGTAGTCTCCACAACACTACCCCCACCATTTCATCATTGGCAGATGAAAACCACTTCTTGCCTATATTATCTCATAGAAGCCCCCCAAATCAAATGCCTGTTTTATTATTTCCATTTTAACGCTGAGGAAGAGGGCTCGAAGAAATCAAGTTCTTTGCCCAAGGTCACATACTATGAAGTGGCAGGGCTGGGGTTTGAACCCTAATTTCCTGACACTTTGTCCAGCCCAGGGCTGTTTCTTTGATGCCTCCAGGGAGACAGATGGAGACAGAGGCCAGATTGCAGTGGTTGAGAAATCAATTGCAAGTGAAGAAATGGAAGAGTTTTACTAAGAAGTTTCGATTTGACCTTGGAGCCATGGGAAGTTTCCTAGCTGGAGAGTGACATATTGAAAGGAATGTTTTAAAAGGTTTAATTTACAGCCCTTCACGGGTGCCTCAGACAGGCAGCCACACATTCCCAGAAGAATTCAACGTTTCAGCCCTTTGGGAGAGTGGTCTAGGTCTGGCAAATACATTGAGAGTCTTGTTAAGAAAATTCATGAAAGAAAGGAAAGAAAAGAAAAGAAAGGAAAAGAAAAGAAAAGAAAAGAAAAGAAAAGAAAAGAAAAGAAAAGAAAAAAGAAAAGGAAAGTTCCCTCTCTTCTAGAATTCTTCTACAAAAATATAATCAGAGAAGGATTAGTAAGACCATTAATGTTACTGGGAAATATTTTCATCGCAAAATATTTCTTTTGAAAAAAAATTTTAGCGCCCAAAACAGGCAAACAAGAAAATGTACAATTTACCCACAAGATAGAACATAATAGGGAATGTTTCGAAGAATACATTTCAAGAATTTTCAGTGGCATGGGAAAAATCCTCATGATATGAATAAAGCAGCATATCAAATTATACAGTTAAGACCATTATGAGAATAGACACACAGACGTATATTCTCGGAGTGTTTGGATTATGAAAGATTGTATTTCATCGAGACTTTCCTGGGTTTCCTAATTTTTTACGACAGAGACATGTTAATTTTATGTATATGAAAAATAATAAAATTTATAATAAACCATAGAAGTTATTAAAAAATAATGAAAGTCCTAAAAAGAAAATAACATGATGACCGCACAAGTTGGATGACAAGAGTAGAGACCAAAAAAATTTTTAAAAATACAGCCTTTTATGGGGGGCAGAGGGGAAGAGGATGGTTTGTTGTGGTTTTGTTTGAACTAAAAGATGGGGCACCGCCTGAGAGGCGAAGAGATGTGGCCACCGATGGGAAAGGCTTGGCTCTCAACCACAGCAGATGTAGACCTGTGGAAAAGACCACCAGTCACACACCTTCGCTTCATTTAAAGGGCAAAGGAAGCGAGTTAAGCTTGACATTAGCCAGGAGGTTGCATTTATACAGCTCCTTGTCGCTACATTCTGGTTTAGAAAAAGCCTGACCTGAAAATGAAGAGACTTGGGCTCCTGGACTCTGTGGCGAATTCCTGATATCTTGGGAAACTCAGAACCTCAGATTTCCTGTTGAAAAGCTTAGGGTTAAAATAGGTGATCTCTAAAACATTTTCCAACCTTAAATCCTATGGCTATTTTAATCTGTACTGATTTCAGGTAAATGAAACCAACCTAAAAGTATATTTGTGTCGGGATCCCTGGGTGGCGCAGCGGTTTGGCGCCTGCCTTTGGCCCAGGGAACGATCCTGGAGACCCGGGATCGAATTCCACGTCAGGCTCCCGGTGCATGGAGCCTGCTTCTCCCTCTGCCTGTGCCTCTGCCTCTCTCTCTCTCTCTCTCTCTCTCTCTGTGACTATCATAAATAAAATTAAAAAAATAAAAAAAAGTATATTTGTGTAAAAAACCAGACGACCCACCAAATCAAGCCAAGTTGGAATGCTTTTCCATGGACCAGTACTCCAGGGACCATGTTCAATTAAAACAGAGTCTTTTCTCTAGCATCTAATGCTTCCCAAAACAGTGTGCAGACTTAAAAGTTAGCTGTTAGATTTTTTAAAAATATTTACAATGGAATTTTTCCCCCCAAAGACTAAAAGGAGACCAGAGGTGGAAGGTGGGAAACACATCTCAACACAAACACAGCACAAACAGTAACCCGTTGATGTTACCCACCTTGTTTGATAGTCAGGAGGAGCTTTTTTTTTTTCCTCCTTTGGATACATTGCCTTCAAGTAAGAAATTTAGGGAAACATGCAAATATAAAAGGTGATTTAGTTTCATTAAGTAGGGATGGGAGATCTAAAAACCAATCCAAATTACTTGAATTTCCAGATAAAGTACAAAAACCTTCACTTAACACAAAAATATTTGAAAGCAAGACTCAGTTAACTTCTCGAAAGGCTAGATGGTAAGTATTTTAGGCTTTGCAGGCCAGAAGAGGGTCTCATGACTGTTCAGCTCTGCCTCTGTAGCACGAAAGCCATCATAGACAATATATGAATCAGAGTAGCTATGTTCCAATAAAACTTTATTTATAAAAACAAATGGCCAGCTCATTTGCCTGCCCGCCTTGTAGAGCATATTTTCTATTCATGCCTCCAGTTAAGGTTAGGAGAGGAGGGTGAAACGAAAGAGGAAGAAGAACATAAGGAAGAAGAAGACGGGGATGAAAGGAAAGAACCAAGCAGGGATGGTGGTTTGAGCCTGAGGACAGTGATTAGAGCCTGAGGAGGGATTGAATAATACCCACACAAAAAAAGACAGTGTAGAAATAGGAAAGAAAAAAGAGAGAGAGCAAACAGAGGAAAAGAGAAAGACCAAGAGATGGAGAGAAACAGCACAGAAGCCGGAAATCTATTTCTCCTATTGTCACTGGGCCACAGAGGAAAATACCAGGAGTCATTTATAAACAAAAAACACTTATAATGAAACTTAGAATTTTGTTCCCTAAGAGGTAAATAAACAGACTCACAGCTTTAAACTTTTATTAAATGAAACCATTTTTTTAAAAAAAGTCATTTGCAAAAAAAAACAGACTGAAGGAAAAGGTTAAAAGCAAGGATATGCAAAGAAAAGGGAGGAGCCAAGGGGGGGCTGTTCAGGGGCAGGTGGTAGCAGCCAGTGGGGAAGAAGAAAAGGTTCATTTTCCCTGAACTTAGTCTCTATTTTCTGGAAGTCAAAGTGCCAGGTTAGGTCTAAAGCTCTGGTCTTGCTGGAGACTTCTATCTTTAAAAATCTGCCAGCACAGGCCCTGCCATGACATGGTGGCCGTATCTGCTCCCCAGACCTCCAACCCATCCCAAGCCCAGTGGTCTCAGCCTACCAACCACTTGTCCTTCTGGGAATTTCTCAGTGTCAAATTCCTCCCTGGCACGCCATGAACTCAGTGTGTACACTGGTCTTTAATGACAAGGGTGGAAAATTAACCATGGGTCAACTTCCTCATCCATTGGTCACACCTTAGCATTTCCTTCCAATTAAGAATTATACCTAAAGGACACCCAGACCTCGGGGTCCTCTGGCATCTTAAGTTCCAATGACTGAAGTGTGTTCTTCAGATCAGACCTTCTAAGCCTCATAACCTGAGATGTGAGTGTGAGAAAAGAGAATAAAACCCTCATACCTTAGGTACTGGGCAGAGTTACATTTAAACCATCTCGAGTAAGGGGTGGGGAGGGCTCCCACTCTCGCCCCCTTCCATTCCTTTCCCTAGCATGCGCTCTCTCCTCCAGAGACAACTCAACAGCTTCTTTGCAATCCATACTTGGCTTTAAATAACACTCACATTCAGGAAGTTCTTCTTTCCATTTAACCCAAATCCCTTCTGCTACAGTTAAAACCCGTTTCGTCAGTGGAGATTTGGAACAGCTGGTTCCCATTCTCTTTATGGCAACTCTTCGTAAAGATTCATAGGCTCCACGCAGAACCTCCATACCAACTTGACCTAAGGCATGTAGCTTCCCTCTCTCTAGCATTCTGCAAGAATATGTTCCCATACAGTCACCGATAACCCGTTGCTTAGGGTGTGGAGAGCCGACTCCCTGAGCGAATTTCTAGGGCTAAGGAAACACAATAGCGCCTATCCAAGTACCCAGGGGATTACCTGAATTATTAAACACCTCTGCTTTGGTGAAGATACCATCAGTTGGAAGTTTGGGGCAGAACAAAGACAAAAACTAGGGCAGAAATGTTTATGTCTGAGCAGGGAAGCACGCGGGAATGACCAATCTCTGGCCAAATGCCTACAGCTCTGCTCAAGAATATCGCCTCTTTGTGTGAGGTGTGGGCATTTTAGGATTTTGACAAATAGCACCCCATGTTGGCCTCTCACTCAGATGTGTAGCTGCCCCCCACGCCGCCACCACGTATCTCAAACTCTTTCTTCTCCACAGCATTAAGAACCAAAGCAAACAAACAAAAACTTGGAGCAATACAGAAGATCTCCAGTTGACTCTTAGGAGCAAACCACATGTGTTCTTGAACATCTGTGCTTTTCCCAAGCTATTTTTTTCCCCCATTATTGTCAAGAGAAAAGAAGTTTAGTGGAATGTTTCTCCACAGAGGCACAAGTCTATAATACTCCCCGTTGATTACATATAAAAGACACAAAATATTAGTTTATTAAAAGCAGCTTCAACCATTGCTGTACAAAGCAGTTCTCCGATGGAACAGATTTATGAAGTAACAGCTGAAAGGTATGCAGATCACAAGATACATGACAAATGTACTTTATTACACGGATCAGAAATACCATATGTACTAGCAGTTACTGTACAGTGATACACAACACCCAACTAAGACTATTTAAAGGTTTCACTCATATTGAAAACTATAGAGACACAATGTGAGAGTGAGAAAGTGTTTCATAAGATAGCACAATGCCAGGGCAAGTCATCGCTCGGGGAAACTAAATACATTCTGCATATTATAAACAATGTATTGTAAAACTATGCCATTCTTGAAATTAAAATGCGAAGAACTTTACCCCATTCATGGTTTAAAGCAGATGTTTATAAAGTTCTTCCATACTTTAAAGTGGAATGCAGAGGAATAAATACCAGACTTAACAACATTAACAAATTTAAGATTTCAGATTTTGTTATTTCCACCAAAGAAGAGACGTAAGTCCGTAATCACGTAGCACCAGAAGAGTACAAAAAGAGTGAAATAAGCACAACACATTTCAGACACAACTTCCTGCAAGGCATTGCTTACCTAAAAAGGACTTTAGCAGCTTTCAACTCAATTTCCAGGTACAGTGTTTGAATCTGTTCTGCTCTGTTCCTACCACATGGCTGGTCACCGTTGGTCGGGATGGTACCTCAAAGGCTACTCGGGGCTCCGTGTTCCATTTCGGTGAAGGTTCTTCCTTAGATTGAGCCAAGGTACGGCTCTCTGAAGCGTCCCATCAGGGGCACTCGTTCTGCAGTCGAGGGCAGCCTGGCTCCACCTTCATAGGTGCGCTAGCTTTGAGCAACCACCCTCACCTCTTCAGAGCTCCTTCCTCATCTGAAAATTGGGAGAAGAGTATCGATCCCACAGCATCAAGGATTAAATAATATGAGTGAAGCATTTAACATGACATTCCCTCAATGTTGGCTGTTAGCATTACCATCACTTTGCCAAATCAGTCTTACTTGACATCACGTTTTTCTCCTGTTCTAAATAAAGTAGGTGACAACATGGGACGCCCAGGTGGCTCAGCGTTTGAGCGTCTGCCTTCCGCCCAGGGCCTGATCCTGGAGTCCCGGGATCTAGTCCCACGTCGGGCTCCCTGCATGGAGCCTGCTTCTCCCTCTGCCTGTGTCTCTGCCTCTCTGTCTCATGAATAAATTAATAAGAGCTTTAAAAAAATAAAGCAGGTGACAACACTTGGCATTCAACCACAAAATTTAGGGTTCTTTTTAATAAGTAGACACAAAATCTGGCCCTGGCTCTCCTGCTAGCTCACAGGGCCCTGGAACAGCAGAGTGGCCTTTGACCTGGCATGAGCACTTAGCAGCGCTCCATATACACCCCTCCCCACCAACATTTCCTTGTAAGATTAGTATGTGTCTGCTGCAATGGCCTTCCAGGGAAAAGGGTTTCTATCTTGTGGCCAGCACGAATTTCCATCGCTCTGCCAGGTGGCATCTAGACACCTGTCACTTAGCTAGTAAGCTTAGCCAACAGCCCAACATTGGCTTCTCAATTGCAGTATTTATACATTTGAGAATTCCTTGATATCTCTTTGGATTCCTCCCATTTATTTTGTGGCCAGCACTTCACTGATCTAACCTATACATCCCTAACCCTCATGGTCACAAACCACCCGTTTCAGATATATAAACCAAGGCATGGTTTATATAGAGCCAGTTATTCTTCATTCTCCAACTCCCGGAAATCATACCCCAGACATATAAATCTACACATTCAAAATACCCAAATTTCCTAAGAAGCAAATATATTCTGCTGCATATTTATTCTAGGCAGCACATGAACTAGTGGAGGAAAAAAGAATATCTACATCAGTGTGACACCAGGAAAAAAAAAAAAAAAGATGTGCTCAAAACCACTAACTTGACTCTGCCTTAGAGTTTCAGTTGCAGTTCCCATGACTTCTCTGGTTGGGAGCTCTGGCACCATGGACTGTGGGCCACACCTTTAGAACTAGGTTGGCCCATTCTACGGGAGAACCACCTACGGAGCTCCATGTCTGTGTTAGGCTGAAATTTGAGAAAAGGTCCATAAATCCTGAGCCTGCACAATGGATTGAACCAAAAATAGGTATTGTTGGGAGGAGTAAATGAGTTATACTTTGGAGAGTTTAGGATTAAATAACATAGACCAAGGCCTATTTAATAACAAATAAATGAAAATGATCTTGATTGTCCTTATTTTAAAATTTAATTTCTTAAAAAACAAAAATAGAATGTCATATTCAATTCCTACTGTGTTTTTAGCCCACTCTTAATCCCAAAAATTATTTGGTGCTTAGCGTGAGCTCCATCTGGTGGTTTTACGATTCTCTGGGAAACATGAGTTAAGTAAACTACAAATTTCAAAAAGATAAGCGAATCACTTAAAAGATTAAAAGACTATGCTACACTAAATGTATGACCTTAAAGAATAAAGCAACAAAGAAGTGACTGTACCCCTGCATTCATTTTGGAATGTCAGTCTAAATTCCCTGCCAAACTTTGGAGGTGGGAAGATCTTGCTGGCAGTATAGTTCAGGAGGCCTCAGAGACCCGTTACACCAGTGCAAGGCAATTTCTCTTTAATAGCCATCTTTTTGGGATCCCTGGGTGGCTCAGCAGTTGAACATCTGCCTTCAGCCCAGGGTGTGATCCTGGAGTCCCGGGATTGAGTCCCATGTTGGGCTCCTGCATGGAGCCTGCTTCTCCCTCTGCCTGTGTCTCTGCCTCTCTCTCTCAGTGTCTCTCATGAATAAATCTTAAAAAAAAAAAAAAAAAAAAAAAGCCATCTTTTTGAGAGGCCATCGGACATTTGAGAGCATGTTTCCCAAGTAAGCATTTCAACAGTGTTTTGTTAAGCAAAATCCTGAATAGACCAGTATCATAACTGGACATACGTTACATGAGCATCCTAACATGGAGGCCTTGGATGAGAGCTCAAAGCTCATCATTGGTGTCAAATTAGAAGTTATCAGCCAAAGAGAACATGACCATATCCCTGGCACTGGCCTCTGATCTCAAAGAAAATCCAGCTACCAAATACCGGCCAGTGCTGCTACATTTTAGGTAAGCACCAACTATGCAACATCACTAATGCAGTCAATTCCTATGATGGAATAAAAAGTAAGTAACCTAGTACATTTAGGCTGATATGGTCACTGGCTTCATGTTAGCAACTTTGTTTCACGGATACACATTTATGTATTTGCTTTTTCCTCACAAACTATCTGTAGTTCATAACTAGACCAGAAAGCAAAAAAAGGCCATGGATAACATTTATTTTCCAACTATTTTCTATCAGGTTCTTTTGAGAAAACAATTTTAAGTATTTAAAAATTATCCACCAGGCTTTAGGTGAACTAATCACTGAGTAAACTGACAAGTCTATTACATAATTTTAATATTTTATTGGTATGAAATTTTACAGAATCACATCTCCTTAAAGACTTAGAGGTCATGTCCTCCTACTTCTCTCTGTATGGTGTCACAGCCTAGCACTGTGCCTGCCATAAATCTGTGACTTGATGACTTAAGTGACCTTATTCAAATAGATTTTCACTTTTAACTTGATTTTCCTCTGAAGCTAACAGCCTCTTGTGAGTAGATGCCCGTAAGGTCAAAACCTCCTCAGTCTCCTTCCTTAGGTCCTGTGCACGAAAAGTTCCTAGCACACAATAGGGACCCGATGTATACCAGTGAACATATAAGGATAGTTAACAGATGAACATGTAACAGAACAGAACTACAGTAAAATTGCAGAGGGAATACAAAGTTTAAATTGCTTAACAAAAATAAATGTAAGGGAGCTCAGCTGGCTTAGCATCAATCTGCCTTGGGCTCATATCATGATCTTGGGGTCCTGGGATAGAGCCCTGTATTGGGCTCCCTGCTCAGTGGGGAACCTGCTTCTTCTCCCTTTCCTGCCCAATTGTGCTCTGTCACTATCTTTCAAATAAATAAAATCTTTTAAATAAATAAATTTAAGAGTGAAATTAGTGAACTGTAGCAAGATGGACTTAACGAAAAGCATTGCATCTTACCAGCAGTTCCAACAGTATATTTTTCTTCAGAACACTAGTTTGAAAGAGTCAAAGTTGAATAGGTTTTTTTACTGTTAGATCTCTAGAACACTATGCTGAGCTAATTAATACTTTTTGTGGATCTTCAAGCATGCACCATTTCCCAAATTGACGTATGAAATGTATTTCTCACCCTGCATTCAGAAAAATGGATTCTGAGAAACATACTCTGGGGAATACTGTGTTATGTTAGGCTGGCTACATCAGATAAAAACTAAAGAACACTGAACTAGTTCCCAGGATGTTCTAACTCCTAAAAAGATGGAGCATACCAATTTGTAGATGTTAATATTCTACCAAAAACCTTAAGATTTTTTTTTAACAATTTAATTGAGGAAGGTGGTCTTCTCTACTACTAGAAAGCCTTAAGGATAGATAAAAGAAAAAGCTCTTCAAGATCTAGACAAAATATCTTTTATTCTCAATTAAACAAAATCAAAACTCCAAACAAGTAGTATTTAAAAGATCCACTGACTTTATACTTTATTTTTTATTTTTTTATTTTTTTTTATTTATTTATGATAGTCACAGAGAGAGAGAGAGAGAGGCAGAGACACAGGCAGAGGGAGAAGCAGGCTCCATGCACTGGGAGCCTGATGTGGGATTCGATCCTGGGTCTCCAGGATCGCGCCCTGGGCCAAAGGCAGGCGCCAAACGGTTGCGCCACCCAGGGATCCCGACTTTATACTTTAAATTGTGTAAAAGTTTTCTCTAAACCAGAATTACCTCAAACGTGTCAGTATATCTTCTTTTAGAAATCTTTACTAAGACCAGTTACAACCACAATAGCACTTGATAGAATAGTGATGTCTGAGAATCCCTGCACAATGGACAGCATCCAGTTAAAATATCAGTGTAGCTTTCATTCATCAAAAAAATATTTTATTCAAGCTCCCAAAACAAATTTGAGGAGTTAAGTTGGGTTTGTATTGAAGAGCAAGGCCAAGTTAAATACGGAAACCAAGTTTTCATTTGGTGAAGTTGAAATCCGTGTATACATTCTAATCAAAGACCAGTCCCGCGTAGGATTTTTCAGGTGTTTAAGAGTCTACCAAGCCAAACCCTTCGCTGCCTTTGCTGCTTTGGCTTTGCTTTTCCCCTTCCCTTTTTCTCGCTTTGCCTTTAGCCTTTTCCTTTGCCTCTGGTTCATCCATATGGGGTACTGTCCATGCTGGTCTAGAAGGCTCTTTTTGTTTCTCTTAATTTCAGTCTCCATTTTCATGTCATCTGAATAAAAGATGGAAAACTATTAATGTTCATGAATGAAGAAACAATCTTGTGAAAAAGCGTGTTAATGCAATGAGAACATCAGAATTGAAAGTCGTCTGAAACTACAAAAGGAACAAATCCTTTTCCTGTAGAATGTTCTTTGACTAACACTGAAAACTCACAGCACATTCAATGGACACGCTCCCAGGTATTCCTAAACCATGAAAGATACAAGAAGTTTTGTGAGGAACTAGAGATGTCATCTATTTGGTCACTAAGAAACTTTCTTTTTATTCATTTATTCCTGAGAGACACAGAGAGAGAGAGAGAGAGGCAGATCACAGGCAGAGGGAGAAGCAGGCTCCACACAGGGAGCCTGATGTGGGACTCATCCCAGGACCCCAGGATCATGCCCTGGGCCAAAGGCAGATGCTCAACCACTGAGCCACCTGGGTGTCCCACTTAGAAACTTTCTGAAGAATGTCACGAGTGTCCATCTTTGGAATAATAAAAGTTAAACAGAAAACATCTAGGATATACGGGTTTGAGCTACTGCATGAAGAATGAGTGTATAGCTGTGAGCACATGTGAGTTATAAGAACATTTCTCAGATTAAGTGCTTTCTTAAGCTAAATAAGACAGGTGAGCCTATTAAGTGCAACCACACTTTTAATGGATAGGCCGTAGAAGCAAATCAACTATTAGGAATGGCTGGCCACGTCTAAGGAAGTGCAGTAGTAAGCAACAAGCTTGTGATAGCAGAAATGGGCAGATGACAATGAAAAACCTGGACAGGGGTGCTGGGCTGGCTCAGTGGGAGAAGCATGTGACTCTTGATCTCAGGATCCTGAGTTCAAGCCCCATGCTGGGGGTAGAGATTACTTAAATCAAAACTTAAAAAAAAGAAAAAGAAAAGAAAACCTGGATATAGGGGCTCCTGGCTGGTTCAGGTGGTAGATCATGGGATTCTTCACCTTGGGGTCGTGGGTTTGAACCCCACGTTGGGGGTGTAGTTTACTTAAAAACAGAAGTATATTAAAAAGAAAGAAAAACCCGGATATACACTGAGCTGCCACTCTTTATCCAGGTAACACTGGATTATCCAGATAACAAAGATCCAGCTCCACTAAATAGAAGACCTGGCAGGAAGCTGGGTCAACCGGGCTATGAAGGATATGCCCAGAATGTCTCTCCCAGGTAACTCACAAGGGTATACGAAGTCTTCCATGATCTCTACTACCTGACCTGACATTATATTAATTCGTTTATTTGGTTACTTTTGGTCTCCTCTGATATGATGTAAATCCCATCAACATGGAGGCCATTTCTCTGATATTTACCATTGTTTCCTCAGCACGTAGGATAGTGCCTGCTATATATTAGCCATTGAATAACTAGTTGTTGAATGATTATTTTTATTTTTTTAAATATATTTTATTTATTTATCCATGAGAGACATAGAGAGAGAGGCAGAGACACAGGCAGAGGGAGAAGCAGGCTTCCTGTGGGGAGCCCAGTGTGGGACTTGATCCCAGGACCCTGGGATCACGACCTGAGCCAAAGGCAGACACTCAACCACTGAACCACCCAGACATCCCTGAATGATTATTTTAGATACTGTTGTAGGTTCTGGGGATATAGTGGTCCAAGTGTGCTCCTTGCTGTCACGGAGCTTACAATGTTCTGTTGAAGGGAGCATAACAAAGGTGCATAACAGCTGCAGCTGTGTTAAGTGGCTTTTTTTAAAGAAGTATGGAACCAGGTTAAGTAGGACCTGGTAGGTAGGCTTTGATGAGAACACGGAAAGACAATGAGATGTTTTAAGCAAGAGAATAACATAATTTGCCAAATATTCCAAAGATATTGTACCAGTTGGTATGTCAAAAATTAACTGAAAGGGAGCAAGAGGGGAAGAGAAAAATAAAAAGGCTACTACCTTGGTTTGAGCAAGAGATAATGGTCATTTTAAAGTGAAAACATGAAAAAAAAAGTGAAAACATGAAAGGAGGAGGAAAATGGACAGATTCCTGCTCTATTTTGGAGATATTCAAGATGTGGGGATCCCTAGGTGGCGCAGCGGTTTGGCACCTGCCTTTGGCCCAGGGCGCGATCCTGGGGACCCGGGATCGAATCCCACGTCGGGCTTCCGGTGCATGGAGCCTGCTTCTCCCTCTGCCTGTGTCTCTGCCTCTCTCTCTCTCTCTCTCTCTGTGTGTGTGTGTGTGACTATCATAAATAAATAAAAAATTTAAAAAAAAAAATAAAAGATTCAAGATGTGCTAATGGTTTAGAAGTGGGAGATGAGAGAGATCAAAGTAACTACTAGGTTTGAAGCTTAAGAAACTGGGTAGTCAGTTGAAAGAAACGAAATAAGGGGAAACATGTAGACATGGTTTTTTTGTTTTTGGTTTTTGAGAATGGACATTCCAGAACACATTTATCCTGTTTGAATGACCCAGTGGAGAAGAGAGACCGATAAGCAGGATGCGTGAGTACAGCCCCTGGGAATGGAGAAGATTCAGAACACAAGGGGAGGAACTGACCTTTGAGGGAATATCAGCAAGAGGGAAAGTATCTAGGATTGCGAGACTGAGGATCACCACTCTCTTCCTTGCACTGAACACCACACAAATATACTTCTATTTTAAGAGTCTGATTATTATGTACGCTTATTTCAGTTTGCTGCCAAACTGTTCTATGAGGATGTGAAAACCAATGAGTCTTTTCCTGTGCTGAAGCTAGTAACATACAGGCCTCCAACTTTAGACTGTGATTACGACAGAGATACCTAGAATCTTTCAAAATCACATATAGGAAAACCTTGATTTTTCAGGAAAATAACTTAGTGGCATATAAGGATTCTTTGAATGGGAACTAGATCTTGTGAAAGATAAAATGAAGAGAGATCTATCTTGCCTAGTCCCTAACTGAATACTGTACCTTCCCAATGAGGCTACATCTACATTTGTCTACTCCTGTTGTACTATCTATTTCTGAGGCACTCAGGATATTGTATAAGCACCAAAGGCACACTCAGAGTAGCTCAGAATATGCCTATTCACATGAACCGGCTTTAAAATAGTTTAGCACAGGGACACCTGGGGGACTCAGTGGTTGAGCGTCTGTCTGCCTTCCACCCAGGGCGTCGTCCTGGAGTCCTGGGATCGAGTCCCGAAATCGGTCTCCCTGCAGGGAGCCTGCTTCTCCCTCTGCCTGTGTCTCTGCTTCTCTGTGTCCCTCATGAATAAATAAATGAAATCTTTAAAATAAATAAGTAAATAAATAAATAGTTTAGCACAGAATCTCTAGCAGCACTCTAAGCCTTCAAAGAATTATATGGACATGGCAGGAGGTTCATAGGGAAGTATGTGCAGGAAAGAACGGAGGATAGTCAAAAAAGGGAAAAAGAGTCACAAAAGGAAATGAATAGAATTATTATTTTTAAAACGAAGCACATAAACTCACCTTTTTCATCTTGTACTACACACTGAGTTTGCTCTTGACAATGTTTGGGTACCACCACGGTGGCTATCTCTTGAACATCTTTCATTAAAACATCACTATCCATTTTAAGAATACTCTTTAGTCTGCTGAGTTCCTTTGGGGCATTCTTTTTTCTCTTTTCCGCACGCATCTTCCTTTTCCACTTACTCCGTAAGCTTTTAGCCATGTTACCTGGAAAGCTAGCAGAAATACATATACAAAAGCAAAAAAATTTACTATTAAAAAAAGAAGGGCAAGTCCTTGGAAAACCCGGTCAAAAGTTATCAGTACAAAACACAAACCGAGGGATCCCTGGGTGGCGTAGCGGTTTGGCGCCTGCCTTTGGCCCAGGGCGCGATCCTGGAGACCCGGGATCGAATCCCACATCGGGCTCCTGGTGTATGGAGCCTGCTTCTCCCTCTGCCTATGTCTCTGCCTCTCTCTCTCTCTCTCTGTGACTATCATAAATAAATAAAAATTAAAAAAAAAAAAACCTTCTTAAAAAAAAACAGAAACAAAACAAAACACACACACAAAAAAAACAAAACACAAACCGATGGAAGGGCAAATTGTTCACTCTGTTTATGATTTACGATGGTATAATGAACAAAGTATGTGAGGATCAACATGGCCTATACAGCCAGTAAATAATGAGAGCACAAAATCAAACTCCCTGTGGTCACTGGCAAACTCTAAGTCAAGCCAACTCTGAAAGCTCCTGGGGTTTCCACACAAGATGAAGGAATCTGACTTACCCCCAGATGCAAAGAGCATCATCACCTTACATTCATGCAACAACTTACAAATCACAAAATGGTTTTATTTGTATTTTTTTAGGTAGGCTCCACGTGGGGCTCGAGCTCAGGACTCTGAGATCAAGACCTGAGCTAAGATCAAGAGTCTGACTTAGCTGACTGAGCCACCCAGGCGCCCCCAACATGTTTTTATAAATATATATATATTTTTTTTAATAAATATTTTAAAACTCGATTTCCTCCAAGCCTATAGGACATCCCACCCGTCTTCCTCATTGTCCTCCCCTCAGTTCAATCTAGTTACTTTAAACTTGTCTTATTTCCATCCTGCTATTCCTCACCTGTTAGCTCCAGCCCTAAATCCTCCACAAGGCGGTTAGCCCAAGCTATAAAAATTTTTTTTTGTGCTGGGGCACCTGGGTGGCTTAGTCAATTAAGCATCTGCCTTCGGCTCAGGTCATGATCCCATCATCTTGGAATAGTCTTGGAATCGAGCCCCACATCGGGCTTCCTCCCTCAGCAGGGAGTCTGCTTCTCCCCCTGCCTGTTGCCCCTTCTGCTTTTACTTTTTCTCTATTAAATAAGTAACATCTTTAAAATATATATATTTTTTAATTTATATATATTTATATATATATTTTAAAGAGAGACTGAGTGCGCCAGCAGGGGGAGGGGCACAGGGAGAGAGAGAATCTTAACAGGCTCCATACTGAGTGTGGAGCCTGATGCAGGGCTCAACCTCCTGAGATCACGACCTGAGCTGAAATTAAGAGTCGGATGCTTAACCAACTAGGCCACCCAGGTGCTCGTAGTGTGAACTTTTAAAAACTTAAGAGCTTTCCATTCTTTCATGGAATTCTTTAATGACATCCCACCTCATAGTCATGATCTACATGGGTATCTGTGCCCTAGCCCTGCTTCCTTCAACTAGGTCTCACCACATGCTCCAAGCTCCATCTCATCCCCAAGTACCATTTACATCTGAAAAAAGTTCAATCAGTGACAACCTAGGGACAGAGTGGGGATTTGAGAAGAGGGGATTATAGGGATTATAAAAAGTTTGGAGGAAGGCTTTTGGGAGAGATTTACATTATCTTGATTGTGCTGATGGATCTTTGTATACATATGTCAAAAACTACATTATGGGGCAGCCTGGGTGGCTCAGGGGTTTAGCATCTGCCTTCAGCCCAGGGTGTGATCCTGGGGTCCCGCGATCGAGTCCCAGGTCAGGCTCCCTGCAGGGAGCCTGCTTCTCCCTCTGCCTGTCTCTGCCTCGAGGGTTAGGGTAAAAATTATGTAATCAGAACTTTTGGGGATCCCTGGGTGGCTCAGTGGTTTGGTGCCTGCCTTCAGCCCAGGGGTGATCCTGGAGTCCCGGGATCAAATCCCACATCAGACTTCCTGCATGGAGCCTGCTTCTCCCTCTGCCTGTGTCTCTGCCTCTCTCTGTGTCTCTCATGAATAAATAAATAAAATCTTAAAAAAAAAAAGTTTCATGGAAGAGGTTGTGGTGGGCAAAGTAAAGTTCATAACGGCACCACTCACTGTGGACAAAACTGGAAGACAAAGCAAAGATGAACTTTCAGCTTTTCTCAGTGTGGCTTTTTATATTATCAGGAATGCTCTTGCCATGGTCAAAGTTTTGTTTTTGTTTTGTTTTTTTCCCTCAGAAAGGCAAATCAAGACTGAACTCTTCCCCCTCTGAGGGATCAAAAACATTTAAAAATAAATAAGTAAATAAATAAAATGCAATACATTACACACAACCGAGCACTTACAGAAAACATCAAGGCACGATTTTGGGGAAAAAAAAAAAAAAAGAAAAGAAAAAAATTCACAAGTGCACAGCCTGCGCACTTAGGCTCCTGTGCCCGGCGGTGTCCGTCGCGCCTGCTCCTCCCTTCCCTCCTGGGAGAGGGCTTCCCTGGCCCCCGTCCCACCGCCCCATCACCCTTACCCTCCCGCTCCCTTCTCAGTAGGTGTTACGACCTGAAGGCGCGGAGCGCTTTCCGGCCTCGGCGACCGAGGCGCCCGACGCAGTGCGCATGCGCTGGGCGGAGGGACGGTGAGGGACGCCAGCTGACCCCTCAGTGTGCTCCCCCGTCGGCAACGACGCAGCGCTTCGACGGGCCAGGGCCGGGACGGCTGCGGCAAACCACGCCGCGGCCCCGGGCTCGCCCGGGCGAGACGACCGACACAGGAGGGCCCCACGTCGCACGGAGCCCGAGGGCCACCACCGAGAGCGCAGGAGGCGCCGGTCCCCGCCCCGCCCCTACACGGCCCAGGCCCGCGACGAGACCCCCCCCCACCGGGCGCGGGCAGCACAGGACTCACCGGGACACTCGGAGGCCGGTCACCGCGCGCACGGCCACGCCGACCGGAAGCCGCCGCACTTCCGCCTTCCGGGACGCCTCTCTGCGCGCGCTCCCGGCAGTCCCGGGCGGCGCAGGGCACGCCGGGAGCCAAGATGCCCCGGGGCGCGCCGAGGGGCGGGGTCTCCCGGAGGCTGGCGCTGACGCAGACGCACTTCCTCCTTCCGCTGGGCGCGTGCGCCGTGGGGTCCCGGCGGTCTGCAGGCCGCGGGCTGCTGCAGGCGGGGGCTCGGAGCCGAGCTGCACGTCCCCGCCCGCGGCGGACGCCGGTGCCGGTCGCCCGAACTCCCCAGCGGCGCCGTAAGAGGCACGACCGACCGGCACGCGCGCTTCATTCACATCTGTCCCCGAAAGCAAGCCTTTACCAACCCGGAGACCAAGTCAAGGCCAGGCTGCGTCTGCCGGGCCCGCGCGCACCTGATAGCCGCTCAGTGGAGAGCAGACCCGAGGCCGAGCCTGGGCCGTTGTCCCCGGGGGCGGGCACGTGGGCCACAGACACCAGTTCTTAGTATTATTTTACGTATGCTCCGGATTGCCTAGGCTTTGTTGTGGTCTTAAGATATATTTTCTTTAAATTCAATTAACATACAGTGCATTATGTTTCCGGGAAGGATTTAACGATTCATGAGCTGCCTACGACCCCCGGCCGGCAGCGTGGGCCTTGGAGCAGGCAGGTGTCCTGGGGCATCTTCCTAGGTATGTCGGAGCCGGGATTCCTGCTCCGTAGACGCAAGCCAACACGAGCTGACCGATCCTGGGTACGTGAGAAGGACTCGGCAAGGGGTCGCTTTCCTTATTTTTACATAATTTCAAACATGCGCCCTACTGTTTGCTAAGCTGCGTTTTCCAGAGATTTACAACACACACCAAAACACAGTAAATTTTTTTTTAATGATGCCCAGTAAATTCCTGTCTGGTTGCTGGTAAGGGAAAAGTTCCTTCTGAGATAATTTGTGTGTACTTTTCTTTAAATTTGTGTCCTTGAAGAAAACTTGCGTCATATGGAAATTACTATACTCAAAATACATCGGGGTTTTTTAGCACCCGAAAAAAAAGCTCATAATGTGGTATATAAAAAAGAAGCGTGCCTGAGAAACCTGCTTTCTTTAAATAAGATTAACCCTTTATAAAGCAAGTGAATGTCCATGTGTTAACTAGCCATATATTAGATCTTAGCTGCCCCTCCCAAAAATGTTCACGTTGCATTTTAGAGAAAGCTCACTAATAGTCCTAATGAACTGCATCTCATTTAACATACCAGGCCAAGACTTGAATAGACACTTGGCACCGGAAAAAACTTAATATGAAAATGTCATGGCGTTAAATATATGCCAAAATTCTGCATTACTAAGACTTGAAAACACTGAATCATAAACTGCATTTTGAAAAAAAAAAAAAAAAAAACAAAAACTTTTAAACTTATGTTCCTCAGGAAACCCTGGGTGGCTCAGCGGTTGAGCACCTGCCTTCAGCTCCCGGGATCGAGTCCCACGTCGGGCTCTCTGCATGGAGCCTGCTTCTCCCTCTGCCTGTGTTTCTGCCTCTCTCTCTCTCATGAATAAAATCTTAAAAAAAAAAAAAATACTTATGTTCATCAATTTGTATAAAAGCAGTTCTAAAAATAAATGGTCTTAGTGTATTTAAAAATCCTTAATTCATTTCTTCATTCATACATTCGAGTATGCACTCTGTGATAGGCTCTATGATGACTGAACTACAGGCTCCAGGACACGTTAGCCCCTGATGGAGGGATGAGGCTCAAAAGTCACAGCGAACATTGCTTCAGCTCCCTCACCAAGCTGGAAGAAGCCGCTGGGACTGGAGGCACAGTGGGCAGGATTGAATACCTGCCTGGAAGTGGGCTGGTTCCCCACCTGCAAGGCAAGCTATGCAACAAGCACCAGCCACAACGGCCTCTGCAGTCAGGCCTAGCCCATGCAATTCCCAATCTGAATACTCACTCAGGCTTTTACCAAGGCTTCTGGGATTCAGATGGTGACCCCATGTTGTCCAGACCCTAGGTGGTAGGGACTTGAAGGCAAAGCTCTACAAGGACGAACAAGAAAAAGAGCCTAAGTTCCCACCTGTTCGAGAAAAGCCCACAGCATCCTGTGTGGAGCCTGCTTCTCCCTCTGCCTGTGTCTCTGCCTGTCTCTCATGAATAAATGAAATCTTAAAAAAAAAAAAAAAAGAAAAAAGGCCACAGCTGGCTGCTGACATCACCAAGCCGCCAAAGTGCATCAAGTGGATCAAAGCCAGGTGTGAGGAGGCCTGCAGAAAAAAAAAAATGTAGGCAGGCAGACAGAGCCCACTGCACCTTTCCCAAAATTACATGCCATAAAAAGTTCCCAGATACTCCTCTGTTTTCCCCCTACCTCTGACTATACTTTGTCCCTTGCACGTGGAGTTGCCACTCTACCCAAGTCCTGATAATTTCACTTTTTAAAATATTTCTCGAGTCCGCATATTTTCACATTATAAAAAAACTGAAGATGTCTGTATCCAGCAATTCTGCTTCTAGGTATATTCCCCTATGTAGGCAAACTCCTATCTATGAACACTGGGACATACATAGCAGCACTGATTTTGCCAGTAAAAAAGGAACCATATAAAATTCTTAAAAAAAAAATTCTTCGACAGAAGAATGTATGAATAATTATGGTTCACTGATAAAATAGGACAGTCTGCATCAGTTTTCAAACTTCTTGGTCTTGTGATCTCTTCACGTTCTCAGAAATTATATTTGTCATATCAGAAATTAAAACAACTTTTAAAAATTTATTTAAGTCCTTTAAAAAAGATAAATGAATTACCTGTCTGCATTATTTTTTAAGAAACTATTTTCCAAACCAAAAAAATAATTTACTGAAAAGAATGGCACTGTTTTACATTTTTTAAATCTGGGATGTCTGGGTGGCTCAGTGGTTGAGCATCTGCCTTGTCCTCAGGTCAGGATCCCGGGGTCCTGGGATAAAGTCCCGCATTGGGCTTCCCGCAGGGAGCCTGCTTCTCCTCCTGTCTAGGTCTCTGTGTCTCTCATGAATAAATAAATTAAAAAAAAAAAAAAAAACACATCAAATCTGTTCTTGCTTATTTAGTATCTTTTAGTCACAACTCAGCACATTCTGCCTTTGGACTGCTAGTAAGAATTAATAATAGTAGCTGACATTAACCAAGCACTTAGTTTATACAACATCCATCTCATTAAATCCTATGAAAGTCCAATACGGTAGGTATTATGACTCCCAATATAAAGATGAGGCAAAAGACCTAATTAGAAAGGGATAAGTAACTTGCCAAAAGTCACATAATCGGTTGCACAGCAAGGATTCCCATTTAAATGCTCTTACCTACCATGCTATGTTAAACCTGAATATAGCATCATTCAATTGAGTATTCATCAATTAATTGATAATGATGGAGTCACATTTACATCTAAAACTCACCAGAGGTTAAAGCAATCTTATTTATTTCAAATTAAGAGCAGGGGGAATGATGCTTAGCAAGTGTTATGGGTGGAGTTGTGCCCCCCCCCCCACCCCCCCGCCCAAATTCATGTGATGAAGTCTGCCTTAGTCAATTTGGGCTGCCATAACAAAATACTAGAGACTGGAAAGTCCAAGATCAAGGTGCTGGCAGATTCAGTGTCTAATTAAAGGCAATCTTTCCCTGGTTCAAAGATTGTGTCCTTTCACTGTTACCTCATGCGACAGAAAGGGTGAGGGATTTCTGTGGGGTTACCTCTTAAAAGCACTAATCCCATTCATGAAAGCTCTGTCCTCATGACCTAAGCATGACCTGCAAGCCCCACCTCCTCATACCATCACATTAGGCATTAAGTTTCAACATGTGAATTGGGAGGTTGGGGGGGGACAACAAATACTCAGATTATTACAAGGTCCTAACCCCTAGTACCACAGAATGTGACCGTATTTGGAGACAGAGTATTTAAAGAGGTAATTAAGGTAAAATGAGGGTAGGCTCCAATCCAATATGACTTGTGTCCTTGTAGAGGAAATTTGGACACAGACAAGTACAGAGAGACAACCGTGTAAAACCACAAGGAGAAGATGACCACCTACCAGCCTAGAGAGATCTCAAAAGAAACCAATCTATGGTCTCAGACTTCTAGCCTCTGGAACTGTAAGGAAGTAAATTTCTATTTAAGCCACCCAGTCTGTAGTACTTTGTTATGGCACCCCAGCAAACTAATACAGTGAAGGAATTTATGAAAGTTTGCTTGGCCACAGGTACACTGCCAGAATTTTTAAATGGGGTCTGTACTTTAAAAAAATAATGCCAAATTTTATGTCAATATATCTGACTTTCAAGAAGACATCTCATTTTTAAAACATTTTATAATGAATTTCATTAACATTTTAATGTAATTTTAATATTACTGCTGAGTAATTCTGTGGAATTTATCTTTTATATTTTTTCCTTTCTAAATAAGATTAAAATCTCCTGGTGAAAGAAAATTTATAATGATAAGGACACAAGTATCGTAAAATCAAAATCAAATCTAACATTAAGGAAAATTTAGATAAAATCAGTAGACAAAGATAAACTGATAGTCTAGTCATGAAATTACTTTTGAATTGCAGATGAACAATCTATATATGGTAAATTTGGGATTGAAAAAATTGAAAAACAGAATTTTATTTTATTTTATTTTTTTTTTTTTAAATTTTTTTTTTATTTTTTATTTATGATAGGCACACAGTGAGAGAGAGAGAGAGAGGCAGAGACACAGGCAGAGGGAGAAGCAGGCTCCATGCACCGGGAGCCCGACGTGGGATTCGATCCCGGGTCTCCAGGATCACGCCCTGGGCCAAAGGCAGGCGCTAAACCGCTGCGCCACCCAGGGATCCCGAAAAACAGAATTTTAATATCTCCTACCTGAGATTCTAAATTAAGGACTTAGAAATGAGATACCATAAAAAAATTAAAAAAAAAATAAAAAAAAGAAATGAGATACCATAAGGAGTAAGATTTATATTATTAGTATATAATCCAATAATTATATAACAGATTTCAATTATAATCACTTTTATACAATAGTAATACAGATATTACTATTATACTATATTATATAATAGCTCAGAAATATGTAGCATATGAAGAAACTCACAAAAAATTTTAATAGTTAATTATATCTCAAACTTTATTACTTAATGAATCCATTTCCATATACTGCTTTCAATCACTTTTTATTAACTGCTTCCAAAAACCGCAACAGGTGCAGGAACAGGTTGATGACATCCAAATAAAGGCTGATGGCAGCTAATACATATTCTTCAGGTGACAGCCTATGCATCAATGAATGTGTGTCATAGATGATGAATCCACAGAAAAGGAGGGCCCCCACAGCAGCCAAGACCAACTCCAATGTTTGACTATAGAAAAATAACTATAAGCAAAAAATTAGTAAGTTTATATTTAAGAACTGTATGAAGAATACTTAAGTTACTTGCTCTTAAGTTACATATGCTATATACATATTTAATAATGTTTTACAACTTGGAATGCAAATGTTAAAAGCAGAAAAAGGCAAGGTTCATCCTCCTTTCTGTTGGATGAAAGGATGAATGGATGAGTCAATGGATATCCTCCTTTCTATTAAATTACCCACTTGACTTCAAATAGTAGCATCCTAAATATCAATTATTTAAAAATATATTTCTTTTTCAGAATTATATGTGCCACTGGGAGCTTAGCAATTACAAGTAAGGACCTCTTTCTATGTACTTTAAGTCATATGTTCATCTTTCTTTCAATTGATATTAACATAAGACCTTGATTTTTTAAAAGATAATTTTTAATCATTCTATATGCAAATGTTCCAGATTATAACTAAGTGTCCTATCATAAAAAGTACCTCTCATAGCCTTGAGATTATTTATATTAACATGGCCAGAATTATATTTCAAGTTACCATTTTAAAACAACTTACTTTCAAGATTCCTGACAAGCACAAAATCCACAGAACAGCAAACAGTCTATAAAAACAAAATATTGGTAAATTAGAATATTGTTCCTTACCAAAACGCTACGTAAACTGTTGCAACATTTTCTGAAGAAATCCATCCTGATATTTGCCAAAGAATAAATGAAATTTAAGAGTTCATAAATACACAATGAATAATGTAGAATACTCAGAAATTGAAAAAAACAGCCATCATTCAACATTTGTTTTTATAGCGAACAAAACTAGTTGAAAGTATCACTTTTAAAGTGTTCAGTTGGAACACAAAGAAAATACTGATATAAGCAGAAATATCATTAGAAGGATTTTAGGACAGAGACCTATAAAACTTCTAGAAAATATATACACGAACAAATGAAACAAAACTGCCTTTTTAACCAAATAACAATATCATATTAGTCTGTGAACATGCATATCTATTAAAGTTCCCAATGTACTCCCTCTTTTATTCTAATGTGTTACAGAAATTTATGCACATAATTTGCCACTGCTATACTTTTATGAGTTACCATTCCTACATATTATATATAATGTGTAATTATGCATTATAATATAAAGTATAAATATATTTTAAAAAGTATAAATATATGACAAAGGACATCTAAGCAGTCAGTCCTTTATTATCAAATATGAAACTTAAAAACCTAAATACACATCTGGTGCTTCAGGCCACAAGAAAGTACTGGGGTCAAATTTACCCTCCCTCCTTAAATAAAAACCACACAAAACATATGAATGAACAGCAAGCAGCACGGCACAGTAATTCCCCAGATAAAGGTAAGCTTTGTAACTGACCCAGCAAGAAAGTGTTTCTAGACTACAGCATGGAGACAAGAATCCATATGGAGCCCTCTGGTCTCCCTGAGTTGAGGTGGTGAGAACTGAATGGTCAGAAAGGCCATAGAGGCTAGAATTTGCAGAGCAAAGTTCCAGAAAGAAGAGAGCTATCAAGAAGAGAGCTGGCTAGCTCTGGGGATATGCAGACAATTCCCTTCAAGTCTTTAGCTGAGCACAGATCATGCATACATGTGAAGAAATGACAAAGGCCGGAGGAAGAAACACAATAGAGAAGCAGCCAAAACAATCCTCAAAATCCACAAAGGGCCAGGAATACTGCACATTCTCCCCAACCAAAGTGGAAAGACCTCCTAAGACATGGGGCTCTGAAGAATTCTTAGAAAGGTACTGTCTCAAGAGTGGGGCCAAATTAGCCCTAACCTAACCACTGTTCTGGGCCTACATAACAGGTACTTAAAAAAGCAAACGTCAAAAGGTTCAGAGAGTTGCCAAAGAACTTAACAGCTTACTAGAAGAATGAAACCAAATATTTTAAGAAAAACAAAAAGATTCACCGCCCAACAATATAAAATTTACAATGACCAGCATCTAATGAAAAGTTATAAAGACATGCAAAAGAACCAGGAAATATGACCTCTAACAATGAGAAAAATTAATCAATATGAACAAATTAAAAAATGACACGCGAGAATTAGGAAACAATGCATTACAAACAATATGTTCCATATATTCAAGGAGGTTTTAAAGGAAAGTCATCACCATGAGAAATGGAAGATATATATTTTTAAAAGACACAAATTAAGCTGACTTTCCAAAAATAAAAACAATACTTTATGTCAAATTAAAAAATATTCTGGTTGGAATTTATAGCAGATTATAGACACTGAAGAAGAAAAGATTATCAAAATGAAAACAGCAATAGAAACTAACCAAAATGAATCACAAAGAGAAAATTGGAGGAAAAAAATAAAATGAGTATCCATGAACTGTCGGACAACATCAAGAAGCCTAACATATATGTTGAAGTCTCAATAAAGAGAAAGACAGGAATACATAAAAATAACTGAAGAAACAATTACTGAAAATGTTCCAAACTTGATGAAAACTTTAAACTGCCAATCCAAGGAGCTGAAGAAACATGAAAAAAAACACACCAAGGAATATCATAATCAAATTACTGAAAATGTTCATCAAATTACTGAAAATTCCTGAGAAAATACTAAGGGTAGCTGGAGGATAAAAGACATTATATACCCATGAACGAAGATAAAGACAGAAGACTTTTTGTCAGAAAATACATAAACCAGAATACTATGGAATGGCATCTTTAAAATACTAAAAACAGAAAAAAACAAAACAAAATAACCTCAACAAATCTAGAATCCTACATCCAGCAAAAATAACATTCAATATTAAAGGTGAAATAAAGATTCTTTTCAGATATGCAAAAGCGGAGATTAAGAGACTGGCACTATATAAGAAATATCAGAAGGGGCACCTGGGTGGTTCAGTCAGTTAAGCATCTGACTCTTCATTTTGGCTGAGGTGATGATCTCAGGGTGGTGAGACCAAGCTCCCCATCAGGTTCCTTACTGGGCATGGAGCCTGCTTAACGTTCTCTCTGTCTCCTTCTTCCTCTGCTCCCCCACTCCCCCACCCTGTTAGCACGCATGCACGCTCCCCCACTTCTCTCTCTCAAATAAATAAATAAATAAATAAATAAATAAATAAATAAATAAATTCTTTTAAAAATAAGAAATATTAAAAGGAAATCTCTCAGGCAGATATATGCTCTCTCAATATATCTCCTTAGAAGGAAGTATAAGATGGAAATTTGGATTGACACAAAGAAATGGAGAACAGAAATGACAAATATGTGGGTGAACATAAAAGGCTTCATCTATGTTTAAATCTTTTTGAAGGGTAAAATTTAGAACAAAAATAGTAATTATGAGGTGTATAACATATGTGGAACTAAAAGTTACAGCAACAATAGCACAAAGGTAGAGGAGAGGAGATGTAATATGCTATATAGGAAATGGCATATTATTATTATTATTATTTTAGATTTAATTTACTTACTCATGAGAGATGCACAGAGAGAGGCAGAGACACAGGCAGAGGGAATGCAGGCTCCCTACGGGGAGCCCAATGTGGGACTCGATCTTAGGACCCCAGAATCACAACCTGAGCCAAAGGCAGATGCTCAACTACTGAGCCACCCAGGTGCCCCAGGAAATGGTATATTATTTAGAGGTAGATTATGATGATTGAAAGATGCATACTGTAGGGGCTCCTGGGTGGCTCAGTCATAAAGCAGGCAATTCTTTTTTTTTTTTTCTTTTTCTTTTTTGGGCATGCAACTCTTGATATCAGGGTCATGGGTTCGAGCCCTATGTTGTAGAGATTATTTAAATACATAAAATTATAAAAATTCTGGAGTAAGAAGGAAAGAAAGATATATACTGTAAAACCTAGAGCAACCCCTATTTTAAAGAGCTATAGCTAATAACTAATAAAGGAGATAAATCAAATAATCCAAAGGAAGGAAGAGAGAAAAAAGGTACAAAGAACAGACAGGACAAACAGAAAGAAAACAAATGGCAAGGTAGTAAACTTAAACCCAACCAGATGAATAATCACATTGACTAAACACTCCAATTACTGGCAGCGATGGTCAGATTGGATAAAACAAAAAGCAAAAGACAACCATATGCTGCCTATAAGAAAACTATTTTAACTATAAAGCTACAAGGAAGCTAAAAATAAAAGGATGGAAAATGATGTGCCATGTTAACACAATCAAAAGACAGCTAGGGTAGCTGTATTAATAAAGTAGATTTTAGAACAAAAATATTACCAGAGATGATAACTTCAGAACGATTAAGGAGTCATCAAGAGGACATAACAATCCTAAATGTTTATGCATCTAAAAATAGAATTTCAAAATAACATGAAGTAAAACTTACAGAAATGATAAGAGAATCATACTCTAAGCCATAATTGTAGTTGGAGATTTCAATACAACTTTGACATTAATTGATAGAACGAGCATGCGGATATTACAAATTGTGCATAACACTTAAACAATACTATCAACCAACTTGACCTAACTGACATTCACCAAAGACTTATCCAACAGCAGCAAAATATACATTCTCTTCCAGTGCACAAAGATCATTTACTAAGTATCATAACATGAATCTCACTATGGACTGAAATCATGGAAAATATGCTCTTTAGCAACAAAAAAATAAAAATAAAATCCGAAATTAAGTATACATAGTATTATAATCCGATGAACTAAGGGCATGATGAGATTCCAGCTCTCAATTCTCTTGCTGGAATGGCCACAGAATTTTTCTGGATACATGTGGAATACCTAAATTAGAATGAAGTATCATGCCACCAGAGTATAAGATCCTTCAGGACTGAAATGGACTCAGGACTTACTTTTTCATACTTAAACCTTAAGAAAACTACAAAGCTTCAGCATCAAGGAGTGTAAGGAAGGTGGTATTAAGAATATAAAGCATCTGAGATTTTACCCCACACACAAGCTCATAAATTAGTCTAGTATGGTTTCATGGATGCCTGTAGAAGACATGAGACCCCTAGGTCTGAGAAAAAGAAGTTTATTACAGCAACAGCAGTTGTTAAAGAACAAGCACAATTGGGGGCACAAAGAAACGAGAGAGCTAGTAGAAGACTTAAGAAAGAAAGTCCAGGGATCCCTGGGTGGCGCAGCGGTTTAGCGCCTGCCTTTGTCCCAGGGCGTGATCCTGGAGACCCGGAATCGAATCCCACGTCGGGCTCCCGGTGCATGGAGCCTGCTTCTCCCTCTGCCTATGTCTCTGCCTCTCTCTCTCACTGTGTGCCTATCATAAATAAAAAAAAATAAAAAAAAAAAAAAAAAAAAAGAAAGTCCAACACTGGCATTTAAGATTTCTTCAGGGGAGCAATCTCTGGTGGCAACAAGATCCATACTGTAGCTGTGGCAAGGAAATGAAAAGTTGCTGAAGAAGCGGTCCGGAGACACTGAGAAGTTAAAGTGATAGATGGGCCTAACATGTAGTTCGATGCTGAATGAAGTGTTTTTCTTTTTTTTTTTTTTTTTTTGAATGAAGTGTTTCAAGAATGAGGAAGGCTTGGGGTGCTTGGCTCGCTCAGTCAATAGAGCATGCAACTCTATCTTGGAGCTGTGAGTTCGAGCCCCACCTTGAGTGTAAAAGCTACTTGAATTTTTTTTTTTAAGATTTTATTTATTTATTTGAAAGAGACACAGAGAGAGCGAGTGAGCATGAGCTGGGGGGAGAAGCAGGGGCAGAGGGAGAAGCAGACTACCCACTGAGCAGGGAGCTTGATACATGGGGTTCAATCCCAGGATCAGTTCAATCCCAGGACTGTGGGCATGATCTGAGCTGAAAGCAGATGCTTAATTGACTGAGCCTAACTGACTGAGCCATCCAGGCACCCCAACAGTATTTAAAATTAAAAAAATAAAAAAAAAATAAAAATAAAAAAAAGTAAGGTTTGAACAAAGGGAATCAGTGGGAGTAATGAGGAAGATTAGGAAATGTATAGCCAGATAACACAACCTTAAAACAACGAATTTCCAGCATGCTAAGGAAATACTGAAAGTAGCAGCAGGGGACTAAAGCAGTTTTCAGTACTAACCCCCCCACACACCTGAAACTACATAGGGTGTGGGAGAACAAAATGCTAGAGAGCAGTGTTCTCAAGGAGGAATCAAGTTTCACTGAAATAAGGAAAAAGAATATATTATGAAGAGGCCAAAATACAGGTAAGAATGTTTACCAGAATGGGACTTCCAGAGATTACACTAGAATGGATGGGAGGGAGGGGCACAGTTGGATGGGATGGGAAGAAGCAGACAGCAAATCTTTCAAATCTTTATGTATCCCCTCCAAAACACAAAAAGCAGAAAACGAAAAAAATGTTGCCTCTCCCTAAATCACGCTCCATTCTAAAACAAGTAAAGCATCTTGCACAATTGTCAGTGTTGGCTGACCAACTGTATTTTATTCCAGTAGAAATTTCTAGTAATTTGGATTACCAGGGGAAAAGGGGGGATGAAAGAATGTTTTGCAAGATAGACTTTTGTAAATTTTTAGTGTTGCAACAGGAAAAGGAACAGAAGATGCTGATGATGTGTCAACAGGAAGCCATTGTGAGCTTAGAAAAGAGTATATACATTCTTACCAGGTGAGGGCAACACTGTACCATCATCCTAATATAAAAAATATCATTCCATGTATTTATTAGTTTGAAGAAGGATACCGGTTTATCAAAATAGGTCAAAAAGTTTTTGAAGTTGGGGCAGCCCCAGTGGTGCAGCGGTTTAGCGCTGCCTGTAGCCCAGGGCGTGATCCTGGAGACCCTGGATCGAGTCCCACGTCGGGCTCCCTGCATGGAGCCTGCTTCTCCCTGTTTGTGTGTCTCTGCCTCTCTCTCTCTCTCTCTCTGTCTCTGTCTCTATGAATAAATAAATAAAATCTTTAAAAAAAAAAACGTTTTTGAAGTTCATGTTGATTATCACCAACACCTGGGTCAATTACCTTGTTTCTGCCACAAAGAAGTGGATGGCTTTGTATTAACATGTATTAACATGTATGTTAAGACAAAGACCTAAATAATTTAGGTAAGTTCCATAGCATTCATAGAGCATACAAGCCTAGCCTCTCTAGCAAACTGGGTTTTTTTTTTTTTTTTTTTGGGCAATCTCTTCCCTTTTAACATAGAACGGAAACAAGTGATTTCTGTCTCCTTGTATGTTCTGGAAGTGTTAAGGCCTGGCTTTACTACTCAGAAAGATGTCCATTTTATTTTTATTTATTTTTTTAAAGATCTGTTTATTTGGAAGAGAGAATGTGCGTACAAGAGCGAGAGAGAGAGAGAGAGAGAGAGAGCACGTGCACAAGGGATAGTGCGGGAGAGAGAGAGAATCCCAAAGAGACTGCTGAGCACAGAGCCTCACTCAGGGATCATGACCTGAGCTGAAATCACGAGTTTACACCCTTAACTGACTGAGCCACGTAGGTGTCCTTCAACACCCTTCATTTTAAAAGGTAATATCCAAAGCTAACATTATAGCACTTCTCTTAAGGTGATTTCTAATGTTAAAGATATTTATCTATCATAGCCATGAATATATAACTTACCCTGCTCCAAATTTGCTGAAATCTCTCTTAGATTGTAGAGTATATACAGTCAAACCAAGAAATACAGCAGTAGTCAGTATAAACGCTTGCAGGATAATATAGACATCATAGAAAGTAACTGTAAAATTAAAAAACACATTAAAAATGAATTTAGACATATTCAATATAAAACCGTTTTTTTCCTGGCATTTAACAGAAATACTGTATTTTTCTCCTGTACTACTTGCCAATAAAAATAATTATGAAAAGATTCTTTATTCAGCCTGTAACACTGGTACAATAAAACCACACCCATAATGCAATAAACAGTCATTCATACCAAATAAGGTGGTCACATCATTATGAAGTCAAAGAAATGACCAGAGAGCTATGACACAGCTAGCTAGCTTAGAGTTTGGTGGATATGATAGAATTACTCTTGCTTATCTCTGTCCCAGCTTAGTTTTATCACCATCTGTGGTGATTGTGCTATATAACTGAAATATCAATAAGGATGACTCTGGGTCCTGTGGTTGGCTGGGAAATTCCTGGGCAGTAGCAGCAATTCCAGCAATCGCTTGGTTAACTGGATACCCAGTTCATCAGCCCGAACAAAGAAACGAGGCAAGAAGAATACTAGGGCTGTCTACCATTCACCAACCCTGCAGAGACCAGGAACCAACCGCTAATTGCTTTATATCCAAAAATGTATACAACGAATACATAATTGGGGGTTTCCTGAATACATACCAAATTCTCTTCTGAAATTTTAGAATGAACACCTAGATTGACTATGACTATTATAATTGTAAAACAGTTGCTTAGCATTTTAACAGAATGCTAAATTATATCCCCTTTAAAGGAAGTGCTTTGAACCCAAACCATTAAGTCATTTTTTATTTTTCAAGGATTAATATCTATTCCTAAACACTACATTATTGGAATTTCTCTATCACTATAGGATTAGGAAAGCAAATGCAGACATGAAAAAATATGAGATTATTGTGCTTCTTGTCAACAACTTCGGCATAAGATTAGGTGGAAAGAATATTACAATTAATGAGGAAAATAATGTTCTCAGATTACCCCATCCTATGTATTTCTAAGAACCATGAAACAGAGCTCTCCCTAAATCTGTTACAAATGGAGGGAGCCAGGGAGGACAGAGATAGACTTGATAATAACATTAATAGATATAACATTAATAAGTAATTATTAATAATAATCCTTCCGCTCTATGTTGAAAAATTTCAATTCTATTTATTTTAGTAGTTATTATTACTTACATTGTGATTCCTTTACAAAAGAAGTGAATTACTGAACAATATAGATTAAATAAAACTGTCATAGAAAGGTTAAAAGCAGTAATGACAAAATAGGAAAAGATAAATATATTAAACATAATGAGGGCAGCTCCGGTGGCTCAGCGGTTTAGCACCGCCTTCAGCCCGGGGTGTGATCCTGGAGACCCGGGATCGAGTCCCACGTCGGGCTCCCTGCATGGGGCCTGCCTCTCTCTCTTTCTCTCTCTCTCTCTCTCTCTGTGTGTGCCTCTCATGAATAAATAAATAAAATCTTAAAAAAAAAAACAAACTAAACATAATGAGTAACAATTTACTATTATTGACAGTAATAGTTCATTCCAACTTTTTTTGTACCCCAGGTTAATCATTCTGAGACAATCTGAATTTTTATTGTTAATAAATCACGAAATTTTTTACTTAAGGCATTACATACAGTACATCAAATAATTTTAACAGACACTTCCTTTCAGACACATACTTAACACCAAATATAAAACAGAAATTAACAAGTTTCTTGTAGGGTCATTTGATAAAGTATGAGGATATAATAATAAAGCACAGTTCAGTGCAGCAATTTGAGAGGTTCAGCTCATGTGATGGAATTCCTCATCCTATGCTATATAGTTGAACTATGACATCTCATGATGTTAAAATTTAGTCTCAAGCACCTTTTAACTCAAAAGATTTATCTACATTAAAAGTTACTGTAACATACAGAAGCACAATTATGGCTTACCAACAAAGGCCACAGTCAGAGCTTCGAAAAGTGTCTAAAAAAAGAAACTAAAATTACATAAATGCACATAAAATTTACACTATTGTCATGTACATGTCCTAATTTCTAAGAGTTCCACGTGACTTCCCATATATGATCCCATTTTAGCTTCAGAGCAGCCTCATGAATTACATGGGACATATAATAAGCCTACCATAATGAAAATGAGACCTCAATGTACTGAGAATATTTACATTCTAATAGTGATCCTATCACTCTTTAAACCCTGACTAGATTTTTTTATACCTGTAACAGGAAGATACAGAAATAATGTTGTTTCTATTTCTCTCACCTTCTGAAAGTAAAAATGAAATTGCAAATGATATCTATATTCATAAAACTTCAACATCATACACATACATAGGAAGAATAAAGTATTTACATAGCGCTTTAGTGTGGCAGTCCTGAAACTGTCTCTAAATATTTAGTCTTTCTTCCCTAGTAACAGAATTTCTACCTGGACACATAGCTGTTCAGATTAAACATAGTTCTCAGCCTCCCCTGTATCTGGTCATGGGGCTTTATTCTGGCCAACAGAATGTGAGTAGACAGGTATACAACTACTAAAAAAAAGCAAAGGGGCTTGCTCTGCCTTTTCTCTTCTCATTTTTGTAAATAACTGGATGGAATGTTGATATGGTGGGAGCTATTTCATGCCAATACAAGACTTTAGGAGTCCTTGAACCATAGCAGGAACCTGGGTCCCTGAAAACTTCACTAAACAGTGCACAGATTTTTACATGAAAGAGAAGTAAATAATCTCGTTTCACCCATGTCACCTGTAGCTGAACTCCTATCCTAAATTAAAGATTTAGGGATATTGAGTTTTACCCTCTAGCTTCACTTTCTCCTTAACTACATACCTTTGTTTTATTTTAAATGCTTATTCTAGGGATGCCTGGGTGGCTCAGTCAGTTATGTATCTGACTCTCAATTTCAGTTCAAGTCGTGATCTTAGGGTCCGCAGATCCAGCCCTGCTTTGAGCCCCACAGTGAGCATGGAGTCTGCTTGAGATTCTCTCCCTCTGCAACTCCCCCTGCTTGCCGTGTGTGTGTGTGTGTGTGTGTGTGTGTGTGTGTGTGTGTGTGTGGGTGTGTGGGTGTGGGTGTGTATGGGTGTCAAATGAATAAATAGATCTTTAAAAATAAATAAATAAATGCTTACTCTAGAGTTATATTTTACCAACTACCTCATAGACCATATCACAACAGTAAAGCGAGAAGTAACGTCAGTAGCTATATATTCATACTCTTGGTAGAAGCACTCCCTGTAACTCTCCCCACCTGAAATCAAGAAACCTATCAGAACTAGAGCAAAAATGGCCTTAAAATTGTACATAGATCTAGAGGCAAGAAAGGCACTGCCACATTTTGTTATAATGTTGTTGGAAGTGTTGGAGAAGTGGTAGAAAAGATGACATTTTTTTTTTCTGGAAAAATATGATTAAACCTCATTCTTGATATTTGTGACATAATTTTAGGTTAAGAAATCCTACCCCATACTCAAAGCATCCAAAGGAAACATGATAATATGAACAGGAGAACAGGTAAGACTAGGAAAATATAACACCACCCTAAAATAATACCCTCTTTTAAGTATATGAACACACACGCACACACATACACACACACACACCTAAAACAAGGTTAGAGCCATCTCCTTTCTTACTTTGGTAGAGCAGGACAAAGTAATCTAGTATCAGAGGTTTCTGAATAATCTGAAATGTATTTTCCATGCTTCCTTATATGTTAAACCATTTTTACCTATGGGTATGATCAGTAGTTGTAGCTGTAAGTGACCATCTTGTTCATATGCATTTGGTGGATACTTTTCTAGGAGGTCCTCTCCCTGCTGGGCAAAAGTTGATCCATACACATAGAAATCAATCATAGCCTTTCTGAAAGGTGGCAAGCTTTTTGCAGAGTTTAAGAGGAACTGAATATGATGCTGTGTTTTTTTTTTGTGCCCCTCCCTAATCCCCCACCCCACCTCTCTCCTAGGTCACAGATGACAGGAGTAGGAGTTGGCAGCCCTTGGCTTTATATTGGCTAGCAATCCACAATGTGACCCATGCCAATAATAAACTATGCCAATCAGATTCTTTCTCACTTAGGCATCTAAACTTAAAGAATGAAGCAATGGTAGCAGGAGCTGAAGCTAAATGTTAATGAACCGTATGAAGGCCCACAGTAAACCATCTAAAAACTAAAAGCTATGAAAGAGGAAAACTATATATAAGGACAGCTGTAAGACAGAGAAGAAATGTAATGGAAGAAGGGAGAGGAGACCCCCAATTCTTGCTTTGAATTTCCTACAATTTTAGTGTATGTGCTGCCAAAATGAGTACTGAATTTCCTACAACGGCATTTTTCTAGAACCTTCCTCTAGTTCCTTGTCTTCTTAAGGCCCCTTCTTGGTGAGTTCCCAAGCTTTTATATAAACTCCATGCTCGAGAGAACTTAGGTGAGGATACTGATACCTGGAAACAAAAGAACCTATGATTTAAATGAATAACCTTTTCTATAATTGAAATTTCTGAAGTCGTGAGCTTTTCTTTCATAATATTAATATAAACTTGTTACCAGAATTCACAAACTTTCTTTAGGTTAAAGCAAGTGAATCTGATAAATAGCATTTTCACTCTTATTGGACTATAAATATTATTAATATTAGTTTGAAATGTTTTAAAGTAAATTTTTAGGTTAGAACCCAAAATCATACTGGATAAGAGAACAAGAAAAATAATTTAAAAAATATCTATCTTGAGCCTTGCCAACTCACTCTGGTCATACTATAGGCTTGGTTTTTATAGGTAGTAGTTTGGGTTTTCATTTTCACAAACATCCAAACAAACATGACCTAAAGTTAAGTTCCCTACTTATCATTTTAAAACAAGTTAGTAGAGCACATCAATTGAGCAAAGTGGTCCTTTAAAAGAACAGAGTACTAAGATAAAAAAAACACAAAAGTTAATCAGAAAAATTTCAATTTAAGGTCTATGAAATTAAAGCTATAATTTTTTCCCAAGAAAATCACAGAATATTAGAGATTCAAAGTATCACAGAGATAATCCACTTTAATATGTTCATTTTACATATGAGCAAACTTAGGTACAAAAAAGTTAATTAACCACCCTGCCAAATGTCACATAACCAGAAAGTGGCAAAGCCAGGTCATGAGATTCCAATTCATGATTTTTTTTCTGCTGTACCATAATATTCACAGGAAAAAATCCTGAAACTGACAAAGGTTAAAAATTCTAAAAGATTAGAACATTTCAAGTAATTTCTTAAAATATTTTAATTTATTAAAAACATTAATTTTGTTCTGCTACTATTATATGTTATTTGCATTCAATTAAATAAAGTTAAAACACGGGAATAAATGTTAAAGTAACAAATTGTCAAAATACTCACAAATCCAAAAAGCAGGTACAGGTTAAGGGGATGCTTATGTCTGTTTACAGTCAATGCAAAAATCAAACCCAAAGATCCAAGGGCAAACACCAAAATTAAGGCAGGACTGAAAGAAAAAAATTAAAAGCATTTTTAAGTTTAAAAACAGTGTAAATAGTATTAACCCATTTAATAAAATTTGTATGTTTTATTTGTGAAAGTAAGAAAAGGCAATCTGGGAGGAACTACACCAAACTGTCAAAAGAAATTACTTTTCCATTCAAGGAATTTGAGGAATGTGAATTGGGGAGGAGCAGCAAGACAAAGAAAAGAGCCCACAATAAATGTGGGAGACTTTTCCTTTTTCATGAACTTCTATGTATTTGAATAATTTTTACAATTAGCATACTGTTTTTGACAGAAATACAGAATAGCTATTAAAGAATAAACAAATTTTATATACATTTACTATTAACTGTAATTTAAATTAAAGAACTTTACCTAAATAACAAACTCTTTTTTATTTTTTTGGAGGGGGAGGGATGATAGAAATTGTCTACTTCCAAGAAAATATTCATTCCTTATTTTCCCTTTAATATAAAAATCTAAAAAACTTTTTGCCAAGGAAATAATTATTTTGGGGTCAGCTCTTAAACAAATGTGATGAACCATATGAAGCTCCTTTTCTCAGTGAAATTACCCTAGTCATGAGCCAACACTAAGATAAATTACACACATATTTATTAAGTACCTTATTTATTTATTTATTTATTTATTTATTTATTTATATTTTTTTAATTATTTTTTTAAAGCATTTTTATTTTTCAAGCACCATGTAAGGCTTTGGGGACCAGGCTAAGTATAATAAAAGAAAAAAAAACCCTTTTTAAAAAAGCTAAATACAGTAAAAATTCTTAATACTATTTGAGGAGATGAAGGTTTAACCCTACAAAACTGTATGCTAAGAAGTTCAGAGGCAAATACTAAGTTGTAGAACATGTTTCTTATCAAAACAAAACTAGATTTATGAGAGGTAATAATGAACCTTTTTTACATTCTAGCCTCAGAAGTAAACAGAAAAAAAAAAACTCTGCTTATAATATGGCCTTTTGATCATAAGCAGCAGCTGAAAATGTTTCAGACTCATCACTTTACCTTTCATGTACAAATGTCCGTACAGACTCAAAGTATAAAAAAAAAGAAGCTGTCACTGAAGTTAAGAGAACTTGCAGAGAAAGGATGCTGTAGACTTTTCTTAGAAAGGCTGAAAAAGAAAAATAATTCCATATGATTATTTTCTTAAGCATTTAACATAGAACAGCACAATCAAATCTGTACTTAGAAACATGGACTTTTTTTATGTATAATTTTTAGATCTTAGCCCAAATAATGCAGTCTGTAACTTAAACAAACAAACAAAAAAACTCCCAAAGAAATCACAAATTGTAAATGATAACTATCCTTCAAGAAGCATTAGTTTAAAAAAAAAATTAATAGCCCAGAATGAAAATGTTTTCAGCAATGGGGTCCCTGGCTGGCTCAGTGATTCTTGATCTCAGGGTCATTGAGTTGAGTTGAAGCACCACATTGGATGTAGAGCTTATTTAAAAAAAAAAAAAAAAAAAAAAAGGAAAGAAAAAAGAAGAAAAGAAAATGCTTTCATCAAAATAAAAAGGATGAAACATATTTGTATACAGCAGCATACAACAAAAGATTAAAAATTGAGTATTTCTAAACAACAAATCTTTCTTGAAACTGAAAAGCAGAAAGAGAAAGCATATGGTTAGATACAGTTTTTTAAAGAAATCTTAATTTCCAAGTGGTACAAATGTTTCCTCAAAATGAAAACTTTTCCCTAAAAGGCTAATAAACTTACTCACCTGCTTTTATTTCTCACTTATACTACCTCTGCCTCTAGTTTCTATACAGTAAGAAATTTTTACTTTCAGCACATTAACAACCATAAATCAACTCCAAGGCCTAATGATAAAAAAACTTATTAGTAAAGTCATCTGACATACAGATGATATAAATACAGTGAACACCCAACTCACCACCGGTTTCAGAAAAAAAAAAAGAGTTTCCACCTCCTCTATGTACACATACTGATAACATCCTTCTCTCCTGACCCCCTTAGCTGCTAACCATCTTTCAACATTCAGCCTTTCTCATTTCCCCAGTGTGAATTAAACACTCCTTCTGTTCCTAAGGGGAATACAAGTGTATTTCCGATCACTTCATTTTCTAATTAATAAGCCCTGGCCCTTCACTTCCATTAAACTATAAAGACTAAAAAAATCTCCCTAATAATAGGGAACACATCTCCCTCATTTTTATATCCCAAACACCCAGCCAAGTGAATGGCACTATTACGATACTCATTACATTTTATTTGCTTTTAAATAATTTATATTGAATTTATGAAAGGTGAATTTTGCCACTCAGTTGTATTATTCTAAAACAACAGCAGAGCCACATAACTTTTGTAGAGCACTCACTGTGCTTAGGCAGCCAGTAAAAACACTGCTGAATGACTTTTACCCAACAAACAAGATGAAACATCATCTCTTCCTTCTTATGACAATGCTAATACAAGAAGTGTTCTCTCTGAAAAGGATTCCAACTAAAGACCTGGCTTCCTAAGTGAGGGTGAAGTGCTTTGATGGCATTCAGCCAAATATCAAGTAATAAATATTCTTTAATAAAGGAATTTTCATAAATACCAAAGATTTAATCCTTAAAAATGACCCCAAATTAAATCTTAATTAATGTTGGTATCTTTTCCAAAATATATAGTAAGTTTTTCCTGAACAGATTTTACTGAACTTATAATTTAACAGATGACTCGCGATAACACTGGTTAACAGTTGTATTCTGGCCTACAACGTAGGTATGTATCTTAAACAGAAAGGAGATAAATAATGCTAATCCCCACAACTGATCTACAATATAATGTACTTTCTTAAAATGGCCCTGATGTCTGTCTGCATGCTGTGGAAGGTCATTTCCACCTTTTTCACAAAAGCAGAGAAAAGCATGTATTACTGTCATGGACAGTATTATTTGGGCTATCTTTCTGCAGATTTAATTACTAAACTAAAAGCCAAACTATTATTCCCTCGAGGGATTTTCCAGACTGCAAAAAAAATCATATTCTTAAATTTTGATATCCTATTATATACCTCACATAACTCAAACTCATTCCATCTGTTTTCTCAACTAAGCAGTGAAAAGTTAATATTAATCTTTACCATTTTGCGGAACTGCTCCACAGTTCAAAACAGTGTAGTTCATGTTCATTTGTATGTGTGTGTGTGTGTGTGTGTGTGTGCACAAGTGCTTATGTAATAAGACTGGAGAATATACACTAAGGGGTTAATGATGGTTTTCTCTAAGTAACATGACTGAGGATGATTCTCATGTTCAGTTCCTTGCTAATCTGTTTTTTATAGATTATCAGTAAATCTTTACTACTTTTGTAAAAAGGAAAACCATTCTAAAGAAACGTGCTAAGCTGGGGGTTCGGGGGCGCCTGGCTGGCTCCACCACTAGAGAATGTGATTCTTGATCTGGGGGTTGTAAGTCTGAGTCCCACGTTGGGTGTAGAGATTACTTACAAATAAAATCCTTTTTCTAAAAAAAAATAAAGAAACCTGTGCTAACCCAATAAATTCATCATAAAAATAATCCTTATACCTATATTCTAGATTATAACTTTTCTAGACCCTTTTAAAAAAAGACCTTATGGGCACCTGAGTGGCTCAGTTGGTTAAGCTTCTGACTCTTGATTTCAGCTCAGGTCATGATCTCAGAGTTGTGAGATCAAGCCCTACGTCAGGCTCTGCACACAGGGTGGAATCTGCTTGAGAGTCTTCCTCTCCCTCTGCCCCTCCCCCCGCTTGTGCATGGGCATATACTCTCTAAAATAAATAAGTAAATCTTTAAAAAATTAAAATTAATAAAAGCTTAAATTAAATTCAAAGAAAAAGCAACAGTTGACACCCATTTTGAGTAACTAATATAAACGTGGCAAAGGCTATGTATACTTAGCTCACACAGAAAAATAAAAGAGCTGATGGGAAATGAATATAAGCCAAAGAGCAGTATCTTTCAATTTTTTTTGAATCTTGATTTCTCCCCCTTCTGCTTTTATTTCCTCCCTTTCTACTCAAACTTAACATGGCCGAAACAGCAACTCTTCATTTCTACTCAGATCTGTCCTTCTCCCAGTCTTCTCATCAGTGACCAGCACCAACATTTCCCACAACAAAAATGTGGGCAATGCTTCCTTTCTCCCAATCTACCCACAAGTACTGGAGCTTCTGCTCACCAAGTACAGCACGTCCACCTTTTTGGTCTCCTCTACTACCTCTCTAGTCAAACAAAGCCTGTATGATCGCTCACCTACTACTATAGTGGTCCTCTTATTGGTCTCCATGCTTACACTCTGGTCCCACCTATTGTCACAATCCATCCTCCACACAGCTGTCACTCACTAAAGTGATCTTTTATAACCTGAACTATGTCATGTGACTCCCTGTTTAAACACTTATTAAAAGATTCTATGGGGCCTACAAGGCCCTAACTGATGTACTTTTCCAGTCTCATCTCACGCCACTCTTCTTTTTCTCACTAGCTTTACCCACAGTAGCTACCTCTCTGTTCTCCAAGCATACTAACTCCTTCCTACGTCTGGGTCTTTGCCCTTGCTGTTTCCTCTGCCTGGAATGCCTTTATCTTTCTTTTCATGGAATGGTGGTTTAAAACATCCACACTTGGGCAACCTGGGCGGTTCAGCGGTTTAGCGCCGCCTTCAGCCCAGGGCGTGATCCTAGAGACCCATGGTTGAGTCCCACGTCAGGTGGAGCCTGCTTCTCCCTCTGCCTGTGTCTCTGCCTCCCTCTCTCTGTGTGTGTCTCTCATGAATAAATAAAATATTAAAAATAAATAAATAAAAAATAAAACATCCACACTTTTGACACTTCCTTCAAGAGACTCACTTCCAACAAAAAGAATATGCAGAAGTGACAATGTGTGTTATTTCTAACACTAATCATAAAAGGCAATTTTTTATACATCAGTTAAAGAATACAAAGTAACAGAGCTACCTACTTGCTTAGAGGACTCACTCTAGGGCATTGTTTCTCAACCTTTTTCCATTGTTGAACACCTAAGGAGCTTTCTGGACATTATTTTCCTAATAGTCCTCCAATAAACTGTTAAAACCACAAACATATTGTACATCTGTTTTTGTATCATAGGTTTTTGGAAAGCTACAAACCATTGTAAAATCTGAGACTTTTTTTGCCATCCACATCAAGAACCAATTTTTACCCTCTTGGGAGGGTACTGTCCCCACTGAGAACGAATGCTACAGGAGAAGCCAGCTGCCAATGTTGTGAGGAAATTCGAGTGGTCCTATGGAAAGATGCACATTATTTCACCAGCAGCCAGTGAGAAAAAGGTCTTTTGCTAATAGTGATGTGACTGAGCCTTCTGGAAGTATAGCCTTCAGCACCAGTTGGCCCTTCAGATGACTACAGTCTCGGCCAACATTTAGACTACAACCTATAACAAATCCTGATCTAGAATCAGTAAGATGCTTGGCTCTGAGAAACTGATGAAAAGAAAAAAACGTTTATTCAAGCCACTGCATTTTATGGTAATTTGTTACACAGCGATAGAAAACTAATTTAGACTTTGGTACCTGAAAGTGGGGAGCTGCCATACCAAAACCCTGAAATATGGGCAAGGCTTTGGAACCAGGCAGTGGCTGGAAGATAGCAGGTCTCTGAGGTAAAAGCTCAAAAAGCCCTGAAACTGTTTCTAGAATGATGATGCCTTTGAGGAGGCTGTAGGTCATAAGCTAGAAGAGAGGAAAACCTTATGGAAACTGGAGGTAAGAAAATTCTTATTTTGTATTGGCGAAAAAATGTAGCAACACTGTCAGCTATGGAAATACAGAAGTAGAAAATGTACCTAATGAAGTGGGTGATTAGACTGAGGAGACTTCCAGCAAGTAATAAAGGTACTTGCTGGCCTCTTGCTGTTTATACTAAAATGCAAGAGGAGAGAGAGAATGTGATTGTAAAATCCTTTGTTAAAACCTCACAAATATCCAATTTTGCACCATGGAAAAACCATTCAAATAACAGGGCTTCTGAGAAGCTTGAGGAAATCGTCACTCCTTTTCCTCTAAGATCAGGAACAAGTTAAGGATGTAGGCTTGGGGCACTTCTATTCAACATGGTACTGGAAGTCCTAGCCTGAGCGAGTGGGCAAGAAAAAGAAATCCAAATTGGAAAGGGGAAAAAAAGTGAAATTACTTGTATACACATTACATGATCTTACACATACAAGACCATAAAGATTCCACAAACTCTAAGAACAAATGAATTCAACAAAGTTGCAAGGTATAGAATCAAAAATCAGATGCATTTTTTATACACCAACAATGAGCAAGCCAGAAGGGAAATACAATTAAGAAAAAAAATTCCACTTACAATAGCATCAAAAAGAATGAAATACTTAGAAATAAATCTAATCAAGAGAGCAAAAGACTTGTACTCTAAAACTACAAGACACTGCTGAAAGACACAAATAAGTGACATCTGATGTCCACAGATTAAAAGATTTAATATTGTTAAAATGTCCCTACTATACACAAAAAGAGCTACTGATCGGGATCCCTGGGTGGCGCAGCGGTTTGGCGCCTGCCTTTGGCCCAGGGCGCGATCCTAGAGACCCGGGATCGAATCCCACATCAGGCTCCGGGTGCATGGAGTCTGCTTCTACCTCTGCCTATGTCTCTCCCTCTCTCTCTCTCTCTCTGTGTGACTATCATAAATAAATAAAAATTTAAAAAAAAAAAAAAAAAAGAGCTACTGATCTAATGCAATCCCTGATGAGGCATAGAAACAGAAAAATGTTCACCTTTAGCCCAGAAAGCTGACCTGTAGCCTGCATAGTTTTGATATGTGCTAGTTACTACATTCTTTAAGGGTATCATGACTGCTTGCACATCTCACTGATAGTTAATATCGAGCTGAATGACAATCAATAGGAAATCTTGAGAAAGCAGTTTTACAAGTAGAAATTCAAATAAGACATTTATGATCCAATACTCCCTGCATGTCCCTCCCCCTTGAATAGTAAACATATAACTACCAGCTTCATACAACAAAAGTGCAGCTCTTTCTGCCTAGCAATCCTGTCACTACTATAATAAAAGCAACTCTGCACTGAAAACATCTCAAGAATTCTTTCTTGACTATTCATTCATTCCTGACCCCACACCAATCACTATCAAAATCCCAATGGCCTTTTTTGCAGAAATAGAAAAATGCATGCTAAAATTCATTTAGAATTTCAAGGGACCCTGAACAGCCAAAATACTTTAAAAGTAAAAAAAAACAAAAAACAAAAAACAAACAAACAAAAACCCTTTAAAAGAACAACAAAGTTTGGGGTCTCACACTTTCTGATTTCAAAAGTTATTACAAAGCTAGAGTAATCAAAATAGTGTGCTACTAACATAAAGACACACAGACAGAACAGTGGAATAGAATAGAAGACCAGAAGTAAACCCTTGCATATATGATCAAATAATTTTCAACAAGGATGCCAACATCATTCAATGAAGGAAAGGACTGTTTCTTCAACAAATACTGCTAGGAAAACTGGATATCCACATGTGAAAGAATGAAGTTGAATCCTTACATCATATACAAAAAATAACTCAAAATAACTTCAAGGCCTAAACATAAGACCTAAAACTAAAAAAAAAAAAAAAAGAAAGAAAGAAAGAAAGACCTAAAACTCTAAAAACTCCTAGAAAAAAAAAAACACAGGGGGGAAAAAAAAACACAGGGGAAGAGCTTCAAGACAGAGTTTGGCAATGATTTCTTGAATATGAACTAAAAGCACAGGCAACAAAATTAAAAATAGATAAACTGTCCTACACCCAAACTTAAAATTGTGCATCAAAGAGCACAATCAACATAGTGAGAAGACAACCTACAGAATGGTAGAAAATTTGTAAATACATATGTACATATTTATCTATATATGGTTAATATCTAGAGTATATAAGGAACTCCTCCAATTCAGTAAAAAAAATAAACCCAATTAAAATATGGATAAAGTCAAGGGAACGAGAAGCCACAGACTAACAGAAAATATCTGCAAAGATGCATCTGATAAAAGTACTGTTATCCAAAATACACAAATAACTCTTCAAATTCAACAGTAAGAAAATGAACAACTCAATTAAAAAGGAGGCAAGACACCTCACTGAACAAAACAGAGCAAATTAACATAGGAAAGATGCTTAGTGTCATAGGTCATCAGGGAAATGCAAATTGAAACGAGATACCACTACACACCTATTGGAATGGCCAGAATCCAAAACCTGACACCACCAAATGCTGACAAGAAGGTCGAGCAACAGGAACTCTTTCACTGCTGGTGGAATGCAAAACCGGTAGAGCCGCTTTGGAAGACAGTTTCTTACAAAACCAAACACACTCTTATCATATGATCCAGCAACTGTGCTCTAGCAGTGTCTTACAAAACTAAACATACTCTCACCATACAATCTAGCAACTATACTCCTTGGCATCTATCCAAATGAGCTGAAAACTTATGACTACAGAAAATCTATACATGGGGCAGCCCCTGTGGCGCAGCGGTTTAGTGCGGCCTACAGCCTGGGGTGTGATCCTGGAGGCCCGAGATCGAGACCCACGTCGGGCTCCCTGCGTGGAGCCTGGTTCTCCCTCTGCCTGTGTCTCTCTCTCTCTCTCTCTCTCTCTCTGTGTCTCTATGAATAAATAAAAATCTTAAAAAAATAAAGTTTTTTTTTTTAAAAATCAAAAACATCTATACATGGATGTTTATATAGTAATTTAAACCATAACTACCAAAACTTGGAAGCAACCAAGATGTCCTTTAGCAGGTAAATGAGTAAACTGAAGTACAATGCAGACAATGGAACATTATTCAGTGCTAAAAAGAAGCTATCGGGATCCCTGGGTGGCGCAGCGGTTTGGTGCCTGCCTTTGGCCCAGGGCGTGATCCTGGAGACCCGGGATCGAATCCCACATCGGGCTCCCGGTGCATGGAGCCTGCTTCTCCCTCTGTCTGTGTCTCTGCCTCTCTCTCTCTCTCTCTGTGTGACTATCATAAATAAATAAAAATTAAAAAAAAATAAAAATAAAAAAATAAAAAGAAGCTATCAAGTCATGAAAAAATATGAAGGAATCTTAAACATACGTTACTAAGTAAAGAAATCAATCTGAAAAGGCTATATACTGTATGATTCCAACTATATGGCATTCTGGAAAAGGTAAAACTATGGAGACAGTAAAAAAGATCGCTGGTTACCAGGGACTGCTGGGAGGGAGGGATGAATAGCAGAGCACAGAGGGGTTTTAAGGCAATGGGATTATTCCATGTGATACTACAATAGTGGGTCTATGTCATTACATATTTGTCAAAATCCACAGGATGTAGAACACCAAGAGTGAACTCTAATATAAAGTATGGACTTTAGGTAATAATGATGTGTCAACTTCGGCTCATGGGTTATAACAAATGTACCACTCTGGTGCAGGATGCTAATGTAGGAAAGCTTATGTATGTGTAGGGACAGGTTACATAGGAACTCTGTACTTCCCACTCAGTTTGCTGTGAACTTAAAACTGCTTTATTTTATTTTATTTTTTTAAAGATTTTATTTATTTATTCATGAGAGAGGCAAAGACAAAGGCAGAAGGAGAAGCACGTGGGACTCGATCCCGGGTCTCCAGGATCACGCCCCGGGCCAAAGGCGGCGCTAAACCGCTGAGCCACCGGGGCTGCCCTTAAAACTGCTTCAAAAGAAATAAAGTCCATTTTTTAAAAAGGACTTAAATAACATTTCTTCAGAGAAGATACAAAAGGCCCACAAGTATATGAAAAGATGCTGAATATCACCAATTACTAGGGAAAAGCAAAGCAGAACCACAATGAGATACCACCTCATACCCATTTGGAAGGCTACTTTCAGAGAAACGGGGGAAAAACAAGCATGAGAATGTAGAAAAACTGGAACACCTAATGTTGGTTAGAATATAAAATGGTGCTGTCACTGTGTAAAACAGTATGGTGGTTTCCCAAAACACTAAAAATACAATTACCGTATTGTGAGATGATAGAAAAAACATATTGGCCTTTGTCCTAGGTTCCTGGCAGAGCTCTTGAAATTGTAATTTCCTACCTGATAAGAGCACTAGGAACATCTTTTGTTCTAATATTTGATCTTTCACCCCAGTTCCTGATACAAGGTTCTTGAAACCCTTGTAATTTCCTGGGTGATAGACATGTCTTTTGCTCTACTGAGGTGACTCTCTTAGATGAGGGCTGGTCACGAGAAAGAACAAGCCATAAACAAGTCTGGAATTTTCAGCCCTGCTGAAGTGGGGAGAAGGAAAAAGGTTGAAAATAGAGTTAATAATTGATCATGCCTCAGTGAGGAAGCATGCATAAAAATGATGAGTAGGAGTTTAGAGAGCTTCCAGGCTGGTGAACATATCCACATCCTGGAAGGGTCACGCACCTCAACTCCACCGGGGCAGAAGCTCCCGTGCCTGGTACCCTCCCAGACCTCCTACTCTGCTTTCATCCAGCTGTTTACTTTTTTTTTTTAGATTTTATTTATTTATTCATGACAGACAGAGAGAGAGGCAGAGACACAGGCAGAGGGAGAAGCAGGCTCCACCCAGGGAGCCCGACACGGGACTCGATCCGGGGTCTCCAAGATCACACCCTGGGCCGAAGGCAGCACTGGACCACCAGTGCTGCCCCGTTTACTTTTTAATAAACTGGCAAATGTGGTATCCTGGAGTTCTTTGCGCTGCTCTGGTCAATCCAAGAAGGGATTGACGGGAACCTTCAATTTAGAGCCGAGTCTGACAAGTTATGAGTAACTGGGAACCTGTTACTTGCAACTGGCATCTGAAGTGGAGTGGGAGCAGTCTTATGGGACTGAGCCCTTCACCTGTGGGGTCCGGTACTATCCACTAGGAGACAGTGTCAGAATGGAGCTAAATTGTAGGACACAGAGCTGGCGTCGTGGAGAACTGCTTGGTGTGGGGGAAAAACCCACACTTTGGGGGACTAGAAGGGTCAGAACTGAAGTGTTCTGTGTGAGTAGTAAAGGAAAAACAGAGGAGGAAAAACTGTTTTTTTCCTTAGTAAGGAGGGAAAAATAGGTTTTTCACTAAAACACCCTGGATCCAGCGATGCCACTTCTGGGTAGACAGATGGAACAAGTGAAAAAAGCATCCCATGGGGGCACTGTATATACGTTTACAGCGACACGATTCACAGCCAGGTCAAAGCTATGCAGGCGTCAAGTAGACAAACATATCAACAAAATGTGATTTTGTCACACAATGGAAAATTGTCCGGCCTTAAAAAGGAAAGTCTGACACATGCTATAAAATAGATACACCTTGGGGTGCCTGGGTGGCCTAGTCCCTTAGGTGTCAGACTCTTGCTTTTGGCTCAGGTCATAATCTCAGGGTTGTGAGATCGAGGGCATGGAGTCTCCTTCTCCCTCTGTCCCTCTCCCGCCTCCCTAAGAAAGAAAAAATGGACACAACCACAAAACATGCTAATTGGAATAAACTAGTCACAAGGAGGTACATACTGTATGATTCCACTTATATGACAAATCTTAGTGAAGCCAAGTTCATAAAGTAGAATTGCCTTTGCCAGGCACTGGAAGAGGGGAAAACAGGGAGTTCTTTAATGGTACAAACTTTCAGTTTTGCAAGACTAAAAAGTCCTGCAGATCGGTTGCACAACAATGTGAATAACCTTCACACTCCTGAACTGTATGTACACTTTAAGATGGGGAAGGTGGGACATTTTTAATGCCCTGTAAGGGACATTTTTAACGTGTGTTTTGCCACAATTAAAAATTTTAAAAACTATGCTCCTTTGCCAAAATCATTCCAAAATCCAATTCCAGAAATAGAGATGTTAGGGATCAAGATTCTTAGCGCCTGGGCAGCCCGGGTGGCGCAGCGGTTTAGCGCCGCCTTCAGCCCAGGTGTGATCCTGGGGTCCCGGGATCGAGTCCCACGTGGGGCTCCCTGCATGGAGCCTGCTTCTCCCTTTACCTGTGACTCTGCCCCCCCCCTCTCTCCCTGTGTCTCTCATGAATAAATAAAATCTTAAAAAAAAAAAAAAAGAAATAAAGAGTCTTAGTGCCATCAGATCTTGGTAATCCCTTTTCCAGGATGAGTTCCTGCCACGGGGACAGGATGAAACTATGGGGCAACTTCTGTAAGCAATTGGCTGAACTGTAACAGACGGTGAATTCCACTAACGTGAAACGAACCATTTTAATTTTTTAAGCATTTTAGATTCAAATTTATTTCTGCCCCATAAATACTGCATAAGAACTTAAAACTAGGGCACCCTGGGTGGCTCAGCGGTTTGGCGCCTGCCTTCGGCCCAGGGCATGATCCTGGAGTCCCGGGATCGAGTCCCACATCGGGCTCCCTGCATGGAGCCTGCTTCTCCCTCTGCCTGTGTCTCTGCCTCTCTCTCTCTCTGCCTCTCATGAATAAAATCTTTAAGAAAAGAACTTAAAACTAATACTGCATATTGATCGACCTCTAAAGCCTCCATTTCCAGCAACTGCCTCAATTAATACTCAAACTTGTGCTAAGTCCCAGGTCTTGCAGACACTGAAGAGTGAAACAAGAACGGATGCGGTCCCTCTGGCCTCACAGATCCTACCATCCAGCAAAGGAGGCTGGAGCAGTAAGTAGACACTTGAAAGGATCCCACCACCAAGAGGGAAGGGGAAGAAGGGGAAGAAGGGGAAGGGGAGGAAGGGGAAGAAGGGGAAGAAGGGGAGGAAGGGGAAGGGGGGAAGAGGAAGAAGGGGAAGGGAAGGAAGGGGAGGAAGGGGAAGTGGGGAAGGGGGGAAGGGAAGGGGGCGCAGTGGTGGAGCACCTGCCTTCAGCCCAGGGCGTGACCCCGGGCCTCCTGACGTCATTGTGACGTAGACCTACATGCAGTTGTGTGCTTGCGCGGTTTTCTTTTTCTTTTTCTTTCTTTTTTTCCTCCCTTCCCTTCCCTTCCCCTCTTCGGTGTCTCTCATGAATAAATAAATAAAATCCCTGTGATGATGATGATGATAATAATAATAATAATAATAGTAATAGTAATAATAGTAATAACGAAGGTGCCAAAACAAGGCCGGCGAGGTCTTCCTCCGCCCCGGACGCGGGCGGCGACGCCGTGGGACGGGCTCCGGGCGGGCCCCGAGCCGCGCCGCGGGGGCACGTCCGCCGCCGTCCCGGCGGAGGCGCGGGGGCAGGGGGAGGGGCGGCGGGCGCGGGGTGGGGGGAGGGCGGCCCCCGAAGCCTGCGGCCCCCGGAGGCGCTCCCGCCGAGGCCCAGGCCGCCCGGGGAGGCGGACGGCGCGGCAGGCCGGCGGGGGCCCGGGGGCGGGGCGCGTACCCATTCGGATGTGCACACTGGCGGAGGCCACGCAGCTGCCATAGTTGAAGTCGTCCTCGATGGAGGCGCAGGGGTAGCGGGGGTCGGGGTCGGCCATGGCGGCGGCGGAAGCCCAGCGACCCCGCCGGGCGGGGGCAACGACGCGGCCGCAACGGCCGCCGGCGCACTTCCGGGATGGGCGCTCCAGCCCCCACTAGCCGAGCCGCCGAGCCGCCGAGCCGCCGAGCGCAGGCCGCGCTCATCGATGCGCTCCCCGCGCCGCCGCCGTCGGGCGGGGGTGGAGGGGGCGGGGTCTCCGCTTGGCCCTGGGCCAGCTCTGCAGGGCCGCTGCGCTCGCGGGTGCAGCCAGTCCCATCCGCACGGCCTTCAACACACGCCCGTCTCCTTCAGGGTCCTCCAGCAATCACATTGCAAAGGCACTTTTATATATATATATATATATATATATATATATTTTTTTTTTTTTTTTTAAAGATTTTACTGATTTGTGCATGAGACCCAGAGAGAGAGGCAGAGACCCAGGCAGAGGGAGAAGCAGGCCCCACGCGGGGAGCTCGACGCGGGACTCGAACCCGGAACCCCGGGGTCACGCCCTGAGCCCCAGGCAGACGCCCCACCGCGCAGCCCCCCGGGAGCCCCAGTATCGGTTTCACTTAACGGCAGCGCCGCTGGCAGGCCCCAGGGGTCAGGGCGCACACTCGCGGCTGCTGCCAGCCCAGGGCTCGGAGGAGCTGGAGATGGGCCCCGAGTAATGTCATCCCAGGGCCGCTCGGAGTGGTTCTGAGGAGTTGACTTTGACAACCCCCGCCCCCCCCCGCCCGCACAGTTGCCGGGTCCCCGCTTTAACCACAGTGTTCAAAAGACTAAGTGGACCTCAGAATAGCTGTGGAACTGTCTATTCTGAAACTAGATCCTTAAGTTGATGTTATTGGAAGCTTTTGTCAACAGAACTAAACTGGGGACACCTGGGGGGCTCAGTGGTGGAGCACCTGCCTTCAGCCCAGGGCGTGACCCCGGGGTCCCGGGTTCGAGTTCCGCGTCGGGTTCCTTGCAGGGAGCCTGCTTCTCCCTCTGCCTGTGTCTCTGCCTCTCATGAATAAATAAGTAAGTAAAATCTTAAAAAAAAAAAAAGGACTAAACTCGTTTCCATGAAGATGAGCCAAAAAATGCTTACCTTTTAGGATTTTTCATTTTATAAGCCTATTACTCATTGTAATATAAAATCATAAAAGGAGAGTGTAGATGGCTAAAATTAAGAGGTTGACAATTCCAAATATTAAAAAAATTGTGTATTAACTAGGACTCTTAAACTAGAGCTGGATTCATCGACGTGCAATCTGTACAATTGCACAGGGCCCTGCTCTCAAAGGAATTTGCCCTTGGTTTAATGCTCAGTTGTCACCATTTTGAAGTGTTTAAGAATTTTGCTTTTCAACTTGTGTTTGTTTTTTTTTTTAAAGATTTTCTTTATTTATTCATGAGAGACACAGAGAGAGAGAGAGGCCCAGACAGAGGCAGAGGGAGAAGCAGGCTCCATGCAGGGAGCCTGATGTGGGACTGGATCCCAGTTCTCCAGGATCACTCCATGGGCCGAAGGCAGGCGCTAAACTACCGAGCTACCCAGGGATCCCCTCAACTTGTGTTTTATAAGGGAAAGCACAATGGAGCATGAGCAAAAGAGGTGTACGCAATATATGAACGTCCATTCTTCTTTGCCAACCATTGGAATTTAGCATTCAAGGTGTCCCATGAGCACAGAATTCTATTGGACCTACAACACATGGGAGTTAGAATAGACTCAATACCATTACACGGCAAGTGTGTTACACCTACAACTTAGTAAAGGAAACGGGTGGGAGGACACAGACAGTGAGTGCCAAGGGCTGTTTTACCAATCTTTCCTTACCAATCAGAACTTACTATGAATGCAGAAATGAGGAAGTGGTGTTCCTTTTTTTTTTTTTTAAATTTTATTTATTTATTCATGAGAGACACACACACAGAGAGAAGCAGGCTCCATGTAGGGAGCTCAATGTGGGACTAGATCCCGGGACTCCAGGATCACACCCTGGGCCAAAGGCAGGCACTAAACCGCTGAGCCACCTGGGGATCCCTTGAGGCAATGGTGTTCTAAGAAGCATGAATGTCCAAGGAATCCTATCCTTTTTCACTTGCGTCAGTTCCCAGGATTAACCAACCACTAGCACTAAAAATGAAGCGATTGAAGGAAAGGGGAAGAGGGGCAGCCGGAGTTTCTTCTCCTGTCCATCCTTATCAGTAAGCTAAAGCTAAAGAGTGTTAGTAGAATGTGCACATCTCAAGAAATGAAATGAAAATATTTTGAGTTCGTTGTATGCAGCTTTTCCACAGTTCTATTAAGAATGAAATGCATATGCATATACAGGGTCTGAAATACAAACTCTGTGATTTTGGTGATCCACATATGAGTTTGCATTTAAAAGTGGCATTGCACGAAATAAAGATCAATGATAAAATTTGTGCTAATAATGTTAAGTGATATTTTTCCACTACTTAAAGGAGATTAAATAGCAAATTTAAAAAATCATGGCAAGTAAAGAGACTGCAAAAGAAAAGGCTTTGGGAAGATTATAAATGGTTTCACAGAGTGTCTAGTTTGCTGGGACTGCTGTAATAAATTAGCACAAACTAATGTCTTAAAACAACAGAAGTTTCTTCATTCACAGTTCTGGAGGCCACAAGTCTGAAATGAAGTTGTCAGCAGGGTTAGTTCCTTCTAGAGGTTCTCGGGGATAATCTGTTCCATGCCTCTCTAAGAGGCTTCTAGGGTTGGCAGTCCTTGGATGTCCTTGGCTTGTGTCTGCATCGCTCCAATCTCTGCCATCATCATCACCAGGCCTTCTTTCCCCTGTGTTTCTGTGTCCAAACGTCCGTCTTCTTATAAGGACACCAGTCCTAATCCAGCATGGCCTCATCTTAACTTGATTACCTCTGCAAAGACTTTCCAGACATACCTCATATTATTGCACTTCACTTTATTACACTTTGAGTGTAATAAGGTTTATGGTAGCCCTGCGTTGAGCAAGTCTGTTGGCATCATTTTTCCAACAGCATTTGCTCACTTCTCATGTGTCTGTCACATTTTGGTAATTTTCACAATATTTCAAGCTTTTTCATTATTATGGTGTTTTTTATGGTGATCTGATCAGTGAGTACAACACTCCGAAGGCTTTAGATGATAGCATTTCTTAGCAATATTTTTAAATTAAAGGATATACTTTTTTTCTAGACATAATGCTATTACACACTTAATGATATTACACAACAGTATAGTGTAGTATAGTGTTGTGTAATAAAGCATAGTGTAAACTTTTACATGCTTTGGAAACCAAAAAATCCATTTGACTCACTTTATTTTGATATTCGCTTTATTGCTGTCATCTGGAACTGAATCTGTAATATGTTCTGTGTATGCCTATATTTCCAATCGAGGTCACATTCAAAGGTATCAGTGGTTAAGACTTAAATGTATATTATGAGTGCCCACGAGACAACCTACATCACACTAGGTGGTGACTTTTCAGTGGGATCTTGAAAGATAATTAGAGATTCATCAGTTTGGAGATGCTGAAAAAATCCAAATATGAAATAACTAGTTCAGACAAATTGGAAAAGACCCAGACACTTATGACTGACGTTACCAAAGAATAACAATTGGATATAAGCACCGCCAAACATAATGCCTGACATGGGCAGGTGCTCACTAAATCCTTCTGACTCCTTCTGACTCTGTCAATCAGTCAGTCAATCAAAATTATTAAGAGTTCTTTTGGTACAAAGAAGCTGATTTTCTAGGAAATGATCAGTTTGGGGCATGCTGAATTGAGATGCAAGGAAGAAATAGAAATAGAAATGAACACTGGAGGCAAGAGTGCGAAGGGCACCCATGGGTCAGGTTAGGGCTGAGGACACAAACATGAGAGCAGTCCACATACAGAATAGATGAAGAATGAGAGGATATGAAATGTTCAAGACATGGAATAAAAAGATCAATAGAATTCAGCCTGTGGGTGCACAGTACAAGCCAAAGGAAGAGTCAGTTGGGAAAACAGAAGAAACAATCAGTAATGTAGGTAGAAAACACTATCGTCAGAAAAGACCAAAAAAGGCAAAAATTCACAAAAGATGGTGTGATGGGGGACTAATGCTATGAAACTGCCAGAATGAGCTCTAAGGAAAGGCCATTTGATATGAAGCTACTAATATTTTTAGATCAAAATATGCTGGATATTTTCATACACAGACTTGTTATTGCCTTCATTGTCAAGGCACCAGATTAGAAATCCAAGCTTTTACTTTTCTTTCAAAAGATCAGAACAATGAAACAAATTCAGTATGGAATCAGAGGAACTATGACCACTATGAAAGACTAGAAGATGCGAGTAACTAATTACCAAGTGTTGTTAGAACGGGTACACTCTGAACACTAATGATGTGACATTATTTTCTGAACTTCTGTGCAGAGGGTTTGTTATGGACTGAACGTGGGCCCCTCATTTATATGCTGAAGCCCTAATTCCCATTTTAACTCCTGAATTTGGAGAAGGGGCTTGTGAGGAGTTAATGAAGGTTAAATGAGGTCATAGGGTGGGGCCCTGATCAGATAGGATCAGTGTCCTAATTAGAAGAGACCAGAATGTTGGTGCACTGCTCACTCTCTTTCATTCTATTCTCTCTTTGAATATGTGTGTGCTCACACCCAGGAAAGGCCATCCACAAGCCAGAAGGGGAACTTTTGCCAGAAACCAAACCTTGTGGACACCTTGATCTTGGGATTTGTAACCTGAGCTGTGAATAAATAAATTTCTCTTACTTCAACCATGCCGTCTGTGGTATTTTTAATACCAGCCTGAATAGACTAATATAGGATTTACTAAATGACGAAGAAAAGAGAGCCAAATCTTTGAGAGGGAGAATGCACAAGATTTGTGCTTATAACTTGACAAGGAAATTTGGAAATCTTGAATGAGACTTTTTTGTGTGTATTTCTCCAACAAACACATCATCCAGAGTTCTTATAGCCAGCAGCAGTTTTGCCATCTATAAAAGGCAGTAGTTGGATTAGGATCTCTAAACCATTTTCCATTATCAAATTGCAAACAGCCTGAGTAGATACTTGACTGCAAAAGAAAAAATGCTGCCATAATCTCAGATTTATTTCACGTGTTTGGGGTGCTTCTAGAGATAAATAAACATTTCCTTCAAAAATAGAAGCTTAGCTAATATTGAAGTGCCCTTGACTGAAAACTATTCAATTATAAAAATCAGATTTTAGAAGTCAGTGGTGACCAGGCAAAAGTTATTATAGCAACACACTCTGGGGTGAAAAACACTATGAAAATGATTTTAAAAGCATGAACATGTTGAAAGAAATTATTTTCTATAGGTAAGGATATTATTTTTAAAGGTTTTATTTATTTGAGAGAGAGAAGGGGAGTACAAGCAAGGCGAGGGGCAGAGGGAGAAGTAGGCTCTCTGCTGAGCAGGGACCCCGACGCAAGGCTCGATCCTGGATTTCTGAGATCGTGACTTGAGCCAAAGGCCACTGCTTAACCAACTGAGCCACCCAAGCACCTGATGGTTTTCTAATAAAGACAATAACATGCTAACTTTAGAAAGTGTAGAAAACGCAAAGAAAATAAAATCACCAGGAACCCTTCCATTACCCTAAAAGTATAATTGCTAAAATCTTAGTATAGATCATCTTATTAGATAACGGGTTTTTAGAACAATGTTTTTATTTTTTTTAATTTTATGTATTTATTCATGAGAGACAGAAAGAGAGGCAGAAACACAGGCAGAGGGAGAAGCAGGCTCCCCACAGGGAAACCTGATGTGGGATTCGATCCTGGGACTCCAGGATCACACCCTGAGCCAAAGGCAGACGCTCAACCGCTGAGCCACCCAGGCATCCCAAAAACAATGTTTTTAATATCTTAAGTGGGGAAAGGTTGAATTATAATATAATATAATTATAATATATGCAAGCCTAATGTTCTTTAAAAATAGACATACATCAGGGGGACCTGGGTGGTTCATTCAGTTGAGCATCCAACTCTTGGTTTTGGCCCAGTTGTGATCTCGTGGGTCCTGGGATTAAGCCCTGAGTTGGGCTCCGTGCTCAGTGAGGAGTCGGCTTGAGAGTCTCTCCCTCTGCCCCTCCCCTCCAAATCAATAAATCTTTAAAAATACACATACACTGAACTGGAGGAATAATTATTGCATGCTATTATTATTAGATCATTTTTTCTTTTAAAATTTTCTTTTAATTTAATTAACATATACTGTATTATTAGTTTCAGAGATAGAATTTCATGATTCATCAGTTGCCACAACACCCAGTGTTCATTACTTCAGGTGTCCTCCTTAATGCCCATCACCCAGCTACCCCATGCCCCCATCCGCCTCCCCTCCAGCAACCCTCAGTTTAATCACTATAATTAAAAGTCTTGTATGGTTTTCCTCCCTCTCTCTTTTTGTCTTATCTAATTTTCCTTCCTTTCCCCATGTTCATCTATTTTGTTTCTTAAATACCATCTATGAGTGAAACCATATGGTATTTGTCTTTCTCTGCCATTTCGCTTAGCATAGTACCCTTTAGTTCTATCCACATCATTGCAAATGGCAAGAATTCATTCTTTTTTGATGGCTGAGTAGTATTCCATTGGGTGTGTGTGTGCATGTGTGTACGCCCCAACTTTATCCAGTCATCTGTCAATGGACATCTGAGTTTTTTCCATATTTTGGCTATTGTGGATATTGCCGCTATAAACATTGGGGCGCAAGTGCCCCTTTGAATCACTATGTCTGTATCATCTGGATAAATACCTAGTACTGCAATTGCAGGGTTGTAGGGTAGCTCTAATTTTAACTTTCTGAGGAACGCCCACGCTGTTCTCCAGAGTGGCTGCACCAGTTTGCATTCCCACCAACAATATTATTAGGTCATTTTAATGAAAGCCTGAAACCATCCAACTTTTACTTCTTAAAATTACCAAGTAATATGACCACAAATGTTCTCACCCCATTACGGATTTTTACCTCCCCCCCGAACCCCAGTGTACCTAGGACCCTCTAAGGCTCAGGGATAGGCTAAGGCTCAAAGATGGGATAGGCTAGTGATCTTTGTTTTGAAAACTATTTCCTATACCAGAAAATCTATGTCCCACAGGCTGGGTGTCTTTGCACATCCATCCTTAGGGATGCTGAATAAATAGTTGCCACCAAGATAGTTTTTCACGTATACAAAGAGCTGTTGTCTGACTCACCTGATTTTTTCTGGGGCTTCAATGCCTGTGCTTAGCTGGAACTTTGCCAGTGATAGTAGATAGTCTATCTGACAGATAGATAGTCTATCTGTGCCATTGTGTCATCTGTGCCGTAGCCTTCAGGGTTCCCTTGGCATTTCCATTTGCTAATCTTTGCAGGTCATTACTCTCTTACTTCCAGCTGGGATGGAAACTATTTCTTCTCCTAGTGTCTGAAATGTATGGTGTGTGTGTATGGGCAGGAGGGTAGGGGGGAGTGGAGTTAGAGAGTATCTCATGGCATAAAACAGGAAATAGTTTTAGGTTTAAGGACAGCCGTGTCTTTGCCAGAAGCATGTACAGGTAGGTGGGGTGGGTAGGGTGTGGTGCAGGGTCTGGGTCTGCATGGATTTCAGTGCAGTCTCATGCACGTCTAGAACTTCATACTGCTTCCATCCGTGCTACCAGAACCATTTTCTACTAACACTTGTTTTCTTCTCCCAAAGGCCCAGTTGTCTCTCTACAATGCAGTTTTCATGACCGCCTGACATTTCAGAGATATAGCTGTATACATACGTTTGAACTCCAGCTTTGGATAAAGGTTAGGTTCCTTCCCATAGTTTATGGGCCATCAACAAACCAGGGACTATCACCAAATGTCTGTTCGGTGTATCCGTTAGGATGCATATGGCTGTAAATTACCAGATTCCCAGTTTAAAAACTGATTCAGTAAGGGGTTTGTGTGATAGAAGTCCATAAATAGGACATTCTCCAGGTAAGAACAAAAGAACTGCTTAATGCCATTATGAAGGATCTGTTTTTTTCTCTCATGAGACTATCCCCAGGGCTCACTTCATTCTAATATGTACATCCATGTGGTCGCAAAAATGGTTCCAGAGATGGCCAGAGCTGCTACACGTTCCTACTCAGATTCAGAGAGAAGGAGAAATTTGAATGAGATTTGATTCCCCTAACCCATATTTATTGCCAGTTCTAGTCATGTGCCAGCCTGAGTCTGAGTGCCTGGACCACTGCAATTTTAAATGTGGAAGACTATAGCTAGATGGGAAGAGCATATCAGGCAAGGAAATAGCAAGTGCAAAGGCTTCAATGTGGGACTCCTCCTGGTGTGTTCAAAGACCAGAAAGGAGGCAGTGTGATCAGGGGTAACAGTCGAGTGGGAGAAGAAGGAGAGAATGCAGATCATATAAAGGGTTTGACTTTAATTCTGACTGAAATTAGAAGCCATTGTTGGCTTCTACACAGGTGACAGACATAATCAGATTTGATTTAAAAGGATGAATCTGGCTGCGGTGTTGAGGGAAGTCTATAGAAAGCAACGGTGGAAGCTACTTTAGTTAGAAGACAACTGTAATAAACCAGACAAGATATGATGATGGCTCAAACCTGGGTGGCAGTAGTGGAAGTGGAGAAAAGAATGATTCTGAATATATTTTGGCCAGAGTGGACAGGGTTTGCTGGTGGATTGAACATGGGCTGTGAAGAAATAGCAGAATCAAGAATGACTCTATAGTTTTCGGTTCAAGCAACTAGAAGGATAGAGTGACCTGGATGGCAAAGAATGTCGAAGAGCAGGTTCAGGAGGCATGATCAAGGGTTCAATTTTGGACATGAGTTTGAAGTTCAAGGGAAAGGTCTGGGCTAACCATATACATTTGGCAGTCCCTGCTAGGCAGATGGTATTTAAAGCCTCGAAACTGGTTGAGATCACCAAGGGAATGGGTGTACATATAACAATGAGCCAAACCCTGGGGCACACCAACATTAAGTTAAGGGAAAAGAGAAGGGACAGCAAGAGAAGCTGAAGACTGATCAGTGAAGTAAGCTAAAATGTAAGAGATTTGGAAGACAAAGAAAGTGTCCAAGAAGGAAGCAGTAATCACCTGAGTCAAAAAACTGATAGGTCAAGTTAGATGAGATCTGAAAATTGACTGTTATATTCAGCAACGGATGTGGACATGGACAATCCTGGGAGCTGTTTCAGGGGAGTAAGGTAGGAGGGGTGGCTCTAGAGTTGATTTAAGAGATAACAGGACAAAAGTTGGGGGACCGTGAGAATAGTCAACTCTTTACTATGAAAAGGAACGAAGAAATAGGGGTAATTATGACATCAAAGGGGGTAAATGGCATGTAGTAGTTTTTTGGTTTAAGGTGGAAAAAAATAACCTCATGTTTGTCTGCCAATGGAACTGATACAGTAGGGGATCCCTGGGTGGCTCAGCGGTTTAGTGCCTGCCTTCAGCCCAGGGTGTGATCCTGGAATCCTGGGATCGAGTCCCACGTCGAGCTCCCTGCATGGAGCCTGCTTCTCCCTCTGCCTGTATCTCTGCCTCTCTCTCTCTGTGTCTCTCATAAATAAATAAATAAAATCTTAAAAAAAAAAAAAAAAAGGAACTGATACAGTAAAGATAAATTGATGCAGCTGAGAGTGAAAACAACTGCTCCTGATGTCTTTGAGTAGGAGACGGGAAGGCAATCAGATCTAGTGCACAAGGGAAAGGATTAACCTAAAAATTGGCCTGTGGAAAAGGAGAGAGGTCTGTATGTCTGTTCAGATGCTGGTGGGTAGATTGATGCTGAGATGATGCTGAGATTCTGTGGAATTTGTTTTTTCTGATACATCAGTACTTTTTTAAAAAAAGATTTTATTTATTTTTTCATGAGAGACTCAAAGAGAGGCAGAGACACAGGCAGAGGGACTCGATCCCAGGACCCCAGGATCACAACCTGAGCCAAAGTCAGATGTTCAACCACTGAGCCACCCCAGTACTCTTAATAAATACTCTCAAGATCATCGGCTGAGCATTAAGGATGGAGGAAAAGATAATGGGAATTGAGGAAAGAGAAGGCATAAAACAGTTGTCAAGGGGACGAGAAAAGTAGACTCCAGGCACATAGCCTGGCAGCCTGGCAGCATAAAGGACCCATCTGAGAGTCATAGCTTTGATTTTAGATTGAGTGCAATCAACAAGTTTTTATTCCCCACCCCACTTCCAGCTACATTCTGGTACATGGATGCAGAGCCCCAAATTAGAAAATTACAGCTAATCAGGATGGTAGATTTGTTAAGAGAGCTCAACAAAGGCAGAGAGGAGCAAGAGAATGGAAAGCATATGCTTTCCAAGAGAAGGATTATACAAATTGAGTGTGAACTTTACAGATGAAGAGAAAAGTAAGGACATCAAGAGGGTGGGGTCAAAGAAGAGGTGGCAAGACTTTGGATTTGGTATCCTGGTGAGGAGGAAGGATTGTTGGGGTCAGAGTACCCAGAGGGAATGCACTACAAAGACAGGTGGTGTGGTCAGACAGTAGATTCATGAACTAGAAATTACAGAAGTGGTGGTTATTGATAATGACAAGTTCTAGGGAATGATCATGCGAGTGACTGGCTGAAATGGAGTGGAAGATATGATTATTAGAGGAGAGAATGAGTCAAAGAACTGGGCAGACAGGGTTTTGGAAAGATCATTTGCTCAGCAAATATTTCAGATCTCCAAAGATTAAGATAGGATTAGTACTGGAGATAATTGCAGTGAGCAGGAGCTGTAGAGTCTAAAACCGAGAGAGAAGAATTAAGGTGGGGGAGAGCAGTGAAGGACAGCACCAGTGAAGAGCCATGAGTGACATAACATGATGACCTAAAATCCAAAAGTCTAAGGCAGTTTTAAGGAGTTGGGAGGGAGGGCAGCCCGGGTGGCTCAGCGGTTTAGCGCCACCTTCAGCCCAGGATGTGATCCTGGAGACCCAGGATCGAGGCCCACATTGGGCTCCCTGCACGGAGCCTGCTTCTCCCTCTCCCTCTGTCTGTGTCTCTGCTTCTCTCTGTGTGTGTCTCTCATGAATGAATAAATAAAATCTTAAAAAAAAAAAAAAGGAGTTGGGAGGGAGCATGGTCTGATACTGCCAACATTGAAAAATACCAGAAATTTCACGTAGTCCATATAGATTTCACATCATCTGGGATTTCCCATAAAATTCTTGCTTCTCTGTAAACCAGAAGATCTGGAAAAGCAGGCCTTGTTGACTGCTTCACTCAGTGACAGTGATTCGTGCTTAGGAGAGTTTAAGGTTGGCTCAGCAACTCCGTAGCTAACACTTGTATCTTTCTCTGTTGCTCAGTTTATTCAGGTGGTTCCTTTGAGAGGTATAGGGCTTCATCTTCAGATGGACGATATAAAGCTTAGCCATTTGAACAAAGGGATGTAGAAATGGCTTAGCCATTTGAACAAAGGGATGTAGAAGCCTTTGCCCAAATCGTGTAGTCTTTATCAATTTTCAAGTATATTTTGTGCAGAGAACCACTTGGCAATTCAGACCAGGGTAGGAGTACAAACTGATCGCGTATCATCAAATATTGGTCTCTAGGGGGCACCATTGCCAAAGGGTACAAATCTGATGGCTTTCAAATTGGGTGGCTATTTTCCAGTTGTAGAGGGCCATTGTCCCTCTACAGTCATAAAGGTCGGGATCTTTCTCCCCACTTTCAAAGCATCTCCTGTTTTTGTCAGTAGCATTTGCATCATGCCGGTGATGGGCTTTACAGCGTACTCCAAAGAATAGGTCAAGACAATCGTCAATTGTACTTAAACTCCATGTTGAAAGCAAACGATTCTGTCCAACACTTTGAAGCTTTGAAGAAGGAAAAAAGTAGTGACACAACGTCTTATCAAGAAAGCCCGGGGCAGCCGGCGTGGCTCAGCAGTTGAGCACCTGCCCCTGGCTCAGGGCCTGATCTGCAGCATCAGGATCCAGGCCCGCATGGGGCTCCCTGCATGAGGCCTGCTTCTCCCTCTGCCTACCTCTCTACCTTTCTATCTGTGTCTCTCATGAATAAATAAGTAAAATGTTAAAAAAGAAAGAAAGAAAGAAAGCCCACAGAAGAAAAGAATGTAGTAAAGCCAAGGAACCATACGGAGAATGGGCAGCCTTATGGACAAAACGAGAACAATTTTCTTCTGCTTTGTTCTCTCTTTTGTTTTCCTGTCGCTGGTTTTTTGTTTTTGTTTTTTGTTTTGGCGTCTCCCAACAGTCACTTCATATATGCACATTTGTCTGACTTCGGTATAAGTTGCAGGAAAAGGTGCTAACACCTTTCACATGGTCGTCTTCCGCCGAGTGATTATTTTCTTCTTCCAGTTTTCCTGGGCTTTCCAAGTGTTCCTCAGTAAAGATGCGCTGCTTTCTGGCAAAAAAAAGAAAGGTAGGGATCCCTGGGTGGCGCAGCGGTTTGGCGCCTGCCTTTGGCCCAGGGCCCGATCCTGGAGACCCGGGATCGAATCCCACGTCGGGCTCCCGGTGCATGGAGCCTGCTTCTCCCTCTCTCTCTCTCTGTGTGTGTGACTATCATAAATAAATAAAAATTTAAAAAAAATAAATAAAAATGTTGATCCTTTAAAAAAAAAAAAAAAGAAAGAAAGAAAGGTAGAGTCGGATGCATTTTGCAGGATGGCCTGTCGTCGTGCAGGCGCCGGCCGAGGGGGAGCCGGGGCGCTGCAGACCGAGGCCCGGGGGAGCCGGGGGCGCCGCAGACCGAGGCCCGGGGGAGCCGGGGGGCGCCGCAGACCGAGGCCCGGGGGAGCCGGGGGCGCCGCAGACCGAGGCCCGGGGGAGCCGGGGGCGCCGCAGACCGAGGCCCGGGGGAGCCGGGGCGCTGCAGGCCGAGGCCCGGGCACCTCGCCGGGCGGCGCAGTGCGTCATGCGGGCCCGCCCCTCGTGGGGCTCGGCGAGCCGTGCAGCCCGGGCGCCGTCGGGGGGCAGGATTTCCGCGGTTGTGTAAGCGCTGCTCGGGGCGCCGAGAGGCCTGAGCTCCGCGTCCCCGCGGCCGAGCCATGGCCTGGGCGGCGGGCGGCGGGGCCCGCGGCGCGCTGTCGGCGCACACGCTCCTGTTCGACCTGCCGCCCGCGCTGCTGGGCGAGCTGTGCGCGGTGCTCGACAGCTGCGACGGCGCGCTGGGCTGGCGCGGCCTCGGTGAGTGCGGCGGCGGCGGCGGCGGCGGCGGCGGCGGCGGCGGCGGCGGCGGCGGCGGCGGCGGCGGGGACCCGGGGGCGCGGGGACCCCGGGCGGGGGCGGGGGCGGGGGCCGCGGCGCGCATGCGCAGTCCCGCTCCGCCGCGCGGCGAGGCGAGCCCGCAGCCGCCCCCTGCGCCCCGAGGCGGGGCTCCCCTTCCCTCGCGGAGACCCTGGGCCGCGCCGCGGGGAGGCCACCTGCGCTCCCCGACCCTGTGCCTCGCGCGGTTCGGATGCTCGAAGCCTCCTCAGGGCCCCACTGGCCCGGGTCAGAGCTCCTGCTGCGGTCAGGCCCTGGGGTCGGCAGGGCACCCACCTCCAGGTGCCCGTCGTCATCACATTTCAGGTGACAGGCTAGCGTAAAACACTATTTTATTTATAATAATGCGGCTCCCGGGTTTCTTAATCAAATATCTCTGGCTTATTGACAGAGTTTCTGGCGTGGAGGTTGGTGCTCGATGGCTCGATGCGTCTTTTTATTTGAATCTAGAAAGTTGGCTTTAAAGCCATTGCAGGCAGCCATTGGGAGGGTGAGCAACTGCCTTTTGGAAGTCTCGAGTGTGATCCCTGGACATAATTCAGGGGGGAAAAATCTTTGTTTTGTTAAGTATGGGCACTTTTTTGTTAAATGTGATCTTCCATGATGCCACGTTTAATATTAGTTGAAAATAAACACGATTGTGTCCAAACAACTTAGCCTTGATTTAATGAAATAGCCCCCCCTCCCTTTTTTTTTAAACAAGACTGTCAAAAGACCTATGAGAAAAAAAGTTTTACTGTTGGTGAACTTTCTGGAATGTGGCATCAGGCTTCTAGTTATATAAAGATGGTTTATGTGTTATAAACCCTTAATTTTATTTTATTTTTTTAAACTCTAATTTTTTTATAAATCTTTTATTTTTTTTATTTTTTTATGTATGATAGAGAGAGAGGCAGAGACATAGGCAGAGGGAGAAGCAGGCTCCATGCACCGGGAGCCCGACGTGGGATTCGATCCCGGGTCTCCAGGATCGCGCCCTGGGCCAAAGGCAGGCGCCAAACCGCTGCACCACCCAGGGATCCCTTTAAACTCTAATTTTAAAGTGTGACCCTTATGTAAAAATGTCAGAGAAGAATACTTGACTCTCTGACTTCTAGAAAGCATAGAGATTCGCAGGATGCATTTGAGCAATAAGATCCTCCCACACCGGGTCTTTTTGAAATGGGTGACATAGGCAGTTTTAGCATCCATTGGTTTCCTGGAATTACTACATTCGCAAGAGAAAAAGGTTTTCAGTACAATCACAGGTAGTGAATGGGTCTAGGTAGCTTCATAAATGAGTTAAAGCATTTTGAAGACTGACAACAGAAGAACATATATCCCATCTGAAAGGGACAGTCATCGTCCCATGTCACTGCTGTTATTCAGCAAGTCCAGTCCAGTATTGCTGGACTCTCTCTGTCTCTCTCAGCATGGAAATCCAGATACTCATGCTTTACAGGGGTTGTGTCCTCTACAGCCACCCTGTGGGGTGGGTGCTGTTATCATCACCACTATTTTAACAGATGAGTGAATTGTGGTGTGCATTAATTCATACTGGCCCAAATGGACACAGCTCAGGAATAGCAGAGCCAGAATTTGAACCATGGCAGTTGGGTCCACGGCCTGTGCCCTTACCCGCAGCCACTCTACACTTCCTGACCATGACTTCCTCAAGTTCACAAATACTGACCATTCTTCTCTTTCTGCTACATCACCCAGCCTATAGTACATTCATTTCAGCCAATGAAAGAACAATTCAATGAGCCGTTTCAAACATGCAGCCCCATTTTTTCTAGCTGTGGAAATAAATAAAGACCCCCGAAATGAGAACAAGCAAAGGCTTTTTATTCAAAGCAAGTGAGTCAGCCATCGTCACTTGCATTTGACAGAGCCCCAAAGGCAAGCAGAGGAGTGGAAAAGCTTTCTAGTAGAAAAAAGTGAAGGCTTCAGGTCTTCCATTATTGGAGGCAGTTGGCAAAGAAGCTCTGGACAGGCCAACTAGTAGGGGGGCATTCTGTCTAATTGTTTAGGGTGCAGAGTTGGCTTTTTCCAGATGCTCCTAAATGGGAAGCAGGGGCAAAAATTAAGGAAGCTGGCAGTTGTTAATTAAGTCCTAACTATGTGGGACTGACTGCTACAGGGATTTTTGTTTGGCTTCCTGGACTAGTTGCTATAGATGCTAATATGACTTCCCGGACTAGTTGCTGTGTATAGTGGATTGGCATCCTGGACGGATTGATGCATGGTGTGGGTCACATTTCTATTTTTATATATAGTCTGGCCATTGTTCCTTTGTATATCCTTTCATAGGGGAAGAATCTAAAATTTCTGGTCCTTGATTCCCCAGCTATAGTTTGCTGTGCACATAGCGAGACTACATAGCTCGGGAAGGAGACCGAGGACAGCCCAGCTGCTTCATGAATTACTGGCTCAGCCAGAAGGCTAGCTGGGCTCAGTTCAGGGTGGTTGAGGGCAACTGCTCATTTTAAATATGCTGAGTTTCCCTGTTGGCACAGTGAAAGGAGAAAGATGGGAAGAGGTGCAGGGAGGGAACACTTGACTTTAGAAGGTAAAAGGGGAAAAAATTTTTTTAAAAAATTAAAAAAAAAGGTGAAAGGGGGAGTAACATCTTAATATACCAGTTATTTTACCACACTCTCACTTCTCCACTTAATTTTTTAAAAATCTTTATACATATTCTATGTCTAAATTCTTCAAATCACTCTTATCATGTATTGTTGTTAAGAGTAGTATAATCACAAGGTAATAATACACTCTCTGGTTGATGATGATTGGATGGTTCTGTAATGAAAGGAGGAGCCCAGACTGAAGATATTATGATTATTTTTTAGTCTAGAGAAGCGCACACTAGGATTCTCATCAGATGGTCAGACTCCAGAGCCTATGGTCTTTTTTAAAAAAAAATGTTTAAATAGGCTATTGTTTAGAACAGTTTTAAATTTACAGAAAGCTTGAGAAACTTGTACAAAAAATTCCCATCTCTTATACCTTTCACATACACTGTGCACTCAGTTTCCCTTGTTATTCACGTCTTACATGAGTGTGGTATATTTGTTACTGTATCGATATATTATTATGATTATTAAAGTCCATATGTTATTAAGATTTCCATCATTTTGTCCTAAGCCCCCCTTGTCTCTCCCAGGATCCCATCTGGGGATTACACTGAGTCATCCTGTATTCTTAAGGACCCTTTTTGCTGTTATAATTTCTCAGACAGTTCTTGTTTTTGATGACCTTGACAGTTTTGAGGAGTACTGGTCAGTACTGGTCTACCATTTTGTAGAATGTCTCTTGACTGAGATTTGGCTGGTGTCTTACTCACGATTAGAGTGAGGTTATGGATTTTTGAGAGGCCAGCAGCAGAGGTAAAGTGCCATTCTCATGACATCATATTAGGGGCACACACTATTTACCTGACTTACCGCTGTTGATGTTAACCAGAGCTGAGGTAGTGTCTGTCAGTTTTCTACACCCATACTCTTTCTTTCTTCTCCCCTCTCTGCATACTCTTTGGAAGAAAGTCACTATGTGCAGCCCACACTTAAGGAATGGAGAGTGATGCTTCCTCCTCCCTGAAAGTGGAGCAGAGCCTCTTGTTCTTTTGAGGACCATGGACTTTCTCCCATCTTACAGTGTTCTCTCTCTAGATCTTATTTTTACCCTAAGTTACCCCCCCCCCCCATTTCTCTGTTCCCCTTAGGATAAAGTTCTGTAAAGGAGCTATTTATATTACAATCCCTCCATTCTCCCTTGAACCTGCTCCAGTCAGGCTCTTTCTCAGTCCCCACTGCTCCATTAAAATACCTCTCATCCATGGTCAAGGTGGCTAAATCCAATCATCAGTTCTCAATTTCCTCTATGATATGTGTGTGTGTGTATGTGTGTGTGTGTGTATATATATATAAAATATATATTTAAAATAAATATATATATTTAAAATAAATATATAAAGTAAATATAGGGATCCCTGGGTGGCTCAGCGGTTTAGCGCCTGCCTTTGGCCCAGGGCGTGATGCTGGAGTCCTGGAATTGAATCCCACATCGGGCTCCCTGCATGGAGCCTGCTTCTCCCTCTGCCTGTGTCTCTTCCTCTCTCTTTCTCTCTCTGTGTCTATCATGAATAAATAAATAAAATCTTTAAAAAAATAAAGTAAATATATTTAAAATAGATATATATATTTAAAGTAAATATTTAAAGTAAATATATTTACTTATATTTATATAAAGTATATATTTATATATTTAAATGTATTTATATATAAATATTAAATATATATTAAATATATAAAAATATATTACATATATTTATATATTTAAAGTAAATATATATATATTTAAAATAAATATATATTTTTTTTCCTATTTATTTGAGAGAGAGTGAGAGAGAGATCACAGAGGAAGAAGCCAACTTGCTGCTGAGTAGGGAGCCCGATGTGGCACTCAGTTCCAGGATCCTGAGACCATGATCTGAGCCGAAGGCAGATTTTTAACCGACTGAGCCACCCAGACGCCCCTTTAGTTTCCTCTTACTTGATACAGTTGATCACTCCTTCCTCCTTGAAGCACTTTCTTTACTTCTAGAACTTACACTCTTTATTTTCTTCCCTTCTTGCAGGTTTGTCTTTATCTCTCTGACCTCCTCGAGTACCCCTGGGATTAGTCCACAAAACCTCTTCTCTTCTGTTTATCTCCTATTCCCACTATTTTGTCAATTCCATCTATCTGTTAATTGCACCTTTCTAGCCTGGGTCTCTCTCTCTCTCTCTCTCTCTTTCTCTCTCTCTCTCTCCCCAACATCAGCACCATCTCTGTTTGTCTGCTTGATGGATGTCTCCGACGTAACAGCCCAGAAATGCTTCCCTCCACCAGAGTTTTTCCCCATCTTGGCTGGTGGCAACCCCATCATCCTTCATTCGTTCAGGCTGAAAATATTAGTCTTCTGTGACTTCTTGCTTTCTCTCACAAACCACATCCTGTCTCTCAGTATATATTGTTGACTCTGCCTTCAGGCTCTATCTAATAATCTGACCGCTTCTTAGCACCACTACCACAGCCATCCTGGTCCAAACCACCAGCAGATCCCACTGGATAATTTCAGCAGCCTCCTAACTGGTCTCCCTGCTACTGCTCTTGCCCTCCTCAAGTCACTTTTGAGCATAGCGCCAGTGAGCTAAAGTATACATGCAAAGGATGCTAGTATCATTGCCCCATTCAGAACCCCTCAGTGGCCTCCCAAAGTTCTACATGGCTTTTCTCACTTCCTTCTTGTTTGCTCCACTCCAGCTGCATTGGCCTCCTTGGACACACAAGGAACATTTTTCTTGCAGGTAACCCTGAGGGCTTGCTTCTTCACTTCCTTTGTGTTTTTAACTATTATCTACTCTGACCACTCTTTTAAAATTGACACTGCCAAAAAATAAAATAAATAAAATAAAATAAAATAAAATAAAATAAAATACACCGCCATGCTCCTTATGCCCCTTTCCTGCTTTACTTTTCTCCAAGTCACTGATTATCCCTCACAACACTTTAAATATTGTTATTTATTTGTGTTTTGCCCATCTAGAAATAAGCTTCAAGGGGGCAGGAGATGTTTTGTTTGCCTTGTTTCCTGCTTACTACTTTAGCATCTAAAATTGCACCTAGTATAGAGCAGATGTTCAGTAAATACCTGTGATTGAATGAATAATGAACAGGGGTCCGTTAAAAATCCAAAAACTTTTGGGGCAGGATATTAAACAAAGCAATATACTGGATTCAAGTGATGGTTCCTGCTTCTGGGGATTTCTCAATTTAATTTTGCCAATTTGTATAGGCCTATTGAAGTTTGACAAAGGAAGAAAGTATGGAGAGATAGTACTGATCATTGATGTAGGAAAAGAACTTAGGGTTTGAGCCAACAGCTAAGAAAGAATTCGTGAGACATCTTTGGTGCAAAAAGATGGTTTTTATGAAAGCACGGTGGCGGGGTGGGGTGGGGGGACAGGACCCTTGGGCAGAAAGAGCTGCACCGGGGTGATGAGGAGCGAGCAGCCCATTATATACTTTCAAGTTGGGATGGGGTTAGGGATAGTGTAAGTCTCTAAGGAATTTGGAAGCAAGGTCTCCAGGACCTTGAGGGGGGCTAGCTATTGTTCGGAAAATGTCATTTATTATCATCTAATTAAACTTTAGTCATGAGAACCTTCAGATGTGTATTGATGATCATATGCTTGGTGGGGAGGAGTGATTGCCAACATGCATCTTGGGGGGTTCAGAGATGGAGGAAATTTCTGAAGGAATTTTTTTATGTTAAAGTAGACTTACAGCATCCTGGGGTCGGGCTAAGATTGCCTTTGTCCTTAGCAAAGTATTAACAGTCGAGGCAGTTGAGTCCCTAGAGGAAGGTCACTCTGTCTGTTTCAAGGATTTATCAATGAGCTGTAGGCAGTAAGGGAATTTAATAATTTTTCTTTTGCCTTTTGTGTCCCACATCAATCATCACCTGGATATGGAATCACCCAGCTTCTGAGCTTCAGACTGAAATGCTGGTGTTGAGGATGAACTGTTCTTAAGTTTTCTCCCAGAGGTAGTTAATGTTACATCCTTACCAGAGTCTGGGATTGTGGGAGCAGGGCACATGGAAGGAGGTGCCCTAAAAAATCATGCTCTGCCCTGCCACGGAATAGGAGTGCTGCTCCCGTATGGGCAAAAGTAAACATAAGCTGAAGTGTGGACAAGAACTACTTCTTGGTAAAATTTATTAGCTGGTGGGTGTTAATGCAATCGTCTGGTAAGAGGAGTTGAGCCAACAACTTACACGTTTGGCTTTTTATTTGACTTCCCTGGGAATGAAACAGATCTTCAGTTAAATGTTCTTTTATGAGAAGGCCTGATTGCATCCTGTGTAGGAAGAAAGGAGGGAGGCATCTTTTCCTTTTCCCATCATATTATCTCAAAACAAACTGTGCAAGAACACAGTCTTAATTTACTAAGGGTTTTGACATGTGGTTATATGCAAATACAAAGATTCCAAACTGGGGTGTGTTACGATATTCTAAAAAACCCCTTCAGAGACATATTTGCATATGAAGAGTGATCTCCGCAGTTGAATTCCCCAGTGGTTAGCATTACCTAGATAGTTCTGGGCTCTCAAAACAAAGCCGAAAAGGAACTTTGAACAGTCAAATGATTATTAAGCAATCAGTATCTTCAGATAGACAAATCTCTGAACTTGCCAGCTGGACGTTTTGGCTTCTTTTACTTCATGCCAAGATGCCTTTCATTTTTTTTTTTTCCCAAGATGCCTTTCAAACAAAAGATTTGCCTTCTAAAAAACAATGTTTTAAACAATGCTTACCTATGGCATATTTTTCTTTATCTTTTTATGGGGATTGGTCAAGCTTAACAACACAGTTAGTCACTGAGAAATTTACTCTTTGTTTAGTACTACGAATAAACAAAGTTCTATGTTCCGGAAGAAAACAAGGGAAGGGGTAGAGAAAACTCTGAATATTGAAGGATATGACTCACACGTCAAGAGTCTGCATTCCCGTCCCATCACAATGAAGCTCTTGTTTTCTAGAATCTGTTGCAAATGCACTACACACTTTATGGATGCTAATAATACTCTTTAGTGGTGTTTCTATGCCGAATGCATCATCACTGAAGGAAAGCTGTTAAGGTTACACCATGAATCACCAGTTACAGAAAGAGAAAACCTATTTGGCTTCTCATCCTAGAAGCAGCCCATGCACGCAGTATCCATTTCAACGGAGCCCCGGTCAGTCTTACTCTGTCAACTATTACTATTAGCAAAATGCCTTTGCTTTACGTAGGCCTGGTACAAACTCAGAACCCCTTGACCCTGATCAGTGTTAGGACACTAAAACCTCAGCTCTTTTTGCATCTGTGGTGTCTCAAGTCACAGGATGAGAGAGCACAGAATCATGGTCTGTTGCACTTTTAAGAGGGAAATTCAGAAATTTAAAAAAAGGAAAAGGAAAATGGGGAAAAGAATTAGGTGGGAAGTCTGACTTGACAAGTTAATTCCAGATCTCTCTTGCAGTTATAAACCATTGCTTCTCTACTGTGAGAATTGTGAGCCCTAAAGCGTTTTTTTACCTTTTTAGGTACAAATATTTTTTGTGGGACTCTCCTGCTGCCATCGCCACCAGGTGGATCCTCCAAAAACTAAAGCTTCTGTGTTTGCATCCCCTTCTCAGAGATCTTCCATTGGCCTCATTGGCCTCGTTTACTTTCAGAAGAGAGTTTAAATTTGTATGCTAATGCTCAGGGCCTGTCTGTCACTCAGCAGATATGTAGTGAACATCTAGCAGGTGCCAAGTACATTCCTACGGAGGTAACACAGACTCCATGGGGCCTGTTCTCCTTTTCTTTAAAATGAATCCTCTGTTTTAAACATACTGGCCTCCTCTTTGCCCTGTCAGTCCTTTCCTTCATTTCTGGAGCACTTCCCCATCTGACAGACTTTTCTCTCAGAAAGTCTCTCTTGTCCCAATCCACCCCCACTGTAGAGTGAGCTGACAATGTAACCGAACCAATGAGTTCCTGCCTTGATGAGTCAGAAACACCACCAGGTTCAGTTGTCCCACAAAGAAAACTTATATTTGCAGCAAATAAGGAGATCATGGGGAATGACTCCCAGAGAAAGAGTGAATAGGTTCCTTTTGTTTAGGGTTAGGATGAATATTTAGATAGGGAAACCTTGTCATCCTAGGGAGAGGTGGGTAAAAGGCCACATGCCTATGGCCACATGCCTGTGCGTGCCTTGTGTGCTATGTGAATGAGGCTGAGGCTCCTCCTTGGGCAGAGATTTTAGTATTACAATGAGGTAAAAGTAATTGTAGGTCAGTCCAGATGTCACTCCATGGTCCATCTGCACGGTCCCAAGTCAGGTTTAGCTCAAGTGGTCTGTGTGGTCTGGGGCAGCAGGAGGTCTTGTCAGGGCAGAAGCCATCACCTGGGGTTGGTTTTGGGGCTTCCCTTGTCTGAGTAAGGGAAAAGTCGGAAAGAAGAGCTTAGGAAAAGATGTAAGACAAAGTATACAAGCAGGTGGGCATTGAAGGCCAGGTCTTGGGGTCTACATGGTGGCAGCGTCACACCATCATGCTCCTCTGTGACTGTGGTAGCCCACAAGAGTATCCTCTCTCTTCACATTATCCCAGAATCATGTCATGTCTTATCTCAAAGATTCAAAGTGGAGAGGGAACTGATTTCTTTTTAAGTTTATTTATTTATTTTTTTAGTACTCTCTACACCCAATGTGGGGCTTGATCTCATGACCCTGAGATCAAGAGTGGCACGCTCTTCTGACCAAGCTATCCAGGTACTCTTGAGAGAGAGCTGTTTGATTGATTGGTTGATTTGCAAGCTTTTTTTTTTTTTTTTAAGATTTTTTTTTTTTTAAGATTTTATCTATTCATTCATGAGAGACACAGAGAGAGAGGCAGAGACACAGGCAGAGGGAGAAGCAGGCTCCATGCAGGGAGCCTGACGCGGGACTCGATCCCGGGACTACAGGATCAGGCCCTGGACCACAGGCGGTGCTAAATCGCTGCGCCACCCGGGCTGCCCCTTTCTTAAGATTTTTATTTATTTGTTCATGAGAGACACACAGAGAGAGGCAGAGACACGGGCAGAGGGAGAAGCAGGCTTCCTGTAAGGAGCCCGATGTGGGACTTGATCCTGGATCCTGGATCCCAGAATCCTGCCCTGAGCCAAAGGCAGACGCTCAACTGCTGAGCCACCCAGGCGTCCCTCAAAGGACATTTATTAATGAGAATTTTGAAACTGCTCAGTGGCTTGCCTAGAGTTGCACCATAGGTCAAATGAGAGAGCTTCTGCTAAACCCATATATTCATGCGTGTGTCCAGGGAATCACAAGGGCCCTCTGTCTTGACTGGTGACTTCTCTTTTGAAGACAATATAGCCTATGGGGCTCTGAGTTCATTCTTTTTTTTTTTTTAAGATTTTATTTATTCATGAGAGACACAGAGACACAGGCAGAGAGAGAAGCAGGCTCCCTTTGGGGAGCCCAATGTGGGACTCCATCCCAGGACCCAGGATCCCGCCCTGAGCCAAAGGCAGACACTCAGCCGCTGAGCCACCCAGGCGTCCCCAGAGTTCATTCTTTTATCTTGTTTTCCAGCTGAAATTTCAGTGATTTTTTTCCCTCCCCAGTATAGTATCAATAATTCCTTGAGAATTGGCCTCTCTTTAGAAATACTTAAAGTTTTAAACTTGGCTCAGGCTCCAGAAACCACTCCTTTAGGAAGCCTTCCATGATGCCCTCATCTTTTTTTTTTCTTTCTTTCTTTTTTTTTTTTTTTTTAAAGATTTTATATTGGTAGGCACTGGTAGCTACTAAGTCAATTTTTGGTTTACAGAAAGAGTTCTGGTTTCATATTGTGATCTCCATCAACTATCAGGATTTACTTATACTCTCAGCAAAAACATAAAGTTAAAGGAAATTGAATAGCCCAGCAAACCCTTGAAGGACTGAAAACGTGGGGAGAAGGGATGCCAGATTAGATCAGAAGATGTTTGCCTCTCTGATGTCTTCATTGAAATACTATCACTGGTGTAGTAGCTCCCTTCAAAATTTTTTAAAACGTTGGAGTCTGAAGTAGACTGACCACAGGGGGCTTATTGCACTTCTCTGATCTGAGCCCCTATTTGTCTTTTAAAAGGACATCGACCTTTGGAGAATATCATTGAGTCCTTGAGAGAGGTTACCTTGGTTACTGCTGGAGAGGAGCTTCCAAATGCGTGTGTGGCAGAGGAAGAGAAGGCTGTTTTCCATAACCAGTTATGGTGCTATGTTGAGGGTCCCCATGACCACACTCAGATGATAATTGGATTTTATCTACCGATGTGTATCTGGCTTCCAGAGTTTTTTAGATTTTCCAGAGGATAAAGTTATGAGGGGATGCCACAATCATCATCGCTGACTCCAAATCACATTGCTAATTTTAGTGTTCAAGATGACTGGGCTAATCTGGGAGTGTTGTCCCAGGAGCAAGAAAGACACCTTTTTGATCTGTCATTTGGTCTCTTTCTCTCTCCTTGGCCTTAAAATACACCTTAAAAATTGGAAGTTGTGCAGAAAGACAGTATCTTTTTTTTTTTAACCTAAAGAATCCCATTAGCTTGGGGTGTCATAAAAACTCATATACTTTCAGTAAGTACAGCTCTTAAGGTATTTATACCAGGCTTAAATAAGCCATATACACTGTTTTTGAGCAATTAAATCCTACTATCCCAGTAGAATATTTCCCCGATCCTATCCAGATATTAGCTTCTAATTGCTCAAAAATGTTCAGCAGCAAGAGAGTATTGAACAAAAATTTAAAGCAGCTTTCCATTAAAACTGCAACAACTGAACCTAACTATTGCAAATGAGTAGTTACACTGAAGGGAGAGGAGAAGAAGAACTAACCTAGGAACTTTGGGAAATAGGCTCTAACCTAAATACTCTTGGGCTGAGGGCAAAAAGAAGTGTACATAAATGCAATATTTGGTTAAAGTGTTTCTCCTAGGGGTATAGGTTAGCAGTTCTGAAAGTAGTAATATTGAACAAATCAGTAAAGATACTGTAGATAATGAGAACCAAGTTTCTTGCTATTTGGGAATACCGTTACAAATGAGGAAGGGCTAAAATATACCATGTAGTGTTGACTTAGAATCAGAGGTATCAATATAAAAACATGGTTTTGGTTTTGGTTTGTTATTTAAAGATTTTATTTATTATTCATGACAGACACAGAGAGAGGCAGAGACACAGGCAGAGGGAGAAGCAGGCTCGCTTTGGGGAGCCTGATGCAGGACTTGATCCCAGGACCCTGGGATCGTGCCCTGAGCAGAAGGCAGATGCTTGATCACTGAGCCACCCAGATGCCCCCCAAAACATGGTTTTTAATATGTATACAGACAGAGAAATTATAGGTGTGTGAGTTAATGCACATGTATTTCCTAGCTCTGTCTGCATGGAAGGCCTGGAAGCAATGGAGCCCTGTGGTAATGAGTGCGTGTAGCACCTACATCTTGTCTTCTAAATACATTATCTCATAAAATGAACCAGGACTCCTGAAAAGTAATTGATTCCAGGGCTGGGATGGGAGGAAATACATAATGAGCCCAAAGCATAGCATCTTATAGGGTCAGAAAATAAGGAAATGTTCCAAAACTGATAGGGCTTGTCAGAAGAGCACAGAAACCCACCTGGATGGACAGAGCTGGAATAATTGTAGCAACAAAGTAGAGAATAATAATTTTGGATTTTAATCTATAGAATAAGATAAACACTCCTGAGTCCATACTGATATAAGTAAGTTAATTAAATGGGGAAGAATGGATAGTACTTTCTTACAGAAGAATTACAGTTAGTGTATGTAGGAGGAGAAAGGGGAAATAGAAGATCACCACGAAGCAAAGACCACAATCATAGTTCTGATAGACAAAATCCACTGGTGGATGCAAATGTTTATGGGCAAAATCTAAGGAAAAGCAGGATATTTCCATAGTCTCAAAGTATCTCCCCCAACACAGTTATTTTACAGGGAAAGGTAATTTCATAGTAGAGGAACCTACTAAGGTGGCATATGCCACCATCACGAAGCAGTCAAGATCAGTATCGTTAGTGGTAGGACATGGGCATCTTGAACCTCTTGATACTATGTAGTGAGGAGGACACAATAGCATTTCACTGTCCTTAAAGATGAGGAAAAACTGAAGACCATGAGACTGGAGGTTAAAAAGTGGCAACAATCACACTGTGGAAAACTGGGTAGGATCATAGGCCAAAAAAAGGGCATTTGTAGAAAAACTGGTGAAAGTAGAAAAAGGTCTGCAATTTAGTCATCACTGGTCCTGGTCATTGTACTAGGGAACATAAGATGTTAATACTGGGGGCAGTTGGGTGGGCAGTATATTGCTAAAATTAGTTCAAAATAAAAATGATAAATAATATGAAATAAAACATACACCCCCGAACAAGTATTCCAATAAAAGTAAATTATTTTTTGGTTCTTCCTGTTGCAATTTCCACAGCGGAGAGACTCTTGAGCAGCTGGCTGGATGTTCGTCACATTGAAAAGTATGTAGACCAAGGTAAAAGTGGAACAAGAGAATTACTTTGGTCCTGGGCACAGAAAAACAAGACCATCGGTGACCTTTTACAGATTCTCCAGGAGATGGGGCATCATCGAGCTATCCATTTAATTGTGAACTATGGTAAACATTTATGATTCTTACGACCTGGCTCTCAATCCATTTTATTTGCAATATAACTTGTAAATGTAAATATTGTATCTTATTCGAGACATTGACTGGCCATGCTGTGTCATTGATTCCTGACCTGAGGCTTTATCTGAAGGCTTTCATTACTTTGTTTTTTTAGGACACTTTCTTTCCTTATTGCCTGAGTAAGCAACACATTCCTTTCTACCACTTCTTTAGTTATTATTTTTTTTTTTAAGATTTTATTTATTTATTTGAGAGAGAGAGCATGAACAGGTGGAGGGCCAGGGGCGTTTTAAATGTCAATGATCAGCAATTATTTTCTAGTTTTGACATGAAATCCATAGCTTTCTGCTGGCTTCTTAGGAAAGCCATTTTCTTTTCTTTTTTTTTTCAGGAAAGCCATTTTGAATCGTCTATTTTACATGACAATGAAGTATCATCTCCCTGTCTCCCTGACAAAAGGACAATGACTTTTAGTGCCTGTACTTCAAATTTTGTTCTGCACAATACTTATCTGTGATGTTTTTTCTTCTTCTTGACTAATTGCCCTGGCTAGAACCTCTAGTATGATGTTGAATAGAAGTGGCAAGAGCATTTTTTTTTCTTGTTCCTGATGTAAAGGGCAAAACATTCAGTTTTTCACAATTATATGTGATGTTATTTATCGGCTTTTCACAGATACCATTAACCAAATTGAGGAAATTCTCTTCTATCCCTTAGATCTCTATGACAGGTTACTGGGTTTCATGGGTTAGTTCTTCATTTGAACAATGTGCTATATTACATTGATTTTCGTGTAGCAAGCCAGTTTTGGATTCCTGAATGAATCCTGCTTGATTACGTCATATAATCTTCTTATATTAGTCTGCTAATATTTTGTTGGAATTTGTTGTTTTTCTTATTGTTGTGGAATATTTTTGCATCTATATTCATAAGAGATATTGGGCTCTAGTTTTCGTGTGTTGTTTTATCTGGCACTGGTATTAGGATAATATGATTGGTCTCATTGACCAATTTGGGAGTTGTTACTTCCTCTTCTCTATTTTGGAAGAATTTGTAAAGAACTGATTTTTTTTTTTAAATTTTTATTTATTTATGATAGTCACACAGAGAGAGAGAGAGAGAGAGAGTCAGAGACATAGGCAGAGGGAGAAGCAGGCTCCATGCAGGGAGCCCGATGTGGGATTCGATCCCGGGTCTCCAGGATCGCGCCCTGGGCCAAAGGCAGGCGCTAAACCGCTGCGCCACCCAGGGATCCCAAGAACTGATGTTAAGTCTTGTTTAAATGTTTGGTAGGATTCACGTGGGCTTTTGTTTGTGGGAAATCATAGATTATTAATTCAATCTCTTTCCTTTGCAATATATCCATTCAAATTATTTCTTCTTGAGTTAGTTTTGGCAGTTTGTGTCTTTCTAGGAATCTGTCTATGTCATTTCAGTTATCTAATTTTTTACATACAGATGTTCATCATATTCTCTTATAGTTCTTTTTATTTCTATAAGGTTAGTAGTTACGTCTCCTCTTTTGTTTTTGGTTTTAGTGATTTGAGTCTCTTTTCTTTCTTGGCTAGTCTAACTAAGGGAGTGTCAATTTTGTGATTATTCCAAAGAGCCCACTTTGGTTGCATTGGTTTTCTCTTTTGTTTTTATATTATTTAGTTGATTTATTTCCACTGTAATCTTAATCCTTTTCTTCCTTCTGCTTGCTTTGGTTTACTCTTTCTTTTGTAGTTCCTTAAAGTGAAAATTCAGGTTATTGATTTAAGATCTTTCTTCTTCTTTAAGGTAGACATTTACAGTTATAAATTTCCCTTTCAGCGCTGCTTTTTCTGAGTGCTGTAGTTTTGGTATGTTGTGTTTTTGTTTTCCTTCATCTCAAAGTATTTTCTAATTTCCCTTGTGATTTCTTCTTGGACTCACTGGTTATTTTTGGATTTGTTGTTTAATTTTCATGTATTGGTGAATTTCCCAAATTTCCTTCTGTTACTGATTTCTATTTTAGTTCCATTGTGGTCAGAGAATATGCTTTATATGATTTCAATCTTTCCTAATTTATTGAGGCTCATTTTATTGCACAAGATATGGTCTATCCTGGAGCTTATTCAATGTACACTTGTGAAATATGTGTATATTGTTCTGTTTTGGTGTAGAATGTTCTGTAGAATGTCTGCTAGGTCTATTTGGTTTATAGTTTGTTCAAGGAGGTCTGTTATTAATTGATAATGTTGTGTTGCCAGTTTTCTAAACAAAATAATTTTAAAAACAGAATGCAATCTAAGAAAAACTAGAAGATGAAATTAAATTTCTGTGGTCTGAATGAAAATGTCAGATGTGACAGCAAAATATTTCAGGATTTTCATCTTTTGTAGGAACCTACATAGGCTACCTCGATTCAAATAGGACAGAATTTACAGTGTACATTCAGGAAGGGGTGGTAGGTGTTTATGGTTGACGACACTTGCATGTACACACATACACATCTCTAATATCCAATGGCACAGAATGGGATAAAAAATAAAATACAAAAAATAAAAACTAACTTATGGAGATATAATCCCATGACTGTAAAACTTTAAAACATATGGGCAAAAAGCTTTTTTTCTTTCAATTTTCTGCTTTATACTTTAATATTTTTAACGATGTCTAACAGTAATTTAAGATAGGTATTTGTGTGTTAAGCATGTTTGCATAATGCCTGATGCTTAGAAAGCTATTCACATATGCAAATTTATAACCATTCAGAGAATGAAACTGAGATTTAGAAATTAACATTCCTAGCAAAGTGGTTTTTTTCACAGTCTAAGGAAGAAAAAATGTGCTTAATAAAGACATAACATTTTTCTGTATGTAACTCCCCTATTTCTCTTGCAGGAGCAGCCTTGAATCCTTCAGAGCAGAGTCATCAGAGAGATGGATTTCCAAACATGTTACCCAAGGTAGAGTGTATGTGCATAGATAATGAACCTTGAACTCCGTTGCATGTATAATTGAGCATGGGGAATGAAATTGTCAGACAGAAAAATGCTGGATTTGCAGGCACTTTTTCTAAAACCAGAAAAACCTTAGCTCTCTCATTACTCTTTGTTTAGTTGAGGATTCAGGAAATTAGAGATTTGTGAGTGTTTGAAAGAGTGAAGAGCTTTCTCCTCGCAGTGATCTGTCATAGATGAGGCTTAGAACTATTAAGAGCGCTGTGAGCTATGCATTTGTCTTAATTCAGCTTTTAATTTTCCTGTTCTAGTTGGCATTTTGCATGTTACTGTTGGATTTTATTGGAGCAAATAAATTGGCAGTGATCATTTTTTTATAGCAGTAGAAGTCATTTAAAATTGAATATAACCATGACATTGAGTTTTTGCAGTGGTATGGAAGACTTAACTGTATATGACAATGAATACTATTGAATTAAATAAAGTAACTTTGCTTTCTACTAGCTTTCTTCTAAATTAAATTCTACTCTATTGCACTGTATAGTCCAGGGGGAGCTTTGGGTTTCTGTTACGGTTCTGTTCTTTCTAGACTTATGAAATGGAATTATTTCAGTGTGTATTTCCTCTCTTAGGAAACAGCCAATGTCACAACGGATAATGTGCTTACTCCTAAACATAATGAAAAAGGTAAAAAACTTTTTTTTTTTACTTTAAATCATGCTTTGCTTTAAGTTAACTTACAGGGAGGAATATCCAATAAACCTATTAGCTGTTCATTAATATGCAGGTTTAAAAAAATATGCAGGTTTAGGGTCAAATTTTCATGGATATTGAAATACTGGCAGTTTTGACCGACACGGAGCTCTGATGGATGATATATTATGGTTATATTAAAAAATCCCATTGGCCAATGGAACATAGTGGTCTCTTCCCCAAGGGGTGAAATTTGCATTTTTATGTGTCATAGGAAAACATTTAAAAATTACATTGGGTTTTATATAGTTTTAGAAATTTTCATAGCCCTTGTGGAGATCTTTAGAGATGTCTGTAGAGCAATGCTGAAGGTCACTATGAAAATCCCATTATTTTCCATATCAGCTTTATTACTTTATTAGCAGGGAGAATAATTTAGTTCTACCTGGGAATCATTCTGATAAACTTTAATGGCTAGTTAAGGCTGCTTTGCCTCAGCTTTACCATTAGATCTGCATGTTTTTTGGTTCAAAAAGAGAATTAGAAAAGTTGGGTAAGGTTTTGATCCTTTAAGATTTAACAATAAGATCTACATCAAACACCAAATGTGGAAATACAGCCAAAATTTGGCTCTGAAGGATTTTGCTACGCTTTTCCCTTTGAATATGTATGTGATTACCTTTTTAAATGTTTTCTCCCAATCTCTGCTTTAGATGATTTTTTGAAAAGCTGAAGCATCTTCCTAATTTACTCTGAGGAAGTAGTTCAGAATTTAGAGGATTTGGCTCATGAAAAATGTTTCTATCGGTCATGCTTGGAGAATATTGTTTAGTCATAACAAAATTTCCACTTCTATAGTTTTAGAGTTTTTTTGTTTTTAATAGTTTTAGGTTCATAGTGAGCTAAAAGCAACCTATTGATCTAATGATGAAGAAATAGAACTTTGGAAAAGTTTCCCTAACTACGTTCTTTGGCTGACCTCTTTGGAAGGATGATAGAACCACACGGCTATTGTTCAGAAATCTAAAAAGCCATTTGCTCTGTGGAATGGTGGGTGCCAGACACAAGTAAAAGTGCAGAGAGCATATGGTGGGCTTTTGGTTTTGGTTCCTGGGTCTTGCACGGCTGGCTTTCTGCTGAGCTCTGATGTATTTCTAATATGGAAGCCCTGGTTCTTTATAATGGTGTCATTGATTCTTAAAAAGAGAAAGAGTAACTTATCTTCTCCCCACTTTCCTTCCTAAGGAATATTGTTTAAATCCTCCATCAGCTTTCAAAACATCAGAGATGGAACCAAAAATTTCCACAAAGACTTCCTAATTGGAGAAGGGGAGATTTTTGAGGTATACAGAGCGGAGATCCAAAACCGAACATATGCTATTAAATTATTTAAACAGGTATGGAAAGAATTACTATCACAGGATATCAATTCCATTTATTTGCTCATATTTCATACTAGAATGTGTCATTTTTCATCAACATTGAAAGGAGGTATATTTGAAAATAAAGTTTCATAAATGGAAATAAGATATATGAGCTCAGGTGACGGGAGAAAAGACTGTGAAATGAGTGCCTGTCTTGCAGGAATGTGGAAGTGAAATTCTTCCCATCCCCAGATGTGTCGAAGGAGGAGGACTTTTTCTGAAAAGCCTTGTAGGACCTTTGGCACTTTGCTTGTGCTGGTCTGCTCCAGTTTTCTTGCTCTTTTTAGGATGGGCAGGGTCAGCCCCAGGTAGCTTCACCGGCTAAGCCACAGGCTGATATTAGGTGCTACTTTATAAATTGTCATTTATCACAGTTCAGGGGGGCTAGAAAGAGGAGGCCTCAAGTAGGAAGAGCAAGGAAATGAGCAGAGTAGGAGTTTCTGAGAAAGCTGAGTGGCTGCAGCCAGTAAAGCAGAAAGGTATTGAGGAGTCAAACTCAGGAGTCAGGAGGATACTGGGGTGCACACATAACACCCTAAAGAGCTGCTCTTCATGTTCTGCGTTGTTAGTCAACAGTCAGTAAACATTTATTAAACTCTCGCTGGGCTGGGTGCTGAGCAAGGATGTATAGGGTGGAATTCTATCCTCAGGGAGCTCAGTCTTAGGGAGCAAACAATCAAGTAAAGAAAAGATTAACCTGTGGAGTGAGAAGTCCTTGAGCAGAGATTTGTGTAAAAGGAGGCCACAGGAGCATAAACAAGACAGCCAGAGCAGGGGCACATCCAGCACCCAGAAGAGTGCCTGGCACAGAAGGACTACCCGATAAACATTTCTGCAACACACAAATGGAAAAGTGGGTGAAAGGAAGTTACCTTTCAGCTGGATTTTGAAAGATGAGTAGAATTTTGGCAGGCAGCGAGGGACAGGAAGTGCTTTCTGGGGGAAGTAATAGCTGGCCCAGCAGCCTGGATGTATGTGTGTGATAGCATAGGTCTTTAGAGTAACAGATCATTCTGTGGAGGAGACCTGAGTGTGGGGGTGCGGGTGGGAAGGTGGTGGCAGACGATACTGGAATGACGGGTCACGCCTGTGGCTGGTTTCTAAGTGGGAGAGTGAAAGGACTAGCCTTGTGTTTTTGAAGTAGAACTTTGATTAAAGGTTAGATGATGGGCTGGAAGCCGGCAGAGGCATTGGAGGAGAGATGGCAAGGGCTAGACTGGAGATGAAAAGAGGGATTTTTCAAGATGTGTGATAAAGACATGGATGGGACCTAAACTAATGTCCTCAATCCTAATGTTAGAGTCACCTCGGGACCTTTTCTGAAATGCTCCTGTCAGCATCAGGTTAGGTCAGAGTAGTGGTGGTGGTGGCAGGCATCAGCATTTTTAAAAAGCTCCCCAAGTGGTTCAGGTGTGCAGCCAGTGTTGAGACCCACTGCTGTGAGCCAGGACAGAGGCCAAGAGAAGGTGTGTCTAAGAAATGAGGTGAAATGGACCAAATCTCATGGTCAGTTAGATAGGACTGGGGAGGTAGGGAAGAGGATGGAGCTAAGCCATCCCTTCTCTGCAGCTTTGATTACAGGGCCCCTCTTTTTTTCTTTAATTATTAATCTGATTTTTCCAGTTCCCTAAATTGCATTTTACCCCACTGATTCTATATGGGCGCTTCAAGATTCCTGAGGACACAAGAGATGAGACCATTGGGTACCTCGGTGGTTCAGTTGGTCGAACATCCAACTCTTTCTTGATTTCAGCTCAGGTCATGATCTCGGGATCATGAGTTCAGGCCCCTGTGTTGGGCATGGAGCCTACTTTAAAAAAAATTAAGAAGAAAAAAGAAATGAAACTTTTTACTGGTAAAACCATTCAACAAAAAGAAGGTGGTTACTCTGGAGGTGGTCTAACTGAATGAAGCTTTTCCTAGGGCCATGTGTCCCGGCCCCAGCTGTATGTTCTTTCAGGGTTGACCCCCAGGGCTACCTCCCTCCCCAAAGGCTCCAGCCTTCTACTTTCCTCTTCTCTCTATGGCTGCCACCAACTCACACTCCCTTTGGGGAGATTTTTGGTTTTCAGTTTTTTCCTTCCAGGGGTCTGGTTTCAGAATGGAATGTCATTGCCTTTAGATCTCCTTTGTTTCCTGTCCCAGAATTCCTGTCCCACAATGATCATTTGCTTGATTGCCTTCCGGTATGGTTTTGGTGACCCTCCAATGTGCAGCCACAGCATCATAGCATTATCTCCTAATACTGATTTCTTCATCCACCTCTCCCAATGGACTAGATGGTTTTCTTTGAAGAGTCTTATTTATCTTTGTATCCCAGAGCCTTCTTACAGAGCCTGGCCCATGGAAGTTGCTCAATGAGTGTTCATTAAGTGAACTGAATGACGCATGTACGTCCTTTTGATGAATGTAGTTGCTAATCTCTAGGAGTAAAAAGACAAGAGCTGACAAAGTTACCAAAGACTTAGAGACCGTACAAAGTCCTAAGTGCATGCATGTGCGCACACACACACACACTCATCAGGAAAGATGGGATAATTTAATGAAGACTTAGCCACAGAGCATTTGTTTTTTAAAGAAATGTGGTTTTGTAATATTGGGACATTAACTCCAGTAACCTTTCTTCAAGGGACTGAAGTGGGGGAATGTACAAGATGCGTGAGTTAGGTGCGTACAGATCACCTGGAGCTCTTACAGTGTTGATTCTGATTCAGCAGACCTCGTAGGGACCTGATATTCAGCATTCCTCGCCAGCTCCCAGTGAAATGATTCCTCATTCACAGATCAAACCTTGAGCATTAAGAGTACTAGGTTAGCATGAACACAAAAACTAACCCCTTCATTTTTCAGATTAAGAAAACAATGACCTCAAAAAAAAAAAAAAAAAGAAAACAATGACCTCACGGATATTAAGTGACACAAAGTCACAAATATTGAGTGTTAGAAATAGGACTGAGACCCAATCCACCTGGCTCCCAGGACAATGGGTTTTTAAAATGTAAATTCTCATAAAACGGTCCTTGAAAATGATTTGTTAGCCTAGTTTATTGTTTCTGACTTCCTGGATTAACTTGGAAAATAGCTTCCAGAATTCCTGTTGGATTTCTCTCCCTTTCTTCCTGAGAACAGAGCTCTAAAAACCCTGCCCTGTCTTTCAATTTACAAATGATAGAAACTTACAGCTGATGGAGCCTAAGAATATTTAACTCTTTCTTAGTAGAAGTTAGGACCTGGAGATGCAGAGACCTGCCGGGACATAAGGGTTAGCAAGCCATCAAGAACAATACCAGGTAGAGAGTAGGTGCTCATACAATATCATCAAATTCATTAATTTATTCAGTAAACTAATAAATAATTCATATTTATTCAATTACGTGTCAGGCACTGGGCTAGCTTCTGAAACTCCTTTGAAGTAAGGAGTTATATTTTTCAGTGTCTTAGTAAGCCCATTTTTTTTTTCAAAATTAATACGAAGGTAAACTGGAATTGTCATATCCAAATGACCCAAATGGTAAATGCCAAATTAGTAAAATCACTTCTAACCAGAATGCAGCCAAGACAAACTGGATTCTCTGTGAGATCAAGTGGGCAGGTTCTAGCATGGGATTTTATTTAAATACATATATAAAACTTTTGAATTTATGAAAATGCATACAGAATATGGTAAAAGGGTTTGAATGTAAAGTATAGCAACGTGACACGTTGCATGAAAGACTTCGAACTCAAGAGCAGTGGTTCTCAATCGGCTGGGGAGTTGATGGATTTTTGCAAATCTGATGACAGCTAAGGATCCTTTCCCCAGAAAAATGTTTATATGCATTTACATCAAAAACATCAGCTGTGTTTCAGGAAGACTAGAGCCTGGGTTAAGAATCCCAGAATTACAGATCCTTTGCTTAATTTTCTTTTCTTATTTTTCTGTGTGATATTTAGGAGAAAAAAATGCAATGTAAGAAACAATGGAAGCGGTTTTTATCTGAGCTTGAAGTTTTACTACTGTGAGTATATTTCGTCTGCAAGTTTTCCCTCTGTGCCTGGTTTTCATCTTTTTGCATCTTTGATTCTACAGCACAGTGCTTGGCATGGCTGGCATGCAATAAATGTGGGTTGGATATTTGAACATTGGGTATGTTTTTGACATCTGCTTTCGCATAGTCCTGAGAATATATTTTAAAATAGACCATTCACACAATTCACTTGAACACATTTTAACAAGAAACCGTCACCAGGAAGTGGGTTAAATCATGTGCGACTAACATGGCTGAATGTAAAATAACTCCTAGAACATTAGAGTTGTATATATTTTACCATTTCCCCCTTCCTTAGAGACATTTTAGTCAAGAAACTGTTTCATCAGTATAACCCTCTTCAGGAAGAGAGTTTAGACAAAGAAATCAAGTGCTTTTGATGTGCATATTATTTTCTGGGAATTCATTCATGAGCCTGGGAGTCCTCAGAGACAAACTAAAATGACTTCATTTTCATATATATTCATATCTGCAGCTGTGCAGCCTTGCTCATCGAAGGCCCTTAACCCTATAGAGCTCACTCATCACCCTTTATGAAAAGAAAATGTTCTTTTCAGATGTTTTCTAAAGCAATATGTGAAGTGGGTGGTGGAGGAGGCATTGTACTACATCCTTCTTTTAGGCCCCAGACCAGAAATCAAAATATTAGAAGTCTAATCATAAAAAACTTACTGCATATCATTTAGTCAACAAATAACTAAAACCCAAATCATAATAGTAGAAGCTTTCTGTATTTAAGTTTTATTTATTTGTTAATGCATATATAATAAGTCGGAATATTTCAAAATTCCAAAAGTGCCAAAGGGTAAACCAAAAACAGACTGTTTTTCCCCACTATTATCTGTAACCACCCAGCTGATTTCCCCAGGGCAACAGTTACCAGTTTTCTGTATGTCTTCCCAGAGATAACTTTATGCATGAGCATGTATGTATTTAGTTTTCTTATTTTCACACCAGGGGTAGCAGAGATACATTGTTCACTTTGCTTATTTTGATATTCCATTGTATTCAGTCTTGTAATTTAATTACCCATTCTCATATTGATGGAGTTTTAGGGTTTTTTCCTAATCTTTTAATATTAGAAAGTCACGATGCTGCAATAAGGAAAGCTTGTCTGTATGTTATTTTGTACCCGTTTGAGTATATCTAAGTTCCCATAAATATAATTACAGGGTCAAATGGTTATATGTGTTGCATAACACCAAATTCTCCTCCAAAAGAAGTACCAATTTACACTTACAGCAGGCATACATATGAGTTCCTGGCTCCCATATTTTTGCCAATATAGCGTTTATTCTTTACTTTTAATTTTTGCCAGTGTGCTAGGTGAAAATGGTTTCTCAGTATGGTTTAAATTTCTTCGTGTATTATGAGTGAATCTTTTCACATATTAGGAGACATATTTCCTTTCTGTGAAATATCTGATGCTATTCTTTGCCCATTTAAAAAAATATTAGGCTATTGGTATTTTTCTTAATGATCTGTAGGAGCATTTTATATATTAGAGAAAATTAGTCTTAATCTCATGAAATACAAATATATATATATATATATATTTACCAGATTGACATTTGTCTTTGCCTATTCTAGTTTTTGCTCTGTGGAAATGGTTTTAATGTAGTTGAATTTAATCTATATTTTCTTTTATGGATTGTGGATTTTATATCACAGTTTCAAAGACCTTCTCTAGTGAAAAGTTATAAAATAATTCTACCATGTTTTTTTCAAGTACTTTTATGGTTTCATTTTCTACATTTATATATCTGATCCAGTTGGATTTGTTCTGGAAGGTATTTATATATGACTTTAGAGAGAATTAACCACTCTATGATCTTGAATATTCTTGGTGTGCTATTATTATTTATATTGCTAATATTTATTTAGTTTTAGGCTTTATTCCAAGTACTTTACATTCTTTAATCCTTACAACAGTCCTGTGAAGTAAATACTCTTATCCTCATTTTGAAGATGTGGAAACGGAAGTGGATCCCACCTTTTTGAGAAGCTCCAACTCCTTTCCTAAATCATCTTCAGTCTCCTTCTCAGATATTTATTAATGAATAAATCAGATATAGCCCTCTCCTCCCACAACATGCTGCCTGGGGTGGGGTTAGGAGAGAAGTACATAAGTAAACAGGCAATTTCAGTAAGCGAAGTGGTGAGATGAAGTATAGAGTGCTGAGAGAGGGGAGCGTGGTAACCTGGGAGCTCCAGAGAAAGTCACGTCTAAGCTGAGACCTGAAGATGAGTTTTTTTTTGTTCAATATTAAGGGAATTTCTTTTTTTTTTTTTTTTTAAGGGAATTTCTTAACCATTGTCCCTTAGGATTGTAAACTCGTTGGGATGTGGCATCGGATTCCTTTTTTTCTCTCCTTTCCCAAGGGGTGGGAAGGGAGCTAATAATTTTTAAGGACCTGACATTTGGCTAAGTAGTTAACTTTTCATTTAATTTTCATAAGAAACTTGGGAAGTGGTGTTTTATTTTTAAAAAATTTTAAAAAAGATTTTACTTATTTATTCATGAGAGACACACAGAAAGAGGCAGACGGAGAAGCAGACTCCCTGCAGGGAGCCCGATGCAGGATTCTATCCTAGGGCCCTGGGATTACCACCTGAGCCAAAGGCAGATGCTCAACCACTGAGCCACCCAGGCGTTCTGGGAAGTGATGTTTTAATTATTGTTTAGAGTTGAAGAATATTCATCTGTTAGCGCTGCCATCACAAAAGAGACAGGGTGACTTAAACAGAATTTACTTTCTTGTGGTTCTGGAGGCTGAGAAGTCCACAATCAAAGCAGATTTGGTTCTTGATGGGGTGCTCTTTATGGCTTGCGGACAAGGGTCTTCTAATTCTGTCCAGACATGATGGAGAGAGAAGGAGCAGATTCTCCAGTTTTTCTTCATATAAGTGCACTGATCCCATCGTGAGGGATCTAATCGTGACCCTGACTGGCTCTCAAAGGCCTCTCCAAACACCTTTACGTTGGAGTTTGGGCTTTAAATGGGAACTGGGTGGAGGGAGGGTGAAGGTGTGTCGGGAGAGACACAACTCAGACCATAGCAAAGATTAACAGGCTCACGGAGATTAATTAAATCACGTGCCCAAGTTCACACAGCTGCTAAAAAGAAGACCAGAGATTCAAACCAGGTTTGTCTGTCGTTCAAGTCTGTTGATGTACTACAACATGGTTCCTGGCAGGTTTTGTCTGCAGCTGGCACTCAACAAATACTTGTTGAATTGATTTTAAAATTACTGTATCCGAATACATTGAGCTCTATATAATCTAAAATCCCATTGACTTCAAAATTTGTAGTGAAAGGATAGGTGAGAAGGGTCCGTAGATACAAAGTCAGCAGTCTTTCTCTATGGCTGCTCCACGTTCCACACCTCCCTGACTTGTACCATGTCCGTTTTTCTGCTAGATTGGTCATATCTAAAAATAAGCAAATGAAAAAAAAAATTAAAAAATAAAAAATAAAAAAATAAAAATAAGCAAATGGTCATTTCTGCTCTGTGAGCAGGAGAGCAGAGCACCAGGCCATGGCTGTGTCTATATGAGGTCTGCTATCTGCTTTCCAAAAAAGATTTCTGTCTCTGAATTATTTTAAGGTGCAAGACGGACCAGGCAGTGGTATAGATCAGTTGTTTAGGCAGCCAGATACGCCAGCTCAATTCTTTTTCAGTCCATTGCTTTTCATTTCGTAGTGAGAGTCTGCATTATACTAGGTATAAGGGGTCTTATGCCATAGGCATTTTTGATCTGTTTAAAAGTAAAATATGTCTCTGTGCGGGTCCATACACACACATACAAGACATACTTCTTTAAGGAAGGAGGAAGGAAAGAAATCTGAAGACGTGCGTATGTGTGTTTTATAGGAAAGTTTTGCCATTGAAGAAACTAATAATAAGGTTTTATAAATAGAATCTTTAAAAAAAAAAAAGCTTTATTTTAATTTCCCCAAGCATGCCTAGAACATAGTAGGCATTCAATAAATAATTAAATTGAACTGAGTTTGTGGAACACGTGAAGTTCACGTTTTATATTTCACAGTTGTTACCTGGGTTCCACTGTGATGATACAGCCATTCAAGAAATAGTTTTGGGGCGTCTGTGTGGGTCAGTTGGCCAAGCGTCCAACTCTTGGTTTCTGCCTAGGTTATGACCTCAGAATCGTGAGATCGAGGCCTGTATCAGACTCTCTGCTCAGCAGAGCTGCGCTCTTTAGACCAATTTGGGGAATAAATCTGTGCCATGTGTCCAATGAGATTACTTCCCCCTGGGCCAAATCTATATTCTGCTTTACACCCATTCCCCAGCCCACCCTATTGCCCCCAGACCACAGTGCGGTTCGTTTCCTATTTGAATAAATAATCTGATGGATTTAAACATCTTTTCTCTCAAGGTTTCATCATCCAAACATACTGGAGTTGGCTGCTTATTTTACAGAGAATGAGAAGTTCTGCTTGGTATATCCATATATGAGAAACGGATCCCTTTCTGACAGATTGCAGTGTGTAGTAAGTCACACCTTGACCCCCCCTTGATGCTCTAACCCCCTGAAGCCCTGGAGAAGCTGCTGAAACCTCCTGTAGGATCCAGCAGGCCACTATGGATTCACATGAAGGGATAGCCAACAATGTGTTTCCCAAGGAAGTAGAGGACTTTCCATGATTAATTATTTTACTCTAAAAAAAAAAAAAAAAAGAAAAAAGCCTGCCTAAATACCTGAGTGACTGTGTGCTGTGCAGCACGGTGGCCAAAAGACTTGCTGAGTCCTTACTCCTTATTGATTGATTCCATATCTCAAATGAGTTTACATTAACTACCCTTATTTCTTACTCACATAGCTTCGCACAAAGTAGCGTTCAGTACAAAGGGTAGACATAAAGGTGATATAACCTCCTTAAAGAGAAAGAGGTTGAATAATGCCTTGATTTCTCATGTTTTTGAAAGAGAAGCTTAAAAATTCATTCTCAATATGAATGAAGTGTGAGTCAGACTTCATGCTATTTTCTACCTGCAATTTCCCTGGTATGTGTGTATGTTTAAGGTCAAATTTTAGTTAGGGTAAGTATAAAAACAGAGTATTCTCAATTACCCACACTATGATGCCACAAGTAATTTTTAAATCTTATTTAATGAAAAAATATTGTAAGTAGCCTCCATACCCAGGGTGGATCCCATTGTTGAGCTTGAACTTATGACCCTGAGATCAAGACCTGAACTGATAGTCAAATGCTTACCCAACTGCCGCCTAGTGGCCCCTTATTTAATGAACATTTAAACCTAGTTACCTTACGAGCCATATTTTGATTAAACTAATGTTAAAATTATTGGATATTCCCATTGACTACGAAAAGGCCTAGAACTGTTGGTAGTAGAGGAAAACGTATCTCAAATTACAAATAGGTTATGGCAAACCAAAATGTTCATTCCCCTACCTCACCCCACCTCACCATCTGCTTCTCTTTTGGCATACCTCTAGGTGTGGGTACATACCTTCCACTCCTAAACCAACTACTGTTGTCTTTTTAGGGTAACACGGCCCCACTCTCTTGGCACATTCGAATCAGTGTTTTATTGGGAACAGCCAGAGCCATTCAGTACTTGCACAACACGGAGCCGTGCTCAGTCATCTGTGGCAGTGTATCAAGGTAAATTATCCCAAAGCTTGAGGTTGCACCCAAAAGCCCTTTTCATCAGCACAGGTGAGTCAGACTTCACGCTATTTTCTACCTGCAGTTTCCCTGGTACGTGTGTGTATAAGGATTAAGAATTCTCATCTAAGAGGGGGCGCCTGGATGACTCAGTCAGTTAAGCATCCAACTCTTGGTTTTGGCTTGGGTCATGGTCTCCAGGTGATGGTCTCAGGGTCACGGATCAGCCTGTGTGGGGCTCCGCGTGCTCAGTGTGGAGTCTGCTTGGGATTCTCTCTCTCCCTCACCCCTTGCACCCCCCGCGCCTGCTGTGTATGTGCTCGCTCTCTCTTTCTCAAGATAAATAGAATTAAAAAAGAAAAAAAATTCTCATCTAAGTATTTAAAATCTGACTTTTTTCTTAGTGAAGTATAATGGCATATGACTCCTAATTAGTTTCAGGTGTACATTATAGAGAGTCAATTTTTTTATTAATGAAAATTGTATCTACCCAATGTAAAATGCTACATTTATATGGCCAAAGGGAGAGTTTATATTATCTTTGGGAATTATTAACGAATAACGTAGGATAGACAGTTTTGTGTATTTTATTAATTATACCTGACACTAAACTTTGAAATGAACCTGTATGAATCTCCCTTTTTTCTTCATAAGTGAGTTTTAAGGGAAGGTTAAGTGACTTCTATGGAGATTCCCAGCAAGATAACAGCAGTAGACAGTCGACGGTAATTAAAATTCTTTGTCACTGAGTCCCCAGGGTCTTGCTGATTCCACGGAGCCTGCAGCCTCCTAGCTTTACCTATTCATGTGTGACAAGCCAAGCCGAGACTCTGCTGTTCATTTTTGAGACATGAGAAAATTAGAAGCAACGTCTTCTTTCTTTCTTTCTTTCTTTCTTTCTTTCTTTCTTTCTTTCTTTCTTTCTTTCTTTCTTTCTTTCTTTCTTTCTTTCTTTCTTTCTTTCTTTCTTTTTTCTTTCTTTCTTTCTTTCTTTCTTCCTTCCTTCCTTCCTTCCTTCCTTCCTTCCTTCCTTCCTTCCTTCTTTCTTCTTTCTTTTTCTTTCTTTCTTTCTTTCTTTCTTTCTTTCTTTCTTTCTTTCTTTCTTTCTTTCTTTCTTTCTTTCTTCTTTCTTTCTTTCTTTCTTTCTTTCTTTCTTTCTTTCTTTCTTTCTTTCTTTTTCTTTCTTTCTCTCTCTCTCTCTCTCTCTTTCTTTCTTTCTTTCTTCTCTTTTTTTTTTCTCCAGTTAGACCTAAAGAATCATTCAGACAGAGAGTAGATACTCTGTAGCAAAATCCCCCTGGTGAATTTTTCCCGTGTGCCCTTCATCTCGAATCAGTCAAAAGTAGATAAATACACCTTTGCTGCCTAGCAGGGATAACTGAATTTAAAAGGCTTCTGTCTCTTCTGAACCATCCCCTGGGATCTTGAAAAAAAAAGCTTTTAGTGTGCTTTTGAGGTGAGCAAAAGAGGGACTGGTTGCTTACTTCTTTGTGTTTCTGGTGAAATGAACTCTATATAAAAAGACTCTAGATTTTTCCGGAGTCCTGGGGGTGTGCAGAAACAAGCCAGGGCCATCTGCTCCCGTGGCGGTGTGACAGTTCATCAGCTCTGGTGGCCCCATAGAATCAGCACACAGTGGGTGCTCCCTCTCGGGACCTGGGACCCAGATGCACAGCCATGGTGTCGGGGGGTCAGTTCCAAAGGGCAGAAGCAATCCCCCTTCCTCACCCCCAGCTCAGCATAGTGGATGCTTATGTATGTCGTATCTGCATAAATAAATATCCAGCATTTTCCTCTACACCTGTCCCTGTCCTTCCTTTGGTTTATACTTAAAATGAGCCTCGCTTATTTTCAGCCGCAGGCGGTAATACATTAATATTCATTTTTCTTTTGGGTGACTGAGTTCATCAAATCCTTTCCTGAAAGGAGAGCTTGATGGGAGAGGGGTGAGAAATGATAGATCAAGGTTCTGGTACTTGTGAGGGCAGAGAAAGGCACCCACTGGCACAAAGGGAGTGTCAGGGTGGAGGGGTCCAGACCTGGCCTCAGCCTGTGGCCGAGCCAGCATCACCACAGCTGTGGGCCTGCCCAGCAGCATCTCTCTCCAGGGATCAGGTGAGAGCTCAGGCCCTGGCCCTGATACCCGCTTTCTCGGTGTGGGTAGGTGTCTTTGGCCAGGTTCCCAGGAAGTAGGCTCAGAGGACAGATTGCCCGGCAGGAGGTTTTTTAGAGTGTTCCCAGGAACCATAGAAGTAAGGGAGGGATGGAGCAAGGTGGACTGGGGCAACCGGAGAAGCTGCGCTGGGGTCTTGGAGTGGAGGCCTAATCAACGCCATAGGGAGCACTGGTGCTGGGTGGCCCTTCGAGAACTTGCCAAAGTGGAGCAGGCGCTTGGGCTTCTGCACCCCTGCGTCTGACTAGCCCTGCGTGTGGGGCTGTGACTATGACTTGGACGAGGCAGTTCCCTCCTACCAAGGGCAGGTTCCAGGTAGGGGTTAGTGCGCTGTCAACAGCCACCCCTCCCTGGCTGGGGACCTGTGGTGTCCCTGGGTCCTGAAGGAGGGATCTGAGCCACACCCCTGCGGCCACTGCCCTCACGGGGACAGATTGACTGCCGTGTGCTCTGCAAAACGGAACCAAATCATTTTTCTTTTTCATCTACTTTCCTCCCCACCTTCTTCTCACCCCTTCCTCTTAGCTCACTATCTCCTGGTGTCTCCGAGACATCTGATTTAAGAAGCTGACTCTCCGCTTAACGTGGTTCTCAGCAAATTTCTGGAAGCCTCAGTTTTTCCCTCTGCATGATGCTAATAAGAGTAATAGCATCTATCTCTTAGGATTAAATGAAATAAAATACATATGGTGCTTGGCAAAGAGTATGCACTCATCACACACTCATCAAATGGTAGCTTCTCTTATAATTAGTGAAGACATGGTAGGAATAGCGGCGGTAAAGGCTAAGAGATATGATGGCCAATCTGTTTTTTTACTTACCCCTCTTCTACCCACTGTCTGATTCCATTCGGGACACTATAACCAAAATACTAGAAAACGGGTGGCTTATAAACAACACGCTTTCATTTCTCATGGTTCTGAAGGCTGGACGTCCAAGACCATGGCACCAGCTGATTCTGTGTCTAGTGAGGATCCACTTTCTGATTCATAGATGCCCATCTTTTCTCTGTGTTCTCATAGAATGGAAGGGGCAAGGGGTCTCTCTGGGCCTTCTTTTATATGGGTACTAATGCCAATTGTGAGGGCCCTGCCCTCTTGACCCAATCACCTCCCAAAGGTCTCACCTCTACCTACCATCCTCCTGGGGGTTAGGGTTTCAGTATATGAATTTGGAGGGGGACACAAACATTCTATACTTGGTACTTACCTCTATCATCTATCTATTGTGTTTGAAAAGTAGACCCACATGGGGCACCTGGATGGCTCAGTGGTCGAGAGTCTGCCTTCAGCTCAAGGCCAAAGAGTCCCACAGGGACTGGAATAGAGTCCCACATGGGGCTCCCCACAGGGAACCTGCTTCTCTCTCTGCCTGTGTCTCTACCTTTCTCTCTGTGCCTCACATAAATAAACAAACAAATAAATAACATCTTTAAAAGGAGAGAGAGAAGTAGACCCACAAACTAAGCTCTGTTTTAAGAAAAATCACTTCTATGTCAACATGTTTATTGAACATTTTGAAAATCATGTTTAATTTACAAATACTTATGGAACATCTGCTGTATGCAGAGCATCGTATTAGAACACATGGGGTAGATGTCAGTGATCATCGTCTTGTCCTTGAAGGTTCAACCTGGTTATCAGAGCAGTAACACAAACACAGAAAAATATATAGGGCACCACTAAAGATGCCCAATGCCTGCCTGGGCTGAGAAGCCTCATTCTAATGACAGAGTTCCGAGCCCAGATGGGCCAAGGCAGTAGGTTGGTTGAAAGAACAGGAGAGAATATTCCTAGTGGAGGCAATCATTTGTTCAAGGGGAAGAGTCGAGTAAAGAGTTGCCAAGAGTATAATGAAAGCGAGACAGATGGGTTGAGTGGAGAGGAAGGGACAAGAATGAAGGAAGGGGCTTCTGGGAGGGATGAGGAATGTTGGGGGGCAGGGGTGAACCAGCCTGAGGACCTTGGTAAGATAAGCTAGGCTCTTACGAGGGACTCGAGCATTTCTGGGACTATAGGTGGGAACAGAATGATTGTGGAGTCTCTTACAGTGTCTCATACTTAGAAGGAGGCTATTTCTTCCAGGCTAGATCTCAGGGGCTTCTCTGGATGTGGCCAACTATAAAATAATTCCAGTAACCCTGCCAGACAGAGTGCCCAGCAGCATTACAGGTACGCAACACCAAGAGAGATTGAGAATGGATCCCAATGGGACCCAAGAGAGGGTCCGAGATGGAGCATTTCATGGAAGAGGCAGGATTTAAACTGGAAATGTGCTAACAATGTATTTCATTTTTGTAGTTGGTGAAGGGGCTGCTGATGATTGTTGCCTTTCGGGGGCTTCCAAAGGGTTCAAGGACTCAAACATAACCATCTATGTGGCACTATGTCCACCCCGGGAACATGTCAGGATGTGGAGTTCCTGGACTCTGGGCATTTCTCTGAGATTTTGATTTCAGAGGACTCATCAGTATGTCCCTGTCTATTCCAGAACAAAGCAGCCCCTTCTCCAGCCAGTGAACTCTTGGCCTCTCCGCTGAGCCTGCCAGCAAGGATGTTAATTAGTACCAACTCTAACAGTAGATTCCCCACCCCTTCCTTGTGTGCACCTGTTCTCTAGACCCTGGAATGAGACCAATTCATTTCATTCAGGGCACCGAACATCTGACGGTAATGACATTCAGCCTCCAGCCGTCTTGACCAAATGTGAATTGGCTGACCCAGATTACCCTCCCGAATCTTTTAAATGAGCTCTTCACTCTGCTCTAAACTTGGGCCTTCCTGGCTCTTGGTCCCTGTTTGTACAGCTTGGTGCTTTGAGGAAAATCTGAGGTTCCTGTTCTCCTGCCTGTGTCCTATCAATTTTCTCATTCTTTGTAAGGAAGGGCAGCTTCTAGAAGCAATGTCATTTCGTTGCACAGCCCTGATAGTTGGCTCGATAAAGGACATCTCAAAATGTGTTTAACAGTGACCTTCTCTAGGACGACGAAGTCAGTGCCCTTTTTTTCTTTTTGATGGAGTATGAAATGGAAGATACTGTTACCTTTATTTTCTGCATTTGGATCTCAAACTGATGAATTGCAGGAGAGTTTGTCATACATTATTTGACTTTACTAAACAATGTTTTTAATAGTATGGAATAACATGGAACAATGTGCATTAAGTAAGATTAAGTGAAAAAAGCCAAATTGAACTAGTATATAGTATACAGTTGTAACTTTATAGAACTACAAACTCATGAATTTTTTAACAAGATTAAGGGGCGCCTAGGTGCTCAGCCGGGTAAGCCACCAGCTCTTGCTTTCAGCTCAGGGCTTGATCTCAGGGTCATGAGTTCAAGTCCTGCACTGGGCTCTGTGCTGGGCACAGAGCCTACTTTAAAACAGAAGATGAAAACCTATCAAAATATAACAAGTTTTTATTTAGATGGAGAGGCTATGGCTTTTTAATAATGGTTTATTTTTTACTTCTATATCATGTTTTTTTTTTATTTTTATTTAAGGGTTTGTCTGGAAATGGGTGACTACTGCACCTCCTCCCAGAGTTGTGGGGATGAAGTGAGATAATGAATGCAAAGCCCAGGCCAAGGCTTGGCAGTAACTGTAATCCCTCCTACTTCATGGAGACCGACTCTACATGTCTCATCCAGCCTGTCCTTGGACCCTTGCACAGTGTGTTGTTCATGCTCCATTGGGGTGCAACCCTAACGATTGCAACTCCATTTATTTTGAGCTAAAAATCTGTCTTCCTGTGACTCACCCATTAACCATTATTTTGCCACTGCAATGATCTGTACGTACCTGAGGAAAAGAAGAGATAAATTTCATTTCACTTTTGCTTGGTGATCAACAGTTTCTTAGTCTTTTATGAGTAGCTGAATAAAAGGTGTTTTTTTCAGTTCACTGTGGTAAATTGAAAGAGTAGCAAACAGAAAGGAGGGTTAGACTTCAGTCCTGGCTCTGCCATTAGCAAGCTATTTTGCAAAAACCAAGTCATTTCGAGCATGTGGGCTCATTTACCTCATCTGAAAAGGAAATGATTACACTCTAGCAGTGATGACAAATCTGTTTCATCTCACATTCCACCGCTGATTGATTGGTACTGACTTCCCACCTGCAAGGTTGAAAGGGAACCTGGGGGTGGGTGCATTCTGAACTCAGTTAGTGATGTCTGCCAAGAAAATAGGAAGAGATGCTTTGGCAGCATTTGGGCCATAAATCTGCCATGTGCAGAGTGTTCTGGGTCCACTTATGGTTTCAAATTCTCTTAATTAACAAACTGATTATATCGACAGATGTTTGCTTGGTGTCTTCTATAGGCTAGACTTTAAGCTTATGTAAACAACAGAAGCTGGTCTCTGAGCAAGCGCCACATGGTATAGTGCAGGCTGCACCACGGGAACTTTGAGAAAGGGGGTGCCACTGGAATTCAGAGTGGTGGGGCGCAGACTTCATGGAGGAAGGGGTGTGTAGGCGGCAATAGGGGATTTGAATGAAAATAAGGGAGGGAAGAAGAGTACTCTGCAGGTGAAGGGAAAGTGCCCAGACAGTGATAAGCACCGTCTATCCCACCTGCACTGGTATGTGCTCATGCAGTCGGGGCAGCCGATGGGCTGCAGACAGCTTAGGGAACTCTGTGAAAGCCAGCCTGACTTCACACCTGACCTGAAAGCCTACCGAATAACTCACTCCTCCCAGCAGCCCTGAGTGTGCACATGGTTGGCCTTATCTCAGAGTCACAGCGGTTTGTCATCTGCCTCTGTCCCATGTCTGTAGATGGGGAAGGAGGCGGAGTTCCATGTTTGTGTGGGTCCAACAATCATGGTCTTTTGAGGCAATGCAGTGTTCCTGGCCGGGATTCCTGGGAGCGTGCTGGTTTCATGGGCAGAGACCGGGAGATTGGATGGGGAAGAGACCGTAACTAGGATGTGCAAGTTTGGAAATGCTGACGTTGGATTCCTAGTGAAAATGGCAGTGGTAGGCAGGAGGCTTTGAGAGGGAGAGTAGGCCTGAAAGTCTGCATTCGGAATCTTCGTCTTGTTCAAGCAGCGAGAATAAATATCTTCTAAGGAGACACTGTCAAGGACACAGCTGCAGAACACCCAAGGAGGAAGCCAAGCCCACATTTCAAAGGTATTTTCAAGAAGTCTGGTGGTTTAGTTAGCCCAAAAATGTCTTAGTAATGTGAACTCTTCAAAGAGAATGTTATAAAAACAAAATTCATTTCCAGATGGTGGAATTTAAGGAGGAAAAAGGATTTGAAGAAAAGAATCTTGAAGAGTTGAAGTCTCTGTTCTTGGCAAAGTCTCTGTTATTTGGGAAACGAAGATGTTTTTGAATTACAGGATCACATAAAAGCATCTGAAAGCAGTAAACCTCCTTGTTATTTCCAGCCTATCCCTTAGCCAGCTTAATTGTTTTCACATTTATGAACGATTTTAAATTGAAATGCATTTTATCCTCGGCATTTTTCAGCCCAGGCATTCATTCCTGTTAATGTTTCCAAAGCCGAGATAATCTCGGTGAACATTTCTAATGTTTCCTATAAGATCATGTTCTCCGGCCGTATTGCCATGTGTCTCCTGCCAAGTGAAACAGCCTTTCGTACGAGGGAGGTGGTCTAGGAAAGGGAAGAGGGGGAAATCCATGTGCTCACAAATGAATTTTTTAAAAAGGGAATTGGATCAGAGACGCCTGGTGGTAGTAGGGTGCGTGGGGAATTTCCTTCGTGAGGGACGAGAGCCCTGGTGGCTGGGAGGGAGGCGAGGAGGCCACAGGGCGGTGGCCCCTTCCTAGGACCGTGACACCCTTGCCCCTCCGCCTTTCCCCCCAGACCTGATGGTGTCTAGTAGAAGCAGCAGCTCCGTGTCTAGTAGGGATGCAAAATCTGCAGGGAATGCAAAGTCTGTTGGTTTGATTAGTTCATTGTTTAATTGACGAGTCTCCTCCTTCTCCTTTCCCATCTCCCCCCACCTCCCAAAAAACACCCACTTTTGTTTTTCAGAAACATTTTAGATATAAAAATTCTTTTCCTTCAGATTTTCCTATTTTCCTCAAGTGTCTCCCTTCTTATAAAATTTCCAAATATGTCTATTTTTTTCCGAAGAGATGCCAGCGCAGCTAAATCGTACATAAACTTAAATTTTTCCTTTGATTTTTGTTTATCATCAGTGTTTTTAAACCCCAACATTCATTTATTTATACACAGGCGTGCATACACGCATGCACGCATATGTGCCAAACACCCCTTTTTTCTCTCCATGATCATAGAGTATCTGGAAATGATACTTTAAATCAGGTTCTTCCAGAACTCTGGAACTATTTTGAAACTCAGCAGATGCCCTGAAACTAATTAACCCAAGGATCCTTAGATCTCCAGGGTCATTGTTGCAACCCCCTGTACCTTTGTCACTTCACATTGGTGCCTTGAACTTCTACAGATACCCAACCAAGTTTCTTGGGATTTTAAGGCAGGTGTAAGATGGACAAAGGCCAGCCTACATCCTTCAGAGTATATTCCGAGGCCCTCCCTGTGTATCAGGAACTCTGATTACATTTTTTCATTTAATCCTCGTAACAACCCAGAGAGGTAAGCATTCTCAGATCTTTTTACCCACGAGGAAACTGAGCCTTAAGGAAGTCATGCTAGTTTGGTTGGAGACCAGATTTCACATTTAATGCAGGAATACCCATTTAATGGCTGAGCGTAGGTCTCATAAGTCATCAGTCAAGCAACAGCAGCCTTTAATACTGTCCCTGAGTCCTGTCTGGGTTCAATGGAAGAGAGGCAGAAGGTTGTACAATCCAAAGGGGGAATAAAAAGCTTCAGTTTCATCAGATATATTGCATGCTGAAGGTTGGGGTGGGGAGTGTATGCCCTTTTTCAGTAACCTATAGGTTCCTTGAGACGCTGGCTCTTGCCTCATCTGGAGAGGGGTGTCTTGGTGTTGTAACAGCAGTGACACAGACGGCAAGATGTCCTGTTGCCTCAGGCTGTCATGAAGAGGCCAGCGGGTCCTCTTTATCTCTGAGTCCAATTTGTTGGAGTCCAGACTTTTCCAGAGAGTTTTCCAGGCACTCAGGGACTAGGCTGCTTTGCACCAATAACTCCCCCTAAAATCCTTTAAAAATTCATATTTTAAAAAACCAGTCATGTGCTTACATGTCAAATGTGTATTTGCACTTAGATTCCAATTCTGCGCTATAATCTAGATGCATCATCATGGTTTATATGTACATTTTAGGCCCCTGGGCTTTGGCTAAATCAGGAGAAAGACTGGTGAGCAAAGAAAGCAATTCTTGTACCCTGTGGGAGGTTCAAGTCTCCAGAGAGAATTGTGGTGGAGGCCCTTGGCAAGAGAGAGATGAAATATGTTACTCTCCAGAGTCAGGATGCAAACTGACCACCTTGTGTAGGATTTTCCCCGTCTCCTCCGTGTACCACCCCGATCCTTCTACTAGAAGAATTATTTAGAGGGACACCTGAGTGGCTCAGATGTTGAGCATCTGCCTTTGGCTCAGGGCGTGATCCCAAGGTCCCAGGATCGAGTCCCACATCGGGCTCCTCACAGGGAGCCTGCTTCTCCCTCTGCCTGTGTCTCTGCCTCTCTCTCTCTGTGTCTCTCATGAATAAATACATAAAATCTTAAAAAAAAAAAAAAGAAAGGTGATGGTCTGTGTTTCAGCAAGTAGCTTTGTGGGAAAGAATAGAAGAAATAGGTTGTGAAAACCCTAAATTGACAGCGTAGGCCATTACGTGTTTCTTGTCTATCTCCTTGGTAAGCACGGTAGCTAGAGAGCTGCCCTTTTGTTCAACTATATTGTTATAGGATTGTAGTTATTTTATGTTGTCTTTATTTTACTGGTCTGTCTTTACCCCCACGGGACAAACATACTCCATTGACCTTGTATGATGGCTGAAGGCGGTGTATGAATGCTCTATTTAGGGCTGCAGTGAGGGAAGGAATCCGGGCAGAGCTCGTTGTTGATGGGGCTTTTGCAGTTCCTACTTTCTTAAACAGAACATGCTTCTTCCTCAGCCACTGTTGACTTTTATTTAGAACTTTTATTTAGAACACTGCACTCAAAATTCGTGTTATGCACTAAAGCCTGCTGGTGAACAACTTGTCTTTTCATCAACTATCTTCATTGAAAGTGTAAATGCAGTGCCCTAGATTCTTACTGATGCCCTCTCACTGGCCCACAGTCCTCTGTGGGTTTTATTGCATCACCCCTTGTGGTTACCCCACTTTCCTTAAGTGTGTCTGAAGCGTGAGTCAACAGTTGCTCAAAGCTCCCCACCAGCTTTGCTGAGGGTCAAATAAAAGAATCAGATTGTGGATTTTGTTTTTGATGCTTGCCTTTTTTTTTCTTTTGTGCCCAGGAAAGATCTATTCTTCAGGAATTCTAAGTGTTTTATAAATTCAGCTTTTGCATCCTCGTGGGTCTAAGCTTTTTAGAGCTGGAGTTGAGGAAGAAGAGGGCAAGATGTTTGACACTGAAACTCTGGCATTCAGGGTTTTCCTGTCCTTCTCTGCTGAAATCAAGCATGTGCGTGCAGAGGGTGGGGATGTGTGCAGAAGAGAGCTGGGTGGTCAGTGCAGCAGAAGTGGAGGGGGAGAGGGTGGGGTTCTGGGAATGGGACCTCTCTGCCCGTCTCACCTCCTGGCACAGCTGGCAAGCTCCTGCATTAGAGCCCCCAGCCCTCCGAAATGATCAAGGGGTCTCCAGAAGGCCCACCTTGGTGGGAACAGCTGAAGTGCACACATACCTATGGAAGAAGTAATTATGAACTAAATGTTCTTATCTGGAACTGGAGAGAAGGCAGGGGCTGGCTCTAGTGGACTCCTCATGTTCAGAGGTTTGTCAGGATAGTCAACAGTATTTTCCCGGACGCCTGGGTGGCCCAGCAGTTGAGTGTCTGCCTTTGGCTCAGGGCATGATCCCGGGGTCCTAGGATCGAGACCCTCAACAGCCTTCTTGCAAGAAGCCTGATTCTCCCTCTGCCTGTATCTCTGCTTCTCTCTGTGTGTCTCTCATGAGTAAATAAATAAAATCTTTAAAAAAACAAAACAAAACACTATTTTCCAAGTGAGATGGATGATGAGTGACAAAAATGAGTTGGACCCAGGCTGGCCTTAGAAGCTGCCGTGTTTCAAATATATGAAGAAAAGACAAGGCAAGGAGAAGACTGAGAACTATGATTACTGATATGAGACTGAAGGGTTAGGCCCTCACTGACGTTCTTATAAACGCAAGGGTCACACAATAGATAAACGTCCTAGGACTGATAAATGAGGTGAGCTCTTTGGATTTTGCAATTCTCCTGGCCACACTTAAAGGACAGAGAGTGACATCAAGTTTAGAATGTGTTCTTCATAAAGGGTCCTGGGGAATGTCTTCATGCTGTTGTCAACTTTGTTGTAGACAAAGCCCGCACTAGAATTCTTAAAGGCCTCAACTCTGAATCTCGAAATAGAACTAGGACTCTGAATACTCTGGATGGTTAGAACACCTGCAACTCAGACTGCGAAGCCAGGTTCTTCCTGTCAGCCTACATGTACAGGGACAGCAAGGACTTCTGGAACTTTTGTAAGGTCCAGTATTTGTTCAGGATTAAGAATTTCTTGTTCTTATCCTGTAGCTATTACTGCATTAAAAAAATTATTTATTTTACAGAGAGAAAAGAGAGAGAGACATGAGTGGGAGGGACAGAGGGAGAAGGAGAGAGAATCTCAAGCAGACTTTGCCTTGAGTGTGGAGTCCAATGCCGGGCTCAATCTCATGACCCTGAGATCATGATTTGACCGGAAATCAAGAGTTGGACGCTTGACCAATGGTGCCATCCAGGCACCTTGCTCTTACCACCTTTGATAACAATATGTAGTATACAAATATACCACTTGGCATTTTGGATGGGCAGGCCTAGTATTAGCAGCTTTGGTTTCAGAGAACAAAAAAGCCAGCTCTGAATAGCCCCAAGCAAAACTGAGAAATAGATCACCCTCTCTTGGCCCACCTCCCCACCTCTTTTATCAATACCCATCTGCTCTCTTACCATGAGTTACTGATTTTCATCTTCCCTCTCATTTATTGAACATTATCCTATGCTGGGTAGTAGGCTGCTTATATTCAGTTCTGTGAATTCTGTTGTTTGCCCCATTTCACATGTGAGGACAACATTGAGGCGTATGGGGTATAGTAACCCCCGTGGCCACATTGCCAGAGAAAGGCAGGCTGGGACTCACGCCGGCTGTGGGCCACGTGAAATGCATGGGCTTAACCTTTCCCATCCCTGCTGTGGCGGCGCTTTGAAGGTAAAAGTAAGCTGATGCTTACCTTACTGTCAGCCAAGATATTGAGTGATTATTAAGATTTTTCTGTGACAAGGAGACAAAACTGACTCTAAGCACCTTGCCTTTACCTCTGTAGATACTTGGTTTTTTTTAATTTTTTGAAAAATATATTTTTTTATTTATCTGACAGAGAGATAGAGAGAACCAGAGAGCACAAGAAAGGGGAATGGCGGATGGAGAGGGAGAAGCAGGCTCCCTGCTGAGCAGGGAGCCCAATGCCAGGCAATCCCAGGACCCTGGGATCCTGACCCGAGCCAAAGGCAGATGCCCAACCTACTGAGCCACCCAGGTGCCCTTTTATGTTTTAAATAAGACTCAAGGGCAGCCCCAGTGGCGCAGCGGTTTAGCGCTGCCTGCAGCCCGGGGTGTGATCCTGGAGACCCTGGATTGAGTCCTGCGTCCGGAACTCTGCATGGAGCCTGTGTCGCTGCCTCTCTCTCTGTGTGTGTCTCTATGAATAAATAAATAAAATCTTTTAAGAATAAATAAACAAACAAACAAACAAATAAATAAATAAGACTCAAAGACATTTTTGTCATTAGTCCCTGGAAAGTCCATAGAGCTGGGACAGTAGACCAGGGTTATCCGTAAGACGGGGCTGCCAAAGATTCCTCACATCTCTGCAGGTTGGTGGCTCGTTGCTGATAGGCTGATAAGCTGATAAGCTCCTGAGCTCTGTGCACATCACAGGCACTTGATTGTTAGCTGATTAAAACCCAGTTAGTGGTCTTACTGCGTATCAGAAGGGCGCAAGGAAAGTGGCTTTGGTTAACTTTAGTTTTTCCTGTTGACAAAGCATCAGCTTTATCTGCCAACGCCCTATATGTATCTATACACTTGAAAAGTGCACTATTCCTAGGTCAGGTCTCCATTTTATTTCATTTTTTTAAGGGATTTATTTATTTGAGAGAGAGAGGGAGGCAGCACGGGAGCTAGAGAGTGTGCGGATGAAGCGGGGGAGAGATGGAGAAGAGAGGGAGAAAGAGAATCCCAAGCAGACTGCCTGCTGAGCATGGAGCCCCAACAGGGGCTGAGACCTCAGGACCCTGAGACCATGACCTGAGCTGAAATCAACAGTCAGTCGCTCAACTGACTGAGCCACCCAGGCACCCAGGTTTTCATTTTAGAGTTTTATATACTACTTGTATTTATACTTTAAGAAGAATAAGAAAATACCCCTAGCTCATGAAAAACTGTGCGTGGCTTTGTTTTGTTAGTGTTTGGCATTAACCAGAAATGAAGGTGAGCTTGTCGTTTTTTTCCCACCGGAATGTCATTGTGATGTTTTTGTCTTGTTTGTCCTCGATCATGATTTTAGTGCAAACATACTTTTGGATGATCAGTTTCAACCCAAGCTAACTGATTTTGGCATGGCGCACTTCCGACCCCACCTGGAACACCAGAGCTGTACCATAAGCGTGGCCAGCAGCAGCAGTAAACATCTGTGGTACATGCCTGAAGAGTACATCAGACAGGGCAAACTTTCCATTAAAACGGATGTCTATAGCTTTGGAATTGTAAGTACCAAGTACCAGTCAACAAAGGAGGAAAGCTTATTCCCAGGAATGCTCTAAATTCTAAGAACTTTTTAAGGGCTTTTGACTGTTACTCGTCTTATACATTAATTTTGTGTAATCAAAGAGTAAAATATAAAGTCATTAATTAGAATGAACGATATCTATTGTTAAAGTTAATCACTGCAACTAATTCTGCGTATATATCTTACATATGTTTGTAGTTGACTTTCTCTGTATTCTTTATAGGTAATAATGGAGGTTCTAACAGGCTGTAAAGTGGTGTTAGATGATCCAAAGCATATCCAGCTGGTGAGAATCGTCTTCATCTCTGTTCCGATCTCTTGGTCATTTTTGGGGTAGAGTTCTAAAAGATAAATTGTCTTCTTCTCTTTCTAGAGGGATCTCCTTATGGAATTGATGGAGAAGAGAGGCCTCGATTCATGTCTTTCATTTCTAGATAAGAAAGTGCATCCCTGTCCTCGGAACTTCTCTGCCAAGCTCTTCTCTTTGGCAGGCCAGTGTGCTACCTCGCGGGCAAAGTTAAGACCATCAATGGATGAAGTGCGTACACATGGTTTTACTCAAAACCAAGCCCACAGAACCATGGAAAAATCTAAATTGGATAAATTGTGTGTCTAAGTGAATTCTTTATCAATGAGGCAAATCCAGCTCCTCACACAGAGTTCTAACCTAATGGTTCTTCCAAGTCAACAAGTCACATTATTTGGTATTCTGGTAGAGGTCGTTGCTGCGTGGGAATAGGGCACCACAAGAGATTTAATGAAAAGACTGAAGTGAGCAGCTTGGAGAGAATTTTATTCGACCTTCATTAAGAGATTTGGTCCATTAAAAATGCATTTCATATTTCCTCTATTGATTTTTAAAATTTACTCTTCAATTTCATCATCCATTGAGTTAGTTGTTTATTTGTTCAACAAATATGTAGCTGGTGCTTACTTTGCATGTGCCAGACTTAGTATTGGATACGGAGGATGCAACAGTAATCAAGATACAGTTGTTGCCCTCAGCCTCAAATGAGAGTCAGATTAGTTCAAGTGGCTTTTCAATACAGAGAGATAAGCATAATGGTAGGTGGAAGCCCAGGTCAACATGCGAGCATAGAGTCAGAATAGAACATTTTAGTCGAAGAGAATTTATACTTGCAAAGCTCAGAGGTAACGGATTTTTCAGCACTGATACTGCAGGTAGTTCATGGAAGTGGGAGGTGGTGAGGCAAAAGCTGGAGTGCTTAAAATCATAGAAAGTTCCAGGTGATAGAGGGACGTGAATTCCATTCTGGGATTTTGGGTTTATCCTGAATCTACAGCAGAGCCATGAAAGGGTTTTCAACAAGAGATCAGCACAATCAGAATATGAAGAGCACTGGCATGGGAGTCAGGAGAGCTATATTTTAGGCCTGGCACCACCAGTGAGAGCTATGTGACCTGGTATCTTGGGCCTTTTAAAAAGAGCTGTGAGATATATAGTGGAAGAAACCTGGAGTTGGGAGCCAGATCTGAGGTCAAGCAACAGATCTGCTCCTTCCTGGCTAGTGATCTTTTCTGAGCCTCAGCTTTATTATCTGTAAAATGAGGATAACAGTATTGTTTGTGCAGAATAAACGAGGTAATGCATGTGAAGGCACTTTGCAAATAGTAAAGCTCTCTAAATATATTTTTAAAAATGACGTGTGTGTGAAGGGAGGCTACATGTTCTTTTAAATCAGGTCAGTAGTTCTTGGTTTGGGCTGCATGTCCAAACCAACGGAGAAGCTTTTAAAATACAGATTCCTGGGCCCCTATCTTCATATTTTTTTCAGTGATGATCTTTAGGTTGGGACCAGGGGATCTGTATTTTAAGAAAGCTCCTATATGTAAATCTGGCATTTGAGAACTACGGATTGGGTCCCCCGTCCTCTGACACTTTCCGGTACTCCACATATTAAGGTTGAAGTGAAAAATGGACAGAGACCCAGCCAAGGTCCCACAGCAGCTGGGGGCAAATCTAAGCCTTAACTCAGGTCCCTTGATGTTTACTTCATTGCAGCTTCTTTTATATTTGGTTTCAAGTCTCTTAATTTACTCATTAAACTGAAGGGGTTTAAGCTAATCTTCAATACCTTCTCATTCAAAACTCTATAGTTGAATTTATTTCATGAAAATACAAGAACATTCCTTAGCAGGTAGATGGAAATAAGGTAAAAGGAGAGGTTATTCAAGCTTAACTCCATGTTTGTTTGCTTCTTGGTTAACCAGGTCCTAACTACTCTTGAAAGTACTCAAGCCAGCTTATATTTTGCTGAAGATCCTCCCACCTCCCTAAAGTCCTTCAGGTGTCCTTCTCCTCTCTTCTTGGAGAACGTACCAAGTATTCCAGTGGAAGATGATGAAAACCAGAATAATCATTCACTGCCTCATGATAAAGGTTTGAGAAAAGTTGGAGTGACTCAGAAAGTTCCATTCGAATGCAGCCAGTCTGAGGTTACGTTTCTGGGTTTTGACCGAAAGACAGGCAGTGAGAGGAATGAGGATACCTGCGACAGGCCCAGTTCTTCTTGTAAAGAAAGTGGGTCTCCAAAGCATGTAGCTCTATCCCAGGACCCAGGGGCCTATGGTACGGATGTGGACCCTTCTGTAGAAGCTCCAGGCCATTCTTACAGGAGCAGGCCAGTGGAGACCAGCTGTTCCTGTGAATTTTCCTGGAACGAATGTGAACAGTATAAAAGGGAATCGATTTCACCAGACGATAAAGAAGAAAGCAAGTAATTGCTAAGGCACCCGAGGACAGGTATCGTCTTGGGAAAACATTGTCACCATAAGTGATGCTAAGAGGACTATCAATGGTGAGTTTGGGTGATGCAGGTCAACAATCTGGACGATGTTATTCCTTCCTTCCCAATTCCCAAAACAGAGTGGCTTAAACCTAGTCTAAGTTAGAGCCATTCAAAATTACTTAAGATCATGACCTTTGACTTCAGACAAACAAAACCTACCAAAAAGGGACTGGATTCTGTTGTCTTCGTCATCATCAACATGAGCCCTCAGAGCCTCCAGTCTGCTATGTACGGTCAGTTCAGTTAGATTCCATTGTTCTGTTTAGCTTGCTTGAGATGGTTGTAGGAAGTGTCTAATTTGTAAATGTTAGCAGATGCCTTTTTAAATAATTGCCCTTTTGTTTACTTCAGTTAACCCTTAGTATTTTTTCTGTTCATCCCTATCAAGCCTGCCTGTCTGAAAATGAGCCAGATTCGCTCCCGACTATGACATGTTCTGTGGAAAGAGGGAATTCTTGTCCAAGATCTGTATTTCTGTATTTAAACTCTTAGGATAGTTTATCATGTATCATATAGTTGTTGGCTATTGTTACAATTTTTTTTTTGCAAACTATTATATCTTGAGTAGAATGTATGAAATTTTAATCAGGTAATTTTTATTTCTGAGAAAATCGCTGGTCACAAGGGCCGATGTCAGCTTTTAGTTTGATTCTATACCAGCCAACTCTGTGCCTCTACCTCCTGTTTACTGGATCTCCCCCTGTGGAAATTCTACCTGTCCTTCAAGGCTCAGAAGTGCCTCTTCCAGGAAGCTTCCTAAATCTCTCCACCCAGAAGTACTCACTTCATCAGCATTGCCACAGCATTGTTTTTGTGTTTCTATTTTATATTTGTTACTTTCTGAATTATATCAAAGTTGCCTGTGCCATCCAGTCTCTCTGACTGGCTTGTAAACTACCTGTATTAATTTCCTTTTGTTGCTATAACAAATTATAACAAACTTACTGGGTTAAAACAGTGTAAGTTGGGGTGCCTGGCTGGCTCAGTTGGTAGAGCATCTGACTCCTGATCTTAGGGTTGTGAGTTTGAGCTCTACAATGGGTATAGAGATTACTTAAAAAAAAAAAAAAAAAAAAAAAAAAAAAAAACAGACAAACAATATAATTTAGTTATTTTACAGTGCTGACGGTCAGAGGTCCTTGACGTTCTTTCTGGAGACTCTAGGGGAGAATTTGTCCCCTTGCCTTTTCTAGCTTCTAGAGACTGCATTCATTGACTCGTGGCCTCTTTCTCCATTCTCAGAGCCAGTATGTGGCATCTTTGAATCTTTGAAGATTTCTCTTTCTTTCTCTCTTTGATCTTTTCTTCATCACCTTTTTCTCTTACTTTGGGCCTCCTGCTTCTCTTAAGGATCCTTGTGTTTGTGTTGGGCCCACTCAGATAATCCACAGAAATCTCTGCATCTCAGGACACTTAATTTAATCACATCTGCAATGTCTCTTTTCTCCTGTAAAGTCATTCATAGGTTTCTGGGATTAGGACATGGATATCCTGCTGGGGGGGGGGGGGGGGGGGAGGGGGAGGGGAGGACACATTACTCTGTCACATTCCCTGAGTGTGTAGGACTCATCTCTTCAAGGCCCACATTAGCCTGTACAGAGCTGTTGTTTCCTTACAAGTGAAGTTGAATTAAATTATCTCTAAGAACCCACATAATAAGAAATTCAGCTATGGTAAACATTGCTGAATAAAGTGGGGATAAGGACTGTCTTCATGATGATGAATAGAAATACTCCACAAAAACCATTTCCATAGGATTAATGGAATTTCCTTCTCTAGCACATTTATAATAAAAGGGTAGACCTCTAGCCTTCTATAGACATTTTTTTCTTTTTCTTTCCTTCCTTCCTTCCTTCCTTCCTTCCTTCCTTCCTTCCTTCCTTCCTTCCTTCCTTCCTTCTTCTCTTCCTTTATTTTTTTATTATTATTATTTTTGGTGAGTTAGTACAGTTAGGTTAATCATAGTGAGATTGGAGGCCAGATTTCAGATTTAAGAACAAATGATTAAAGAAGAAAGTCATCAGGAATCAGGGTCAGGTTAAGAGACCAAGGTCAGAAACATGAAGCTATAATTCTGGGAAAAAGGATCTCATGATGAGGTTCAAATAGAATATGCCTTAGTCTGATTGGCAGTCCACATAAAGGTCCAGGTAAACAGTTGAGAGAAGTCATGCTCAGGCTGGCCCTCACGTGCCCTGACTGCCCTTCACTGTCTTGCCCATATGTTCATGGCATGTGTTGACAATGCTCCCAAATCGCCCATGTGCCAAAATTAGTAGGGACAAACAATTGGACTAGACTTTGTATGATTTCTTGTGACCTGTCCTAGTTTGGCAGCTCTCGATTACACATGTTAATGAAAAGAAGTATAAAAGCTTTTGGTGTTTGGCTTTATATATTATAAACCATCAGGATTTAGCTTATCTTAGAAACATAATCTGAAACTATTTTGGCTGAATTGGGGAAATTAGCCTGGCATTGTGTGAAGTTGCCACTAGTAATTCAAAAGAAGTAATCAAGACGATCAAGAATTGACTTTATGTTGAACTGTTTTTTGCCTTGAGTCTGGACCTCCCAGTACCCTTGGTGAGAGGTCATAAAGGAAGCTGTGATGAACACCAAGCCTGAGCCATTACTTGGCACATGGAATTATGTTGGAATTATGTTGATTTGAATTCTCTTAGCAGTGTTTCCCAAACTTCAGTGTGCATCCAAATGATGCGGAAGTCTTGTTAAGAACAAATTGCTGAACAAACAAACAAACAAACAAATTGCTGGACCCCACTCAGTTTCTGATGCAGTAGTTCTGGGGTTAGGGATTTGGCTTTCTAGCAAGTTCCCAGATACTGCTCATGCTGCTGCTGTTCAGACCACTCTTTGAGAACCTCTGCCTTAGAGTGTTCTCAAATAGTCATAGATCAGTACCTTTCCATCTAGGTGTATGGTTTTTGAGAGAGTAATCATTTAAAAAAATTCTTTTATATTTACCCTCTTACTTAAGCTTTTAGTTATTTGGAGTAAGAGCTCTAGAAATATTGTTAATCAGTCATCTTTTCTGATGCAGTCACCTTGCTAGGGTATGACTACTTTGTACATCTTAAAGAACAAGTCAGATTATCTGGCAATAACCTGATCAATGATATGGCAGGCAGATGCCACTGTGGCTGAAAATTAGAAGAATCTTCTATTGAGTAAACTAGTCCTCCTTGATTTGCCTTCTGGTGTGTTAATACAGGGTCATTGATAGGAATTAAATCTTGCACACTGCTCTGGGCAATAAGAGAGGACCTCCATGGCTTCATAATGTGGAGACTCAGGTACATGAAGAAACCAAGAATGAGCCTTTAAGTGTTCCCTTTGATCAGCAAAGATCAATTAGTAAAGAATTTCACTCATTTTCACCTATATAATGCACCATGGGCAATCCCCCAGGCCAATCTTATTTACTTGTTAGGTTTTTTGGCCTCACTTTATAATGTCCCAAAGCACAGGGAAAATATTTCGTGGTCTTTGAAAACAGGTATGGGACTTCTGGCATAATCACTTTTATTGACTTCTTGAGAATTGTTATAATGATCCGAAACTCGCTGCGTTATCGTGTAGCCTCATGGGATGGTATGTTAGCCTGTGTAAACAGCTTCTATGACTTGAGATGTGGTGAGTCTAGGAAATGAGGGTTAGCCTGAGTAGCATTTATCAAGCACTGTGTTGGCTCCTAGGACACTGAGGAAGGAGGAAAGGCAACTAGCCAACTCAACAGTTTGGTAACATCTGGTATTTGAACCACAAACCAATGGAACTAAAAATAAAAGGGTAAGGAGGTTACTGTGTACTTATGAGAGAGGAAGGAAGGCTTCTTGGAGAAGCTTGCTGGAGAGAGAGAGGGAGGAAGAGACATAGAAAAGGGGGCCCAGGATGGACATCCAGAGGTTTGGGGGCCAGGAGCTCTCGCAGAACTCCACACAACACAGGCCCTGGGGCTGGAAGGATGGGCAAGGGCAAAGGGAGCTGGGTCCAGAGGTTTCTGTGTTTTTTTTCCCTGTTTAGCCTTCGCAGCCACCCCAAAGGTCTGAACCCTTTTTTGAGGTGAGAAGACTTATTTACAGAGGGTAAGGAACATGCCTGAGGGCCTCCCATATCTGGGAGAGCCCAGATTTGAATGCACATCTCTCTGGTTTCAAGGCCCACACCCTTTCTCGTACTGCATGTTACAGAGAAGCCCCCACAGATCCAAGCTCTTATGAAAAGGCATAGATGTCATTTGTTGAATCCACAAGGTTTCAGTGAGGACACAAGGCTTGACATGTCTTCCTCCTTTTTTCACTATCCTGCTTCTCTGTTAACAGTTATCCACTTTGTCATTAGATGTGAGTTAAATATATCCACTGATCCAACCATTCATTCATTGAATAAACATTTATCAACATTTGTGTCAGGTACTGTTCTGGGGAGCTGGGGACGCAGTGAAGATCACACCCAACAAAGATCTCTGATCTCATGGAGCTTATGTTCAAGGGAATAAATGAATGAATGGATGAAAGGAAACACCATTCCTTTAATCTCAATTCTTTTTTTTTTCCGTATCATTATTTTCAATGTCCAATGGTTATAATATGAGAGCCAGGGTTTTCTCCTCAACTCAAGTTTATAAATTTTCAATTGGCTTGTGAGGCCAATAGGAATACTTCTTCTTGTCTAATTTGGTTTCTGGGAAGACTTCATTCAGGTCCTCAATGGTCATCTGATCAAATGGAATTATGTTCTTCATCTTCTCCAGCTCTTTTTCATATTCTTCAATCCTGGCCTTTGAGAGGGACGAAAACTCAGCACAGCTTTTCACATCTTCTTTTTCCTCAGCATCCACCTGGACAGTGTATTTGTCCTCTGGCACAGGAAACTTCAGGGCATTAAACTTCTTCTCAAAGTCATCTACCAAACCAGCCTTTGCCACATTGGCCTTGTAGTAAGCCCAGTCGATAGCAGGTGGTTTCTCAGGAAGAGTAGCCAACCTGGAGGTAAGCATCTCATTCCAGGATTTCAGGGAGTTGGCAATGGCCTTCTGGTTTCGGGGTATGATCTCCCCAAAAGCTACCCAGTCAATGGTTTTTAGAGCAAGTTTTTGCCCAGCCATCTTGAGATCCTTCACCGACCCCCTTTCATCTCAATTCTAATGCTCACTGGTGGCTCTCCAGGAGACCAGCCTCCCTGAGCCATCTCGCAGAGAGTGTTGTCTGGACTCAGACTCTGGCTTCTTCGCCAGATCTTTCTAGGGGTTCACAGAGACTTCTCCTTATCCTGTTGTACAGCTAATGTCTCTACAGTGGCTTGTTGCTTTGCTACTAGTGTGCACTAGGCAGGATGACATGGTTTGCAGCCACCGTAACAGACCTTCTTCTTCCATTGACCTATGATTTCTTCAGGATATTTATTTGGCTACTCATGGCATCTTCATCTGGCTTCTTCTAAGGACCCAAAGCACCTACACATGCCTCACCTCCCTATCACTCCAAAATGTAGTTATTGACTTCTCTCTTCTCCACAAAACTGAAAATTCCTTGAGAGCAGGGCCTATATCCTGCTCATTTTTGTATCTCTAACAACTAACATGGTATCTGGCACGTAATGGGGCCCAATAAATATTTGTAAAGTGAATGAACTAAATATTCCTTTAAAACATCTTCAAATCATTGGTACCTAGTATATCAACACTGTCATCTACATTGTTCCCAAAGTGCCATGTTTCTAAGATCCATTCTACTGGCATTCATTTGCCTAGATGGTTCCATACTGCTATTTGTGGATAAAAAGTTATTAATGTCAAATATTAATATCTGAGGTATCTCTGAAAAGAGGAATTAGACATTGTGTACATTGCTTATAAATTTGCTTCATGGTGGAAAATATTCCCAAACCATTTCTAAGTAATCACAGACCAACATCTTGATAAAAGATAAACTGATACTTGTGATAGTTTGTTTCCATCTTTCTGTCAAATTATTTATAAATATTTGATGGTCTATTGAACATGACATGCAAGTATTTTCTTGGGAGACATTTTTGCTCCAAAGATCTACATTGCCTACCAAACTTTCACTTCAGTGCCTTCTTATTGATGTCATCTGCCTCATTGAAAGCTTTGTGGTTACCTCTACAAAGAGCAAGGGGATAGTTCCAAAGCTCTTTATTGGCTCCTTAATTTTAAAATTTCTTACAGAACAACATTAATTGCAATGGAGGGTAAGCAGGTAGAAAGCTTACTTGTGGAGATTCAGACTCGGTTAACATGGAAGTATCTAGTATGTGGTAGATGCCTTCATCACTTAGGCTTTGAATGCCTAGTGAGCTGGGAAAGTTGACTCTTATCTGGAGTCACACCAATATTGAAGTGGGGATACAAAATGAAAACTCTTTATTCCTGATTTATTCAAATCAGGAAATACCTGCTCTGAAAAAGGGGAACTTAAAAAAAATAAAGGCATCCTCTATTTGAGAATTTTTAAAAAGTAAATATATGTGTGTTTATTATTTCATTTGTATTATTTTAACACATTTTATTTATTTGACAGAGAGAGGGGGAGAACACAGCATGGGGAGCACCAGGCAGAGGGAGAGGGAGAAGCAGGCTCCCTGCAGAGCAAGGAGCCCAATGATGTGGGGCTCGATCCCAGGACCATGGGATCATGACTTGAGCCAAAGGCAGATGCTCAACCAACTGAACCACCCAGGTGCCCCTACCTTATTGGTATTAATTGTATGCACCCAGATGGGCAAATATTCAAATAATTGACAAGAATATGAGCAAAGGGGCGTTCTTGGTCCTCTTGGCAAGAGTGAAAATTGGTGCAGCTTTTCCAGAAGACAGTATGTATTAAACTTGGCAATATGTGTCAAAAATTCACGATACACTTTCCCAGCAATTTGTTTAGAATCTATCCCAGTGAAAGAAAATCACACAAGTATGTAAACATGAGGGCAAAGAAGTACTTGATGGTGTTTATGATATAAAACTTTGGGAGGTGCCTGGGTGGCTCAGTTGGTTAAGTGCTAGACTCTTGATTTTGGCTCAGGTCATGATCCTAGGGAATCTGCTTGAGATACTCTCTCCCTCTGGCTCTGCCCCTCCTGCTTGTATTCTTTCTCTCTCTCTCTCACATAAATAAATAAATCTTTAAAAACAACAACAACAAAAGCCTTTGGAAATAGCCTAAATATCCTTTAATAAAAAATGGGTTAAATAAATTCCAGCACATATATACCATTAAATCATATGCGACTGTCATTAAAAATCATTTAGGTCTTATTCATTGCTAGGGAAATTGGTCCGTGAAATACTATCAAATGAAAAAGCAGGCTATATAATAATATGTTCAATGTGGGCCCATTTATAATACTGGATATTTTAAAATACTGTATGTTTCATACAGAGATCTTTGCCAAGAGAGGCATCTTTTTCCCGGCCATGGTATTCAGATGATCTTTACTTTAGACTTTTATGTATTTGAAATTTTATAATGAGTATGTATCATTTTTGTTACCAGAAAATAATAAAACTATTTTTATGTTGGAAAAATATCCTATGCATTTCGACATTGGCCTGGCTTTTTGCATACTTCCACCCCTGATAGCAACTGGCAACTACCAATAATCTTCTATTCCATTGCCCTTTATTACACACACACACACACACACACACACACACACACACACACACAAATCACAAGATCTTTGGAGAGAGAGATTTTTAACCATAAAGTATCTATTCCTCAGACTTGTGTCCCTCTATCCCTTTTAGCCTACATAGAATTTTTAACTTGCTGAAGTTAGCAGACTCGGGGCTGTAGTTATCAGTTGAAAATACAACTTATCACAGTGCAGAGAACATGGGACCGAATACAGTGTTTTTCTCTAGCAGGTGGAGATGGAGCCTATGTAATTAGGCTAATGGGGCCCACAATACATTAATTATAAAGGGAAATAGCAAAAGTGTACTCCAGGGTGAAATACCAGTTCTAACGAGTTCTATCTGGAGGGACTGTTTGTGGGCATAAGTTACGGAGGGCGTAAATATGATAAAAACACTTCCCAGGCAAATCCAGCTAAAAGATAAATTAGTGCTGGCTTTTAAAAAAATTTTTTTAAACATTTTATTTATTTATTCATGAAAGACACAGAGGCAGAGACACAGGCAGAGAGAGAAGCAGGCTCCCTGCAGGAAGCCCGATGTGAGACTCGATCCCGGGACCCCAGGATCACGCCCTGGGCTGAAGGCAGATGCTCAACCGCTGAGCCACCCAGGGGTCCCAGTGTTGGCTTCTTAAGAGCATAACACTGCCACACATTTTGTTCTCTTGATACCAAATTAATGAGTTGCTGCTGTTTTTGTGTTTCTTGGAAGAGAAATGGCAGGTAATACCACTGCCCCATCACTGCGAAGATTTCAGCAACAGAGGTTAAGGGGAGGTTCTGGGGGAACTCAGCCAGCTAAGCATCTGACTCTTGATTTCGGCTCAGGTCATGATCTCAGGGTCCTGGGATCCAGCCTCGAGTTGGGCTCAGCGCTCACCAGGGAGTCTGCTTGAGGATCTCTCTCCCTTTGCCTCTGCCCTTCCTTCTTTACACACACACAAACACACAAACACATGCTCTCTCTCTCTCTTTCTGAAAATAAATAAATAAATAAATAAATAAATAAATAAATAAATAAAAATTTAAAAGGTATTTCTCTAATAAAAATGTATTGCCATGGTGTAGAAGACATAGTCTGACATGTCCTCATATCCCAGCATCATTGGTCCTTGTTTCAGTGGCCATCTGAGTGAACCAAGTAGCATCCCTGCATCACAGTCAAATGATCTCATCAATCACAGTGAAACTACAGCCCACTTTTCTTCAGCCACTGTTTCCAAGGCACACTCTGGACCCCATTCCTACCCGAAACTGCTACACATCAGAAATCGTTGTAGGCCGTCCTGCACTTGCCAAAGACATCCGATTATCTGATCTCTCCAGTTTTTCCTGGCTTGTCCATGGCCATGCTTCTCCTCCTCATCCACTCCACGTTTTTCTTGTCGTAGGTTGAGTCGTGGGTTCGCCTGTATCAGTGTTGGTCCTCATGGAGAAATAGAACCCCTATACCAGTTCTTTTAAACAGATGGAATTTCATGTTGGGAATTGCTTATCAAAAGGTTGTGAAGGCTACAAGTGGAAAAAAAAAAAAGAAGAAGAAAAAAGGAAAATGTGAAGTTATCCAGAGATGAGCAATGACAAGAAGCCATTGTCACTGTTATGGATAAAGGAGAAAAAAAGAGAAAAGGTGCGAGTAAATGCCTATGAGCAGTGTCCTGCCGAGGCTGCGGAGGGCTCGCTGCTGGTGCTTCTGGAAACGGTGCTGCCCCGGAGGAAAGCGGGAACAGGGGCCAGACCACCACCTGTGCAGCTCCTACCGTACTGCCAGGGCCCCAAAAGTCTTCACCCCTTCTATGTTCCGAAGTGAGGACTTAGCTGTCAGGGCATCCAGGAGACACAGTTTTCTCCAAAAGGCACAGGAAAGCACTGAAGGGCAAGGATGGACAAATCCCGCCCTCTAGCCATTCAGCGGTTGTCCTCACCTTTGCACCTCATGCCTAAACTTCCAGTGACAGTAACAACATCGCACCATATTCCTTAAATAATTGAAGATGCTGTCGCTGTTTCAGAAGGGGAGGCACAGGGTCTCATCAGTCACGATCTCTGTGTCCAGGTGATTTTAATCTATCTAAGATTTTTCTAAGAATAAAGGTAATTATCACCAATATTCCTTCCATACCACGGGAGAAGAGAGAGGGGAAAATAAGTAATTGGTGAACATACATAAGTACATACAAAACGGGAAATCTGCGCGGCGGCGCTAGTCTTAGTTTCTGTAATTTGTTGCCTGCTGCAAGTCACTCTCCTTCCACGTGCCCTGGGCCCGGGCTGGCACATTGGGGTGCAGGCTCCCCGCCAGGCCTCCGTCCCTATAGGGTGCGAGCCGGCAGCGGTCTGCATCAGTGCTCACTGCACACTAGCTTGTTTTTTTCTTTTCTTTCTTTTTTTTTTTTTTAAGATTTTATTTATTTGTTTATGAGAGACACAGAGAGGGAGGCAGAGACACAGGCAGAGGGAGAAGCAGGCTCCATGCAGGACTCGATCCCAGGACCCCAGGATCATACCCTGAGCCCCCCAGGCGCCCCCACACTAGCTTTCATCACTGGCTGTGGAACTGTTAGGGGGCACAGCTCCCCGGATTCCAGTCTCAAACCTTCCCGTCCTCCTTGTGCTCCCCAGTCTGATTCTCTCCTTTTGTAGCTGCCATCGATACCCAGAACCACCACACACCACCGCAAGCTACATCTTTCTTCTTGGCCCAGTGGCACCACGAGCCCAAACTGACAGTCTCGACGCCCTGGTTTGTAAGACCCCTGTGTCCACGTGGGATCACGTCTCACTTGAGACCTATGAGTTTTAAATGAGCAGAGCTCGTGGGGCAGAGTGGACTGGCTCAGCTGGTGTGGCCTACAACTCTCGATCTCGGGGTTGTGAGTTTGAGTCCCACACTAGGCACAGAGCGAGTACAGACAGACAGACAGACATAAGCAGAGCTCAGAACTGATGAGATGAGAAGCTGAAAAAAAATATATGAGTGGGTATTTTAATTTTTCTCAGCATCCTTGCCATTGGATAATGGGAAAGATTTTAAATCACCAATAGCTCTCTTAAAATTTATCATACTGAATCAAATGTAATACTTTAAATATTGTATGTAAAAAGAAGATTAATTTATTCTGTTATTTCATTTGGATATATTATATTTCTGTTAATTTAGTCTAAGTTTGTCCCAAGTGTGGGTATGTGTGTGCGTCAAAGGCAAGGCTTCCTACGAGCTCTTACAGAGCTAAAGGATCTACCCAAGGCCTTGAGATCTTTTTCACATAAACTTCTGATAAGCATCTATCTCCTTCACCTTTTCCTTGTGTGACTGATTATCACAAAATAAAACCCAGAGCTTATAACATTGTCCTAACATTGTCCAGTTATTTATTTATTTATTTTTGTCCAGCTATTTTCAAATGACTTAATACACACTGTGGTTCCGGGCCATCTTGTTTGTTTTGAATCACTGATCCTACATTTTGGGGTAGCCCCTGTCTAACTCCATTTCTTATCACTCTCCCCGTCATTCGTCAGCTGCAGCCACGCCAGGCCTCTTGGTGCCAACCTGGTTCCCACCTCAGGACTTTTGCACTTGCCCTTCCCCTGCCTGGAGCTCACTCCCCCCAGAATTTCTCTCTCTGCCGTTACTCCTGCTCGCCCTTTGCAATCTTTCAGTTTCCTTCAATTCATTTGTCAGCGAGTGACACTATATGTTACACTTACCTATTTGTTTATCATCAATCTTCTTCCCTAGAATATAAACTCCACGAAACCAAGGACTTTGACATGCTCATCGCTGGATCCTCAGCACTTAGATAATGACCTGAAACATAATAGATGTTCAATAAACATCTTTAGAATAGTTGAATTAGCTAGTCTTTCAAATTTTTGATTCAGTCACCCAAACTTGCGGCTTTTTTTTTCCAGGCTTGCATTATTGGCCAGTTTGATGAAGTTACTTTATCTATCCACAAAATTGTTGATAAAAAGTGCAAGATAATGTCGACTTTAGAACCATGAGGCACTTCACCACGTATCTTCTTTCAGGTTAATGTCTTTCCAGTAAATAAAAAGTCTTTAGGAATAAATCCAATCAACTGATTTTATCTCATTTTCAAACATATGTTTCTCTATCTTGAATACAAGATACAATCCAATTTAAGTAGCACAAAATGACTTTCATAAACTGGTTCCAAACTATCTATCTACCCTTAAATCCCATCACTACTTCCTTCCTGCTCTTTTTCCATTGACTTTGTATCTTTTGTTCTAGCCCCACTAAATTTGTTATGATTCCATCACTACTTCCTTCCTGCTCTTTTTCCATTGATTTTATACCTTTTGTTCTAGTCCCACTAAATTTGTTATGATTCCTAATAAAGCATACCGTGTCTTTTCTCATTCCCATGCCTTAGCACGAGCTGCTCCAACTGCCTGGAATGCCCTCCTCTCCCCACCCCCCCCCCTTCAGCTATGTACAACCTTATATACCATTCATAATTTAGCATAAATATCACTTCCTCCATGAATCCTTCCCAAACTTCCTCTCCTCCGTTCTCTCTCACTAATTTCGCTTTTACATTTTGCTTATTGTTTGTAATCATGACCATATTATTTGTGTCTCTTTTCGGAGTTAACACTATGATCTCCTCCAGCGTATGGAATTGGATACTCATTGATGTCTATTGAATGAATGAAAAACTTAATATTTGGCTAGTTGCTTGTTGGAGTTTGAAGAAAGCGAGTCATACTTGTCTGGGGTAGAACTGACTAATACCCCAGACTGACCTCCAACAACCCCAGACTGACCTCAGTAAGTTTTTGGGAATTCATCTTAGTTTGCCACCTTAGGGACTAGAAATCTGCAGTTTCCTTGGAATGGACGTACCTCTCAATGGCAGATCCGCAGTGATCAAGCTCATGGAAGTTGATAAAAATAAGCATGCTGATTTTCTATTTTATAATGAAAAGCATAACTATCCAGAGAATTGAATTCTCAAGTCAACCTCTTAGTGTTTCATCTCCTTATAGGCAAGTTCTAGACGAGGCACTCTGATGTGGTGCAGTGCAATTAGTTGATCTTAAGTATTTCTCAATGAAGGAAGCTTGAAACCATCTCTTTCTTGCATTAGAGACATAGTCTCTCCAAGGAAACTCTGATGTATTGCCACCCCATTGTCAACTTGAATGCCAACAAGACCTGAAAGGGTTGAGTGACCAGTCGAGGTCTTAAAATTCCTCGGCAGACAAGGCAGAGAGCCAACCTCAGTCTTACTGCTTTAATCTGGTGTGCTTTTATGATACTTTTCTACGTGGAAAGAGCTAATTGTTGTATGAGCAGACTAGTCCTTAACTTTTTTTTCCTGATCAAAAGCATTTTTTTCAAAAGGCTTAAGAGTAATCTTTGAGACATTATTCTTTTTAAGTTTTTATTTAAATTCCAGTCAGTGTAATACTAGTTTCAGGTGTACAATAAAGTGATTCAACACTTAATCACAATACCGGGGGCTCATCACAAGTGCTCCCCTTAATCCCTATCACCTATGTCCCCCAGTGCCCCGCCCCCAACCCCTCTGGGAACCATCAGTTTCTTCTCTGTAGTTAAGTCTGTTTCTCAGTTTGTCTCACTTCCCCCCCGCCCATGATTGTTTGTTTTGTTTCTTAAATTCCACACATGAGTGAGATCATATGGTATTTATCTTTTTCTGACTGACTCATTACACTTAGCATTATGCTCTGTAGCTCCATTCACATCATTGCAAATGGCAAGGTTTCATTCTTTTTTTATGACTGAGTGATATTCCAACATATATATATACACCACATCTTCTTTATCCATCCATCACTCTATGGGACATTTAAGCTCTTTCCATAATTTGGCTATTGTAGATAATGCTGCTATCAACATCAGGGTGCATGCATTCCTTTGAACTACTAGTTTTGTATTCTTTGGATAAATAGCTAGTAGTGCAGAGGCGCCTGGCTGGCTCAGTAGGTGGAGCATGTGATCTTGGGGCTGTAAACTCAAGCCCCATGTTAGGTGTAGAGATTACTTAAAAATAAAATCTTAAAACAAAACATAGTTTTGTTTGCAATTGCTGAATCATAAGGTAGCTCTATTTTTAACTTTTGAGGAACCTCCACACTGTTTTCCAGAGTGGCTGCCCCAGTTTGCATTCCCCACCAAAACCGTAAGAGGGTTCCCCTTTCTCTGCATCCCTCTTTGAGACATTACTGACATCTACAAATCTATCCTATGGAAATAATCAGAGAGATGCAAAAAAATTATAGCTGGAAGGATGTATGTTTCTACATGGTTTATAGTAACAAATAGCTGAAATTAACTTAAATGTCCAACAATCAGAAATTTTTTAAAAATGGTAACTAAATGTAGTCATTAAAGTAACATTATGCAAGAATGTCTTACCTTGTTAGCGGTAAAAGGCAGGTTACTAAACGCTACGTAAAACAGGATCCTACTTCTTGCAAAAAGTGTTTGGACAAAAAGTTGAAAAAAGGACTAGAAAAAATAAACAAAAATATCTAAAAGTAAGTGGGAGTTGGAATTATAATGATGCCACCTTTCCTTTCTGCTTATCTATATTTTATTTTATTTTATTTAAAAGATTTTATTTATTTATTTATTCATGATAGACAGAGAGAGAGAGAGAGAGAGAGAAAGAAGCAGAGACACAGGCAGAAGGAGAAGCAGGTTCCATGCAGGGAGCCCGATGCAGGACTCGATCCCTGGACTCCAGGATCGCACCTTGGGCCAAAGGCAGGTGCCAAACAGCTGAGCCACCCGGGAATCCCCTTATCTATATTTTAATGTTTTCCTGCAATGAACATGGATTACTTTAATTTTAAAAATAATTGCCATTATTTGAGAAGTCTTAAAATTATTTTTGTAGTCTTATTTGGTGGGATTTAAACAAACAATAAAAATCATATGCAACGATACGTCACCATTTTCATTATTTCGTTTTCTGCGTAAGAAAACTGCTTTTATGTAATTCATGTGTTGTTAATTTCCTGAAGTGCTATTCCGCTATGGAAGATCTTTAAATTTATTTATTGCTTGCATTTCTATCCCTATAAATGCAACAAGACTTTTTTGTTGTTCTCCGGGAGAGACTAATGCGAGAGTGAGGGTAATGACTCAAGCAAATGCACAAGGGACTAAGCTTAGTTCACTAGAGCACTACAGTGATGTGATAACAATTACGATACTGGGTCCCATGGGAGAGGGGGCTCTATCATAGAGCTACAGTATGTACCTCTTCATGATCCAGCATCTGCAAATATTGCATTGATCGCAGCGGACACCACAAGAGAGTAAGGACAGAATATTTTCCCACTGGTCAGTTAGTAATACCACGTTTGGATACGAAGTGCCGCAGCAGTTGGATCAAGGAATGATAATATTTAATATTAATTCAATTTTAATTTAATTTCTCAGTTCCAGGAATTTAAAGCCAGCAATAATTAAAAGTTGTGAAATGTAAAGTCCTCTGGTACGTATTCTCTGCGTATTCCCGTCCTAGCACGCTGCTCTCCCCTCCGGAGTTTATTTGCTCACTGCTGACCTCCCTCCAGGACACTCCTCTGTTCAGTGGGATGTTCATTTGCTTGCAAAGAAACTTCTCTTCGCTCTCACCCTGCTCAAAGGCATTGTCACCCTCTCTATCACTGTAACAAAACCCGGCTCTTCTCAAGGGCACTGCTTTACTTCTGTCATGATCCTGTCCAAGGAAGGGTGTTGGTTCTGCTGGGACCCTGGCCCCCCCAGGGCTGGGTGGGGGGAGGCCCGAACCTTCCAGCCCCGCACTGCTGCTCCTGTACAATGAGGCTCCGAGCCCAGGGCTGGCTTCGCCGGCGTGTGCCTGGTGCAGTCACACTGTACCCACGCACAGAGCATCTTCCCCCCCTCCCCGCCTTGGGGCCTATTGCCCTGTAGTTGCTATCTTGAGACCCTTAACGATTTTTATGGGCTGAATTGTGTCCCCCACAATTCATATGTAGAAGACCTCCCACTGAGCACCTCAGAATGTGAGTGCATTGGAACACAGGGTCTTTAAGGAGGTAATGAAGTTGAAATGAGGTCCCTGCTGAGAGCCTTTTTTTTTTTTTAATCTTTTTTTTTTTTTTTAATTTTTTTTATTTATTTATGATAGTCACAGAGAGAGAGAGAGAGAGAGGCAGAGACACAGGCAGAGGGAGAAGCAGGCTCCATGCACCGGGAGCCCGACGTGGGACTCGATCCCGGGTCTCCAGGATCGTGCCCCGGGCCAAAGGCAGGCGCCAAACCGCTGCGCCACCCAGGGATCCCCCTGCTGAGAGCCTTAATGCGGGGTGACTGGTGTCCTCATAAGAAGAGACTAGGACACAGACAGCGCAGAGGAAAGACCTGGCAAAGACAGAGAGATAGATGGCTGTGTACAAGGCCTCAGAGGAGGCCAACCCTGCCCGGGACGTGTTGATCCAGGACCCCAGCCTCCAGAAAAGTGAGGAAATTCATTTCTGTCGTTGAAGGCCCCCAGCCTGTGGTGCTTCGCCACAGCAGCCCTAGCAAACTAATATAACACTTTTAGCTTTTAATTTGTGTTTTGTACGTGAAGCCTGATGGAACAGTTGTCCTCACAGGCTGTGGAGTCATAGCTCACGTGGGGTCCTACCTCTCACTGCCTGCCCCCCTCCCTGGGTCGGATTCTTGGTTCCTGTACTCCCCCCCCCCCCCCGCCCCCAGCAATTTGGGTCATGCCCAGTCTTGCCCCTTCCTGACCCTCCCTGGGGCAGCCACTGGGGGGTGCCAGCAGAGCAAGCCCACATCACCAGTGTCTCCCTAGCTGGGGATTGGATTCAGGCACCCATAGGGCTGGGGTTGCGTGAACATGGCCTGTGACAAATCCGGGTAAGGCGTAGCTCCAGGCTGGCAATGCCCAGTGTGTCTGGTTGGCACGTGGCAAGGATGAGCCTCTTGCCCACCCCGACCCAGGCACCAAGCACGTCCCGGTGCGGGGGCCGTCATTCCTGCGAGGCTGCCCTGGGCTCTGGGCTGGGTGGTGGGCCGTGGGGAGGGGACACCGGGTGGTTTGCTTTCAGCTCAGGTGCAGCATATCGGGGAGATTGAACTTGGAAGCCAGTGGGCCACACGCTGAGTCAGGAGGGGGCCCCCACCCAGGGCATCCGTGAGGCTCTGCATTCATTCTACCAGTATCCCCATGTCCAAGGGACCATGACATGAGGTTTCAAATAAAAACACCATGATAGGCCAAGAGACTGCAGAAAAAAAGGAAAGCAGTTTTCCTATTTTAATAACTTTTTAAAAAATATTTTATTTATTTATTCATGAGAGTCACAGAGAGAGGCAGGGACACAGGCAGAGGGAGAAGCAGACTCCAGGCAGGGAGCCCAACATGGGACTCAATCCCAGGTCTCCAGGATCAGGCCCTGGGCTAAAGGCAGGTGCTAAACCACTGAGCCACCCGGGCTGCCCATGGAATTCTAGTTCTTTCTGCAATTCTTGAATTCTAATTCCTTTAGGTAAGTCTCTGTCTCTGCTTTCCTTACCTCCTCCTTTATGATTTTAAGATTTTTAAATGTTATTTATTCATGAGAGACACACAGAGAGAGGCAGAGACAGAGGCAGAGGGAGAGGCGGGCTCCCTGCAGGACTCAATCCCAGGACCCCGGGATCACGCCCCACCGCTGAGCCCCCCCCACCCCGGGGCGCCCCTACCTCCTCCTTTGCTCCTTCTTTGCCTTTCCCTCAGATGTCACTGTTCTCCGGGCTTCCACATTCCCCTCTTCTCTTTTCGGGCTCAAGCCTCCTGTGAGGAGTCCCTTTGCTGTCCTCGGATGGCTCTGGCACCCTGTCCTTCCTGACGCCTCTGCAGTGCTAGGTCCCAGCGACCAGTCCCCTGCTCCTCGGCTGCATGAGCTTGGGCCAAATGGTTACCCTGCGTAAGTTTCCACTTCTCCCTTGTCCAGGGAGGCTAGTAACGTGTGGCTTAGGGCTTACCTGGGGCCTAGCCTAATGCAGGTAAAATGCAGCTCCTGGCACATCAACGGCTCGGGAACTCGTGGTGCTCCCACTGCTGCTGGCGAGGATAGTGGAGGTGGCTGCTGCCCTCTGCAAGCTCGGCCTCCTCCTGCTGCCTCCTGCCTCCCGCAACCGCACATCTGCTCTTGGCCGCCCGCCTCGCCTTCTGTCCACACTCCTGGCACTTCCAGGTGTTGTGTGGTCTCTGCTCCCCTTCTTCTTCTTCTCCTCCTCCTCCTCCTCCTCCTCCTCCTCCTTCTTTTTCTTCTTTTTCTTCTTCAAGATTTTATGTATTTATTTGACAGAGAGGGAGAGCACAAGCAGGGGGAACAGCAGGCAGAGGGAGAGGGAGAAGCAGGCCCCTCGCCACGCAGGGGGCCCGACACAGGGACTCGATCCCAGAACCCCAGGATCACGACCTGAGCCAAAGCAGATGCTCAACCGACTGCGCATCTTCCCACTGCTGTCTTCACTTCCTGACTTGAATAATCCTCTCTTCTAGGGACCCGGTCTTTCTGAGGTCTGCCAGCTGAAGCCCATTTTTAAACAGTCTCCCGTGGCCTTCGAAGGCCGAGTTAATACTAACATCGTGTGCAGAATTTGTTACATCTCCGGACAGTGTGAAGGACACAATGCAATAAGACAAAGGCCAGGTCCCTGCCTACTTTTCTACTTTTTTTTTTTTTTTTAAGATTTATTTATTCATGAGAGACAGAGAGAGAGGCAGGACACAGGCAGAGGGAGAGAAGCAGCCTCCATGCAGGGAGCCTGACATGGGACTCGATCCTGGGACTCTGGGATCACGCCCTGACAGGTGTTAAACCGCTGAGCCACCCAGGGATCCCCTACTTTTCTACCTTATACACTCTCCCCTAAGTGCGCACACACCGCATGAAACCACTGGCAATTTCCAGCAGGTACCATGCTGCTCCAGCCTCCCTGTTCCAAATAGCCTGTCTCCGTGGCTACCTTCCTCTGCACAACTCCCCCTGACCGTCTCTCCCCACCACCCCGGCTCCTTGCCAAATTGGCTGCTTCCACCCTAATAATAATAAATAATAAATAGTATCTTATTACTTACAGCCCGGATCAGCTTTCCCTATGAACGGCTGCCTCTCCAGCACACTGCACCTCCCGTGGGCCTTGTCTTTGTCTCCAGAGCCCAGCGCAAGGCCTGGCACGCAGACCCTTGGCCCTTCTACAGTAGGTCGGATAGAGAAGCACGAAGCACCAGAGAAATGCTTCGTCGGAATTCCACTAGGGGTCACTTTCTTTACATTTTTTTGAAGAAAAACAGTGCGAATCAATTCTTTATGAAAAATGTAACTTTGTGTTTCATTTTTAAAGTCATTTATTGTTTTATTTAATGGAAACTGAAAATTTGCCGGGTCGTACCAGCCTCGGAGTGCTCTATGATCTGCAGCTCCTTCTGGTTTTATGGGTAATGTCAAAATCCATGTTTGGGCAAAAGGCACAATAGAATGTGGCGTTTAATTTTGCATGTTAAGAACTCCGAGCACTGAATTTATATGAAAGTTTCTTCTGCGTTTTTAGCTTAATGTCTTTTGAGAGGGATATTTGTATTTAATTAGTTCACTTCAAATATGTTTATGCCAAAGACCTAATCTTCTAAAGCTTTATTTCTTTATTCTTATTTAAGCCCAGTCACAGAATTAATGGTGTGGCCCTAGCCATCATCCTGATCCGCCTGGCTGGCAGTGGGCACTATCATCTTTATCATTATCATTATTATCTTTAGGAGAAGTGGCCACACAGAATTAGAAACTAGTCTCTAGACTTTTACAAGGATCTGAAGGGAGGTTGCACTTTTACAAGGATCTGAAGCAAGAGAGAGCCCAGCCTAGGGATGAACTGCACAAAATTCAGTGTGGCTGAAGCTTAGGATGAAAGAGGGCAGTGGTGGAGGAGAAGGTACAGTCAGGGGACCCCTGAGTGATCTCAGTAGTTACTGGGCACAAGCCAGCTCAGAAAGACCTTTTTAATCTTGTTTCATGCTATGAGCATCAAGAAGCCATTGATGGGGTTCATTCTAGGATGACTCTGGTTATGTGGTGGAGAATGGATCAGAGAAGCCCAAGTAGGGAGTCAGCAAGTCCTTTTGGGAGGCTGTTCAGGAAGACATAATGGTGGCCTGGACGGGGTTGGTCCAGAGAAGTGGATACAGTAAGCATAGTTTTAGGGGATTTTTTTTTTTTTTAAGGGATAAAATTTATACGACTTCATGAGGAATTGCAGGGGTAGGTAGGGCGGAGAGAGCCAGGAGTTGAGGATACCGGGTTCTAGCCTGGGCAATTCGGGTGTAGGAGAGTAGCATTGAAGGAGCTAGAGAAGGAAGGCCAGGTGCGATACACACATTATGATGTCTCTGCCTGATCCCAGCAGCTGATACGCACCACCCATTGCTCTGTGCTCGTTTAGTATATCATTTGTCTTTTGGTTGGAATACATGTAAGAACCACAGACTACTGGAGTGGTACAGGATCTCACAGATTAGTAACAATGTCATTTTTTTAAAAAGGTTTTATTTATCTACTTATTTGAGAGAGAGAAAGAGAGAGCATGAGCCTGTGCGGGGGTGGGGTGTGTGTGGAGGAGAGGACCAGAGGGAGAGGGAGAAGTGGGCTCCATGCTCACCAACCCTGGGCTTGATCCCATGACCCTGAGATCATGACCTGAGCCAACACCAAGAGTCAGATGCTCAACTAAGTGAGCCACCCAGGCGCCCCAGCAACAACCTCATTTTATATGAGCTTTGAGAGTCACAAAATTCTTCAGCCTTCTGTGATCCTATACAAGTAAAATATCTCAGGGGTCTATGCAGTGAACTGTAGGAAATATAGGGAACACCCAACTATTTTTGGGTTTTTCTAGATCTAGGAGGATGTTTCCAGGGCCCCTTGTCATCCAGAACCACCAGTGCCCCTGCCTGTCCCTCATCCCCTCTGACTGCCACTTCCTTGCCTCCCCTTCATGTCCTGGCTCCCCCTCAATCCCTTCACTCTAATTTGGCTATCTAGTCCCAGACTTATTTCTAGGACCTATGAAGTCTGCATTGTCGTCTGTAACTTGCTTTATAAAAGTAGGACTCCTAAACAAATTAAGGACCTTTAGGCTCAGATATCAGACTCTTCCTTATTCCTACTGGGCCGGTGGGCCGGCCTACTTGGCCTGTCCAGTGGCCACGCTGCTAGACATGCTCTCATTTATATTAGGGGTCTTCACCTGGCTCCTCTCTTCTCTATCTTTTAAGACTCCAATCTCTCATCTCCAGCCCCTTTCCCAAATCAGCGATCACCCAAAGAAGTCCTCTAAGGACGACACCCTCTCCCATTTTATCTATAGCAGTTTTATCAGTTTTATTTACTTGTGTTTAATTTTTCTCATCCTTGCTCGACTCTGGGTCTTGGCTTTGCCTGGCTGAGAGTTTCCCCAAAGCTCTTATCTCTAGATGAACTCTGCTGCATTTTCTCACATAGTAATTATTTCCTCCCCTCTGTCTGTACTCTGTTTTAAGGAGACAAACAGAAGCCCCCCCAAATCTATCACAGAGCCTGTCAGGGATAGATGTTTACAGCAGAATGTCTTTTTTTCTGAGACATCTGACCTGGAACCCAGTATGCTTTCTGGACAAATCTCTCTTGTCCTTTAGCCTGGGACTTGAGGATGTGGCATTGCTAGCTAGCGATTCGGCTGAATGTTTGCTGAAGGGGCTTCCTCCCCAGGCCCTGAGAATTCTTTACGCCCCCGGGATCCGCCTGTGGGTGCCAGTGCCGGGCTGTGAACGTTAGAGAGCAGCCGAAGCACAAGCGCACCCTGGAGGCGGTGGGGGGGGGGGAGGCGGGGGGGGGGCATCAGAAACCTCTCCAACAGAAACGTCCTGGAATCCAAAGCGCAGGGCTGTCAGGGTTAGGCAAAAAACAAACAAACAAACAAAAAATTAAAAAAAAAAAAATAAACATAAAAAAACAAGACACAGGAAACTCTGGGAATACTTTCATTAGAAAGTTGTTTTGGGGACAGCTGGGTGGCTCATGGTTGAGCATCTACCTGTGGCCCAGGTTGTGATCCCAGGGTCCTGGATTCGAGTCCCACATCAGGCTTCCTGCAAGGAGCCTGCTTCTCCCTCTGCCTGTGTCTCTGCCTCTCTCTCTGTGTCTCTCATGAATAAGTGAATAAAATCTAAAAAAAAAAAAGAAAAGAAAGAAAGAAAGAAAAAGAAAGTTGCATAGTTTATCTGGAAGCCGAATGATCTGGGTGTCCCGTGCTTGACTTGGCAACTCTAACAAGTGCCCGTGCGCTGGAGCCTCATGCTCCAGAAGTGGCTCCGGGCCTCATCGGGAACCTGTCGGAAGGAATGTAACGGGGAAAGTGAACGGTGAGTCACAGAAATCGGCTTGGACACATGTACCCAGGGGATTAGCTGACGGGTCAGCTGAGCTGATGCCCCAGTCTGCCCTGCAGCAGGGAGCTGTGACGGAACCGGGGGCCCTGCGGGTGACAGATCCTTCCTCTCCCCCTTGCTGCGGGAGACACGACTGCCTGTGCCACCAAGGCAACGGATGGGAACGGCTGAAAGGACATGGGAGACATCCTGTGTGCACAGAGATTGAGCAACCGCTGTTGAACTGCACACAGTGGCAGCTGTGACGTGTGATCCCCCTCCTTGATTTTGGCATCTTTCAAGTCAGGTGACAACTAGGTCTCTCATTCCGGAATCTGCTATTTTCCACCTATTTTTCCTATGACGTTTCCTTTCCCCCAGGCTCATTTTTTTTAGAGACCTCCTGAAATTATGCTTCTTCCATGTGCCTTTCTCTCATTAAGCAGAGAAGTCCATCCTTTTTTTTTTAATTTTTATTTATTTATGATAGTCACACAGAGAGAGAGAGAGAGAGAGAGAGAGGCAGAGACACAGGCAGAGGGAGAAGCAGGCTCCAAGCATCGGGAGCCCGACGTGGGACCCGATCCCAGGTCTCCAGGATCGCGCTCTGGGCCAAAGGCAGGCGCCAAACCGCTGCGCCACCCAGGGATCCCCCAGAGACGTCCATCCTTAATCCAGTTGCTAGACATAACTGTGGAATAATGTGAGACACGTTTGTTGCAATGCACATTCGTGGAGGGCCTACTAGGTAGGAGGAAGCCTTCACCATTAAGGGACTCGTGGTACAGCTAATAGCACATTAGAAACCAGAGGGGAACCTCCCCCACCCCCATAAGAAGTGATTGTTCCAGGTCAGGGAGAACAACTGGTTCCTTTATAAATCATTGTTCTTGGGATGCCTGGGGGGCTCAGCGGTGGAGCATCTGCCTTGGGCTCAGGTCATGACCCTGGGGTCCCTGGATCAGTCCTGCATCGGGGCCTGCATTGGGTCCCCGCAGGGAGCCTGCTTCTCCCTCTGCCTATGTCTCTGCCTCTCTCTCTGTGTCTCATGAATAAATAAATAAAATCTTAAAAAAGAATAAATCATTGTTCTCATATTCCTATGACTTTACTTTCATTTTTTTTTTGAATTTACTTTTCAGAAGTAACTTCTGAGTAATGAAATTCATGAGTATGTTTAGGTTATAACTGATCTATGGAATTAGGGAAGTTATCAGTAGAGGTTTCTTGAAATTCTTTTTCAAGGAGCAGATGCTGGCTTCCTCTTTCCAGGCAGGCAGAACTGAAAAAATCTAGCCTCAGGCATCATTCTCTGTATAGAAGCAACTGAAATACACACACACACACACACACACACAGAGCTGCATGGCTTCGGGATGAACAGGTGGCAGTGATAACTGGCTGGGGGAGGAGGCTTCTGAGAATCCTGGGATGTTAGGACTTCAAAGACCTTAGGGATCCATCACCTGGTCCAACTTCCTTACTTACAGATGTGGTCTCTGAGGGCCCCCCTCCCTTTTTTTTTTTAGAGACTTGCATTAGGTCCAACATCAAACTCGGACATGAACCCGAGACTCCCATCTGTGTCTAAGATTAGGTTCCGAAGGACTAGATATGGTGCTCGGTGATGTGTAGCTACTGACCTCTTTCTCCTGGGAGACTTTCTTAGGTCCTTGGCTTCTCTGCTCTTTGCCCTGGGCGGTCTCCTCCCTCTCCCGGATGACCATCCTCTGCCTCCTTTGCTAGTGCCTTTCTCTAGTCTAAAAGGAATGTTCTTTAGAGTTCATGCCCCACCATGCCTTGCACAGTTTCATCAGCTATCATTGATTTAGTCACTATAAAAACTACCTCTTCCTTTTTTTTAAATTTTTTTTTTTTATTTATTTATGATAGTCACAGAGAGAGAGAGGCAGAGACATAGGCAGAGGGAGAAGCAGGCTCCATGCAGGGAGCCCGACGTGGGATTCGATCCCGGGTCTCCAGGATTGCGCCCTGGGCCAAAGGCAGGCGCCAAACCGCTGCGCCACCCAGGAATCCCAAAACTACCTCTTCCACTCCCAAATCCTTCTCTTTTGTTCTGACCATTTCCGTAGGATCCACATATTCGACTATTACCTAGATATCTTTTGCCAGATACTCCACAGACATTTCAAACAGTCCGAAGTGGACACTTATCTTTTCCATTAGCCTCCTACAAACTGAGTTCTTGTGTTCCATGCCTTAGATAGTGACGTCATTATCCATCCAAGTCCCCTTGTACCTACCCCTTTCCCACACATGCACATTGGTCACCAAGCCCTCCACATCAATCTCCTTAACACCTCTTTACTCCTGTTCCTTCTGCATCCACCCAAACCTGCCTTAGTTTAGGTCGGGAGTTAGAGAGTCCAACAAGTGAGAGGTAAACAAGTGAGATGGGACACAGGCCATTAACAGGGGGCAGTGAGGACTGTGACCAATTAGAGACAACGGGCCTCACGTAAAGGGAGCACAAAGCATGTAATTTAAATGGACTCTTTCTATGAGGGAATGCAGCCCAGTGTTGCCACATATTCTAAGTTTAGAAGCCTAAAATTTTAAAATAAAATATTCTGATTTTTAAATGGGGCAAATAATTTAACTTCTAAAAAACCCACATGTTGGGTGGAAAACAAGCATACCCTCCCTGTCTCCCCACTGCCACCACCATCGCCATACTTGCCCCATCCTATTGCTCTGCATCTAGTCCAGGGCCTGAAACACAGTAGGTGATCAGCAAAATGCTTAAGTGGATGAAAATGAACAGTGAGGGTGTAGGAAGCAAGCTATTATTGGCATGTTTGTAGTTTAAACTTAAATTTTAATTGTAATTACTGAATCATTATGTGTACATTTTATTTTTTTTTAAAGATTTTATTTATTCATGAGAGACAGAGAGAGAGAGAGAGAGAGACAGAAAGAGAGAGAGAGAGAGAGGCAGAGACACAGGCAGGGGGAGAAGCAGGCTCCATGCAGGAAGCCTGATGTGGGACTTGATCCGGGTCTCCAGGATCACGCCCTGGGCTGAAGGCTGGCACTAAACTACTGAGCCACCCAGGGATCTCCATTATGTGTACATTTTAGTGAATGAAACAATACAGAAATATTTCAAGAAAAAGTCAATTATTTTCCTGTTCTATTCCCATATCCTACAGGTAGCTGATATTAACAGTTTAGTGTCTATCCAGTAGCACTTTTTTCATGGCCTTAAAACAATTATGTGAATTTTTGTTCTGTTTTTCAAAAATGTAATAATACTTTGCACATTACTCTGCAGCATGCTAGTTTAAGTATCCAGCATCACCATCCTCTTTGCCTTAGTAACTATACTATATCTAACTTCATTCTTTCCAATAGCTGCATAATGCTCTTTAATATGATTTGCCATAATTAATTCAATCACTTTTGTGTTGATTAACAATCAGATTGTTGCTTACGTCTTTTCGGTTTAAGAAGGATGTACAATAAATAACCCTATAAACTTACACAGGGTGCTTCTATGCTTTCTATTTCTATGGGAGAGATTGGCCAAAATGAAATCACTGTATTGAAGGATGTGTTAATATGTTTTCAAAGACCCTGTGCAATTGCTTTCAAAAGGTTGTAGCAATTCACATTCCCATCAACGCCTTTGGCAGAGTGAACAGGGAAGGTCCTGCTGAGAAAATAATAGATGAACAAAGACTTAGAGATGGTGAGGGAACTAGCCACCCAGATCCCTGGGTAAGATATTTTCCAGACAGAGGGAACAGGTGGTGTGAGGGCCCAGAGACTGATATATTCAAGGAATATTAGAAAGAGCCCAGGTTAGCCAAAGCAGAACGAACAAAGAGAGAATAGGAAGAGGTAAAAGTCAGTGAGATTGATGGCAGGGTGGAGCATGTAGGCTTTTGCTTTTACCATGAGTGCGATGGGGCATCTTTGCTGAGTTTTGAGCAAAGGAGTAATATACTAAGACCTGTTTTAAGAGGATCGTTATGGTTCTTACGCTGAGAAATGCTCTGTAGGGAGAGCACTGGAAGCAGGAGACCAGTTAGAAGGCTATTGGAAAAAGCTAGCACAGAAAGGAAGGCAGACAGAGATGAGACTATGGGAAAGCAGGGGGGGATGGTAAGATTTGTTGGATTCTGGGCATATTTTGAAGGTAAAGTCAGTGGAATCTGCTGATGGATTGGTGATGGGACATAGGAGACAGAGAGGAGTCAGGGATGGATCTAGAGTTTGGCTAGAGCAACCAAGAGGGTGACGTTGCCGTCCATCCTGATGCAGAAGACTCTAGGTGGAGCAGATTTGTGGGGAAAGGGTCAGGAAGTCATACGTGGCCATATTAAGTGTTAAATGCATATTAGTGATCTAAATAGAGGTGTTGGGCGGGCAGTTGGAAATACGAGTTTGTAGTTCAAAAGAGAGGAACAGACAAGTACTACGTAGATTTACACATTGTGGCACATCGACGCTATTTACAGACACGAGGCCAAATGAAGAGTGTAGAGAGAAGACCAAAGACCGAGTGTGGTGACGAAGAATAAGGGAGACCAGCAAGGGAGACTTCTCAGGAGGAGCAGCCACAAGAGGGCAAGACAATCAAGAGACTGCGATGTCCCAGAAACCAGGAGCCCAAAATATATCAAGGTGCAAGGAGAGATCAAGTGCATCAAATACAGCTGACAGGTCATGTAAGAGAGAACTGGCTGGCTGAGTCAGGGCCCCTCGACCATGCTCACGGCCTAGTCCCCAGAACCTGTGAATATGCTACCTTCCGTGGCAAAGGGGGCTTGGTAGATGTGATTGTGCTAATGATCTGGAAATGGGGAGATTATTCTGGATTGTCTGGGTGGGATCAATGTAATCACAAGTGTCCTTAGAAGGGGGGTGGTGGCAAGAGGTTTGGAATCAGAGACAGAGCAGCAGATGGGACAGTGCAAGCAGAAGGCGGAGTGATGTGACAAGGATGTGTTGTCCCCTAGAGCCTCCAGAAGGAAGGCAGTCCCACTGACCCGCTTTGAATTTCCGACCTCCAGAACCGTGCGATAAGCAATCTGGGTTGTTGGAAGCCACGAAGTTTGTGGTACTTTGTTACAGCAGCAAGAGGAGACAAATAGACCGACCATTGGATTTACCCATGTGACTGTTACACGGTGACCTTGGACCAGAGGAGTTTCAGGGGGACAATGGGGAAAGTCTGACTGAAGTGGGCTAACAAAGACCAAGGGGACCTGAGGATCTGTGTGCAAAATCAGTAAAAAAAAAAAAAAAAAAAAAATCTTCCGGCTGGCCAACTGGAAATAATGATGCCTCAAGGCAGATCAATTTCAAATGTTGTTCCTCAAAAATGACAAAGTCCTGTGTCAAGCATTTGCTTGGTAAACAAAGAATGAACTAGATTTCCGCCTCTACGCTTGCCTTCTCTACCAAATGCCTTTGTGCAGAGCACAAGTGGAGAGGAATCAAGGGTTCCTTTCAGGTGGTTTTGCTGCAGGAGAGCTGCGAAGTGGGTAAATGGGTCGGTGGCTGGTGGGGGAAGTGAGGACACAGAATGGGTTTTTAAGGTGGCATGTTTGTGTGATGACGGAAATCACTCATCAGAGAGAGAGAAATGAATGATATGGGAGAGACGGGAAGATTGCTGGAGCACTGCTCCTGAGTGGACGAGAGGGGGTGGGATCTAGGCCAGAATCCGGATGAGGACCACCACTGAGGGCTTCATAAAAACCAATAAGAAGGAACATGGCACACAAGAGGACGTGTGGTATGTTCGCACAATGAGGATAATGAACAGAAAAGGAGAGAAAGTGGGGGTTGTGAAGCCAACCAGGCGGGAGTTGTAGTAAGTTGGGTGAGAAGGGACGGAAAAGGTGCTGCTGTAGCTCTTAGACTCGTAACCCAGGGCCCCTAACGAAGGCCCCAGGCCTCAGTGGAGCTCACTCTTTGAAAGGACTTCTTTATGTCTCTTAGACCCTTTCTGGTACCTGGGACCCGCTGAGATGGGATTGGGGTCCATCTGGGTGGGGCCCCTCAAGACAGAAGTGAGGCCCCACGTGGGCTCAGTCAGTACCAGTTTCTCTTTTGGGGGATCATCTCCCACTTCCTGTCCAATGAGCGGACTTGGCCAGATCTCCCCAGTCGCTCCATGAGTCATGCTTATGTGGCCATCCTGGGGTTCTGTGGCTAGGTCTCGGTTCTAGAAGGGTGACTGGACAAGCCAAACAACCTACTGGGCAGGGCAGGTTTTTTAGTTTTTGTTTTTGTTTCTGGGGTTGTGTGAACATGAGATTGGACAGCCGGAATGGCACTGGCATGCTGATATGGGGTGGCTAAAATTGTTTCCATTGACGGGGCCCTGTTGACAGGATCTGCACGTGGCTCCACACACCCTAGGGATGGCCCTGAGTGTGACGTAGTGGTAATGAAGGAGCAATCAAAGAGACATTTTAAAGGAAGAGGAAGAAGAGACACAACTTAGGGATTAATTAGGTGTTCTGATATCTGAGTGTCATCTTTTTAGGTGAATCCCCTTCTCCTCACTACAGAAATGGCTCAGACCCTGTGCTTACCCCCATCATTTGGCAATGATACAATTTAACAAAGAGATAATAGGGTGAAGCTTTTTAAAGAGCAGTGTGGGAGCTGTAAGGAAGAGGTTTTTCTCAAAATATGAAGTAGTGGTCAAATATTATGGGGAAGGTGTCAGCCAACAATAATCTTTCCAAAACAGAGCTAGCCAAGAAAGAGGTAAAGAACACTCATTTCTCCCACGTGGATTATTGATCCTAAACCACTGAGTATGGAGTTCTTACAGGTTGATCCAGCAGCTATGTGAAAAATAAGAAACCTCTGTGCAATTTGAGTTATTTATCACTTATTGATGACTTTGCCATGTGCTTATCTTTGTAATTGTTTTAAATCTATTGTAGGATCTCAAAGAAATGTGTGTGTGTTCTACAAATCTCAAACAAATCAGAGAAGAAGGTTTATTTTGCAGCAACATGCGTCTCCATGCTCCCCCAAGTGTGCCCTGGCTGTGCCTGAATGCATAGCAGCGAAGAACACAGGCCCTGGGAGCCAGACTCCCTGGGTGCGAACCCTGGCTGGGCCACTTCCAACCTTAAGCCAGTTATTTAACCTTCTCAGAAGGAAAATGGACATTTTATTGGTACGTACTTCATAGGACTGTTGGGAAGAGTCGATGGGTTCATTCACTAAAAGCACTTCATGCTTGACACATCGTAAGCACTCAAAATTAGCTACTATTCTTGTTCATAAATAAAAAGAGAAGAAAACAACACATAAATGTTCTACTTTTCTGAGTATGAAAACGTTTTCTGTGTCCTCTCCAAATTTGTTTTCTTCTCTCAAAAATGGAATTTCATGGATTTTCTATTCCTGAATGAAATAAGCCATTGGGTAAAATGAGCTGTCGGTAGAGCATTATGGCTTTTTCTTTCTTTTTCAGGAGAACTTTCGAATTCTTTTTTTGTTATGATTGCTTTATCCTCAATGTACTTCTCTTCCCACATGCTACTTATCTCTCTTTCACTCATTCCTTCCCTTTTTGCTTCTTATCATTCCAACCTAGTTCTTTGGATCTTATTTTTTCTCTAACGCTTCATAAGCTGGATGATTTTTTCCCCCCTGTCTTTGGTCAGAAGTATGCGTCATTTGTAGAATCTGCTCACAAATGCAGGGGATTTTTCCAGCCATTTAAAATGAGCCTAGGAAAACACACCTGCTACTCTGAAGACAGTCTGATTTCTGCAATCAGGCGGAGCCTGTGGAATGCTCAAACAGATTCCCCTTCCATGAAGTCAGTCTTCCCCACTCACTGCTGGCTTTGGATTGTGTGAGCATTACATTTTTCACTTGTTTCTCGTGTGCATTTCTTCTGTTCAAGAATTCATCCCAGAGCCAATATAACACACTACCTCATCAATGTCAGTTTAATATCTCTGCCTCTATGTCCATCAATTCCCATTTTCTGAAATAACAAATCTCCAGTCCGGTCATCTTCTTCCCGCTTAATCTCTTATTTTGGCCTCCCATACTCATCATCACTTGATATTTATATTTACTTGCTCTTTGACTATCTCTGTCCACTAGGATATGCAAGGACTTGTTCTGTTCACTATTCTTCTCTAGTGCCCAGAACAGTAACTGTCCTCCAATATGTATTGACTGAATACATGAGTTGTAACCATTTGCTCCTATCACTAGTACTTTCCAAAATTTTGCTGTTTTTTGTTCACTTATTATACAGAATGCGATCAATAATTTTCATGAAATGCCTAACAAATAAAGACCAAGATGGCCAGCGAGGGATCAATCTGCAGCCATACTTCTGTGGCACCAGAGTCGATGTGCTTTCGCTTTGGTGATTACCTGGATTGTGGCATATTTGTTAGGAAAGGAAGCTCTAGAAAATATATTTAAGAAAGTGATACTTTTTAAAATCAATATATTCTCCTATAATTTAAAAACTTATATATTGAAATAGAAACATAAGGGCATGGATTTAGCCCTCCAATTATTTTAGCTTGAGTAAAAACTTGCATAATAATGTAGATGAAATTGAATCGTGGTTGATGTAACTGGGGCCATTACTTTGCGACATTTAGAGAGAGGGGCTTAACATCAACGACAATTAATTACATCAATATTTCCACTGAGTCACCCATGTCAAAGAAGAGGGCCTGAAGGTTTCAAGGGATCTTGTACTATTACCCAACCAGTCTCCTCAGAGGGGAATTATTTTTATCTTTTATCTTAAAACTTCATGTCAGCTCTTTATTTTATATATCATTTTAAAAAGACTTATTTTATTTATTTGAGAGACAGAGAGTGTGTGTGTGTGAGTTTGCAAGCAGGGGGAGGCACAGAGGGAGAGGGAGACAGAAACTCAAGCAGACTCCCTACTGAGTGTGGAGCTCAATGCAGGGCTTGAACCTAAGACCCTGGGATCATGACCTGAGCCACTAAGATACCCATTTTTATATCATTAAAAAATTGTTAAGATATATCTTATGCATTAATTAATATGAGTCAACTAGACACATTCCCTAAAGCCTTTTATCTTCAGCATTTTTGTTCCTTTTTGGTATATCACTCCTTAACTACTCCGAGTTTGGATTCCTGGTTGAAGACTTTTATGAAACTAGATATCAGACCTCTGTGGGTGGGACTCTATACTTCCTTAAATCCATTTTCCTACTGCACAATGCTATCTCAGTGTTTCAGCACTCCAAATTGCTCTGAATCATGCTCCCAGTACAGTTTTCCAGCCCCTTGGCCCATTAACTCGCAATCTACATACCTTAATTATAATTTATGGGAACTCTTTGGCAGAGGCTATAATTGTCTCCTCATGTCTCTCACTGTACCCACCAGCACAACCATCTAGTATACGATCAGTCTTAAGTCAGGAAGCATAGGCTAGGTTCTGCTGATAAGACAAACAACCCCATAATCTTAGTGGACTAACACAACCAAGATTTATTCTCGTTTACTCAAAGTTTACTATAGGCCTACAGAACTCTCCAGGGCAGTTGGCTGTTATATGGTGGCTCATTGCTGCTCCTCACACTCCCACAATCATCAAGGTAAGGAATAATTAGGGACACAGAGTTGAGCACCTGCAATTAAATACTTCCACCTTGAAGGGATATGTTGCTCTTATTTCATTGGCCAAAGCAGGTTAGATGACCATGACTAACTTCAGCTTGGTAGGGAAGCACAGTCCTACTGTGTGCCTAGCACGAGAGGGGAACCAGTTATCCGATGACAGTAGTACTAGGTGTCGCACACATGCCTGCCCATTGACTGAATGAAATTGAACATTCTGCTCCGTATGCAATTACCAGTCTTTTTGGTTATCCTATCATTTATCTCATTTCTTGTTTTGACTCTACCATTCCTGATAAGACATTACTTTAACAGATGAAAGAGACAAAATGCTAATTTAAAACACTCATCTAGATAGATGAAACTGAAGTGCTTTCGTATAATTGCGAAACCATCATTATCATGACTTCACATTAACTGCATGCTTTCCTTCATCACGTTAATTAAACAAGTCACTAAACCTTATGCCCTCCTTGCTCTTCAGATTAAATGCTTAGGCTTTACCAATGATAACTTCACAGTTACTTGCCTTGATACGATCCAAGCATCCTAAGATAAACACATTTCCAAAATAACCAGATGACACATTATGTATAACATGGGAAAAAAAAACTTCCACACAGGAAGCAATATGAAGGAGATACTGAAAAAACCTTTGCTTCATGATTTAGATTGATTTATTTAACAAGCACTCCCTAGGATAGATTTCAAGGGGGCATTGAAATGAGGGCTTGATTAGTATGAGATGAATAGCCATGGTTTCAAGAAAAAAATGGTTAATTAAGCCTTTTATAACCTTCTGTGGCTTCTCCCTAACCTTACTGTGGCTTCCCCAAGCCCCGAGGGTTCTGGCTTCAGTACAGTGCTCTTGCCCATCTTGGAGCTATTCTTTATGTTCTTGACTTCAGCTACTGGAATTATGTCCATCCCAGAATCCCTCTTGCTCTTTCCCACCTTTTCCCCCATGACACTGAGTTTCTGGAAAATCCAGGTCAGCTGTCTTATAGAATGACACCCATGCCAGGTCAAGTTGCACATAGTATGGGCTGTTTTTGTGCAGCACTGGAGCTAAGAACAGTTTTTATATTTTTAAGGGGTTGTAAAAAAGAGAAATAAGGAAAGGGAGGAGGAAGAGAAGGAGGTAGTGGTAGGAGAATTATGTGATAAAGACTATATGACCTGCAAAAACCTAAAATATTTACTACATGGCCCTTTACAAAACAGTTTTCTGACTTCTGTTCTAGATCTTTCTCTTTTCTCATGGTATTATTTAGTTCATACTTCAGTTTCTTGGATTTTTTGGCAAGTTGGAAATTAGCTCTGGAAATGTGCCGTCCAATATGGTAGTCAGGCAGGCACTTGAAATGTGGCTAGTGCAAGTTAAGATGTGCTGTCAGGATAAAATACACACCAGATTTTAAAGATTTAGCATGAAAAGAAGTGTATAATATTTCATTAGTGATTTTTATGTTGATTATCATGTTTATATAATCATATTTTGGATGAAAGAAAATGCATCATTAAATTACTGGTACCTGTTTCTTTCTGTAATGTGGCTACTAGAAATTTTTAAGTTACATATGTAGTTCATACTATATTTTTATTGGACAATGCTGGTGTAGAGCCTTAATTAAAATCAGGTTAAATATTCTTGGCAAGAATACGTCACAGTTCATTTTCTGTACATCATACTATGAGACACATAACATCAGTTTGTCTCATTAATGACATTAAGCTTGATAACTTGATTGAGGGGTGACTGACAAATATCTTCATTGTAAAAGTACATTTTTCCCCTTTGCTATTTATAATCGGGTATAGCTATGAGACTATTGAGCCAGAGTTTCCCATTGACTTTTCACTTAATGGTTTTAGTATCTTTTGGTGGCCCTTGCTTGAATCAGTTACGGAGCCAGGGATTGCAAAATGGTGCGTGGGTGTGTGTTTTTTTAAAGATTTTATTTATTTATTCATTCATTAATGAGAGGCAGAGAGAGAGAGAGAGAGAGAGGGAGAGGCAGAGACATAGGCAAGGGAGAACCAGGCTCCTTGTGGGGAGCCCGATTTGGGGCCTGATCCCAGGACCTCAGGATCACATCCTGAGCCAAAGGGAGACACTCAACCACTGAGCCACCCAGGTGTCCCTGGTGTTTTATATTTTTAGAATTTCTTTTTAAATTTCTTACCTGGCATTCTTTTCTTACTTTCCCTCTTTTTCCCTTAATTTTCCCCTAAAAATATATATATATTTTTTGTTTTTGTTTGTCTTTGTGTTTTAGTGGGCACATCACTTTTTTAAAAAAAAAGATTTATTTATTTCAGAGAGAGACAGAGAGCGAGAGTATGGGGGAAGTAGGGACGTAGGGGCAGAGGGAAGTAGGGGCAGAGGGAGAGGAGAAGCAGACTCCTGGAAGAGCATGGAGAGTGGGTAGTGTGCTCCATCTCTGGATCTGGAGATCATGACCTGAGCCCAAACAGAGTCAGACACTTAATCTCTTAACTGATGGAACCACCCAGGTGCCCCACATCACTTTTTATGTATTCAATGTGTTACAATGAAGTGTGATGACTCTTTTTGATACTCCAATTTCCTTTTTGATACTTCCAATTTTCCTTTATTCACAAGAGACACACGGAGAGAGGCAGAGACCCAGGCAGAGGGAGAAGCAGGCTCCCTGCGGGGAGTCCAGTGCGGGGACTCGATCCCAGGACCCCGGGGTCACGCCCTGGGCCGAAGGCAGACGCTGAGCCACGCGGGTGTCCCCCCAGAATACTTTTTAAAGCCACGGACGGTCCTTTCTCTTGTACCTCCCTTCCCCAGTCTTCGTCTATACTCTCAACTGTAAGCAGATGCTTTTTTTGCCCCTCTGGGGGCCGGCGTGGTCCAGCTTGGGGGAGCTTGGGAGACCAGCTTGGGGTCACAGAGGAAAGGACGGAAAAGCCTCTGCACGTCGTGCGATCCGGCAGTTCGCAAGCCTGGCTGAGCATCACAGGAGACAGCCTGGGACGTGCGCTAAAGCCTGAATCCTGGGTCCCTGCCCTAGACCCCCACACACTGCGCGTGGCCCGGGGCCCGGAGACCCGGCCTTGAACGCAGGAGCCTCCGATGTCATAAACTCAAAGGTTTAAGGAAACGGAGGAGCAAAGCAGTGGGGCCTAAGCGGGTCTCCCGACTGCAGATCCGCTGCTTTGGGCGGTGGCCCATTTCCGGAGGAGCATCTGGGTTTGTTTTCGTTTTAGGGTGTTGGGGGGGCTTGCTTTTCCGGGCTCCTTAGACTCCCTGGAGGCGGCCTTCCCTCACGTTTCTCTCTGGACGTGCTAGGGGTTCCGCAGGGGCCACACTGGACGCTGCCCGGAGGGCGGGCTACGGCCCCGCACAGCTCGGACCCTCCAGGCCGGCCGCCCGGCGCGCGCTCTTCCCGCCGTTCCCCGCACTCGCCCCGCCCCGGCTGCGTCTTAGCCCCCCCCCGCGGCACGTTTAGGGCGGAGCTACACCGATGCCCCGCCCCCATACCGCCCTGCTGCGACTTAGCCCCGCCCCCGCGGCACGTTTAGGGCGGAGCTACACCGATGCCCCGCCCCCATACCGCCTGCTGCGACTTAGCCCCGCCCCCGCGGTACATTTAGGGCGGAGCTACACCGATGCCCCGCCCCCATACTGCCCTGCTGCGTCTTAGCCCCGCCTCCCGCGGGGACTTGGGGCGGAGCTACGCCCTCACCCTGCCTCTGCTGCGTCTTAGCCCCGCCCCCGCGGTACATTTAGGGCGGAGCTACGCCGATGCCCCGCCCTCATACTGCCCCTGCTGCGCCTTAGCCCCGCCTCCCGCGGGGACTTGGGGCGGAGCTACGCCCTCACCCTGCCTCTGCGGCGTCTTAGCCCCGCCCCCGCGGCACATTTAGGGCGGAGCTACCCGCGGGGACTTGGGCTGGAGCTACGCCGATGCCCCGCCCTCATCCCGCCCCTGCTGCGCTTTACCTCCGCCTCCCGCGGGGACTTGGGTCGGAGCTATGCCCTCACCCCGCCCCTGCTGCGTCTTAGCCCCGCCTCCCGCGGGACCCTCGGAGCGGAGCTTCGCCGCCGCCCCGCCCTTCCGCACGCTCAAGCCGCTGTGGGGGGCGTTTCCGGAACTCTTAGCCCGCGGAGCTGATTGGCTGATGGTGGCCGTACGGTGCCCGGGGTTTCCGGGATCCGAGGAGACCCGCGAGGGGGCCGCCATGGCTCTGGTGAGGCAGCCCTTGCGCGAGCTGCAGGGACCTCTGCTGCCACCCAAGAACCTGGAGGACGAGGACGAGGACTGTGTGAGGGAGGACGCGGAGGACGATGAAGACCTGGAGTTCGTGGACGCGGAGGAGCTGTGCGGCGGGGGCGTCAAGGCCGGCACGCTCCCCGGGCGCGTCCGCGGTGAGGGAGCCGCGGCCCGAGGGAGTGGGACGGCCGGAGGGAGGGAGCGCTTCCGGGTCGGCGGGTCGGGTGGGCGCCCCACGATCCAGGCTCTTGGGGGGGTTGTTTACGTCCTCGAGGAAACAGCGGGACGTCAAGCCTGTGTTCACGCCCAGAAGGAGACTTGTGTTTTAAATTAATATTTATTTATTCATGAGAGAGAGAGAGAGAGAATGGGGCAGGCTCCATGCAGGGAGCCCGATGCGGGACTCGATCCCGTGACCCCGGGGTCACGCCCTGGGCCCAAGGCAGATGGATGCTCAACCACTGAGCCACCCAGGCATCCCAGAAGTAGAGTCTTAGACTGTTTTCCAAAATAATAATAATAATAGTAAATAAAATTGTTTTCCTGTCCTGCCTGGAGTCAAATATTTATTTTTCAGCCACCTGGACAGCACGCACACAGGACGCGCCTCCAGGCGTGGTGGATTCGTTCGCGTCCTGATGTGCGTTTATCTTGTGCAGTTGCTGTGCTGTGGAGTCCCGGTGACGAGCGCACTGACTGGTGTTTGAGGGTCGTTGAGTGGTCACCCCCCCTCCCCCCCCAGACTGCTCGGTGCTGCAGGCCTCGCTCTGTGCCTGCAGCGTCCGCTCCCGTGGCCGCGAGCCGCCCGCGTCTATTGGGACCGTGAAATGCAGCTACTGCAACCGAGCAGCTGAATTTTAAGTTTTGTCTAGTTTTAATTAGAGTTTAAATAGTCACATGAGAGTGGGCAGCACACATTTAGAAAGTTTTCTTTCTTTCTTTTTTTTTTTTTAAATATTTTATGTATTTATCCATGAGACACAGGCAGAGGGAGAGGCAGGCTCAATGCAGGGAGCCCGATGTGGGACTGGATCCCGGGACTCCAGGGTCACACCCTGAGCTACTCTGACACTCCCCTGCCGAGCCCCCCGGGTGCCCTAGACAGACAGTTGTCAAGTATTTGTGCAAGGTTACTCATTTATCCTAAAGTATTAGTGACTGGCTACCAAGTTCCAAGCAAGTGACTGCCGTTTGTTGCCGAGATGCCCAGGGAGATGAGATAATGAAGCTTCTGTCTTAATGGAACTTATTCTTTGGTGAATTAAACAGGCATTCTTTAAACAATTACAGAAGTGACCATAATACTTAGTTGATAGAAGGAATAATAAGCAGTGCTATGAGAAGTTAGAATCTTGAGATTCAGGGAAGACTTTCCTGAGGAAGTGACAATTAAATTAGGATCTGTAGTAAAAGGGGGTTAAATAGCAAGGAAGAGAACATGTGAGGCATGTGGAACAGCATATGCAAAGGCCCTGTGGTGGGAGGGACCACAGCATTTTTTAGAAACTGCAGGAAGGTGATTTTTGGCATAGGTCAGAGTAGCAGAGAGATGACTGTTTTTAGAAGAGAAACAACAGGGGATCCCTGGGGGGCTCAGCGGTTGAGCGTCTGCCTTCTGCCCAGAGCATGATCCTGGAGTCCCGGGATCGAGTCCAGCGTCGGGCTCCCTGCATGGAGCCTGCTTCTCTCTCTGCCTGTGTCTCTGCCTCTCTCTCTCTCTGTGTCTCTCGTGAATAAATAAATAAAATCTTAAAAAAAAAATAGAAACAACAGACTTTTGCCAGGTACTGTACTTAGCTCTTGGAATCCAAGGACAAGTAAAATATTGTTTTCATTCTAGAGAGCTCACAGCTCAGTAAAGGGAAACAGAGAAACAGGTAAGTGGAATATGAGATACCCTAATAAACATCCGTACAGGGTGCTGTGGGGGGATTAAAGACAGTGGTAGATTTGCTAAAACACTGAAAAAGCGGTTGTAAAATATCTTACATTAACTTTTTCTTTTCTTTTTTTTAAAGTCATAATTTCTGATGAAAACACTCAAGAGCAATGTAACGTGTTTGGACGTTTTCCGATAATGGGTCCTTGGTGGCGAGTGAAGGTGCAAGTGAGACCTATGGGATTGAGGAGCTATCAAGTTCACGGATTCCCATCTTACTTTTTACAGTCTGATATGTCACCACCAAATCAAAAAAGTATCTGTTCCCTGTTTCTTAGAGACTGTAATTTCTCCAGTGACAAGATAGATAAATTTTTAGCTTGGGTAAATGCTGTCTCAAGCTATAAAAACCTCAACTTTGAAAATCTTAGGGAAATGCTGAGACTTTTCCAAAAGGAAACTGAAAGGAAAGGTCAAAAACAGTCTACGCAGGATGGACGGGAAGAGTCTCTACCAGAAAACGAGATGTGCCTTCCTCTGGAAAACAAAGGTAGGTGTGATTTTATCATCCAGTTTTATTATAAATGAGATACTTAATGAACTAGTGTGTTTAGAGATATTACCACTTTAGTATCTTGGCATACTGTTCTTTTTTAAAATCTGCTCTTGCAACTCTGTTTCTGTTTCATTTAGGATGCATCATTGTAATTTCCAGGTTCCTTATGGATAAGGTGGGGAGGTTGGGTGACATGATCTTTAAGCTTCTTCTAGTTCCTTCCCAGCTTTATTATTTTATTTATTTATTTTTTAAAGATTTTATTTATTTACGAGAGAGAGAGAGAGAGAGAGAGGGGCAGAGACACAGGCAGAGGGAGGAGCAGGCTACATGCAGGGAGCCCAACGTGGGACTTGGTCCCAGATCTCCAGAATGGCGCCCTGGATGGAAGGCAGGCGCTAAACCGCTGAGCTACCCAGGGATCCCCTCCCCGGCTTTAAAACTGTGTTTCTCTCTGACTTTTGTGTCCATGGGATTACCTGGAGTCATTAAGGGAAAGTTGAGTTGTCAGCTCTTCAGTTCCAATTTTTATTCTGCTTAAGAAGGCAGAGGAGAGAGATAAGGATATTTTGGAGATTGCAGTCCAAAATGGTATGAAATAATTTCTTAGTATGGTTTGTTATCTGGCCACTCACATGAATAGAGTATTTCATTTCTTAATTATATCAAATAATTGATATGCAACGGCATCATCGGATGACTTCAGTGACCAAAGAATCACGATGACAGTCAGGAAAATGGTTCTAAAGGTTAATATGTAAATGATTTCTTTGTTATGCTTAGCTTCAAATTTATCATTATATCACAGAGTCCCAAATTTTACTCTGATTATATTATACGCAAAAGGAAAGAAAAGACTAAGAAGTGGCTGTCTAAGCATTTGAAGAACATACATTTTGGAGTTAAACACAGTTTTTACCACCCGAGTACAAAATCAGTTGTATAAACCGCTCAGTTTTCCTGCCGGTTACAGTAAATTTCTTTCTCTCTCTTAAATTTCAATTTTATGAGCTGGTTGTGCTACGGGGGGAAAGTCTATCACATCAGTTGTTCTGTGAGCTCACTTGTACGTTTTGTTTTGTTCTTTTCTCTGACCCTGTAGTTCCATTTATAACTGTAATGACAGCTTTGCAGTTTCCAAAAATAATGGAATTCCTTCCAATTCTTCTGCCTCGACACTTTAAATGGCTCATAAGCTCAGGTTCTAAGGAGCTTTTGGAAAAGATAGAAGAGATGTTAGGTACGCATCCATGGAAACTTGGGTTTAGTAAAGTAAGTAAGACGTTTACTCGCCATTTAATAATCTTGAGTAAGGGAGGATTTCTCAAACGTGACAATTTTTACATCTCTTTCAAAGGAAAAAAATTTGTATGGACCTCAATGTTGATTTTTCTCTTAAGGGTGAGAACCAACTATAAATTTCTTATACCTGTAGCTCATATGCAGAAAATTTGTGAAGGAAAACAAAATAACAAAATTGATGACATTGACATTGTCAGTAATTTAATTATATAATTTACTTCAATAGGAAACATTTTTTTGGTAACCAAATGACCATTTGCAATGTGACTATGATCTCATTGAAGACACAAATTCTTAGGAATTTGGCAAGTCCATGTTAATCCCTCACTTTCCTATTTGAGCTTTTGAAAACTGTCATTATTCATGTGGTACATCATTATATTATTTGAGGTTTTTTTTTATTATTTGAGTTTTTGATACAATGATATCACTTACAGATGAATCCCCTTCTGTTCTTATTATTAGAGACCAAGAGTAGGAATGGAACTATGAGGCTTCAGTGGAGTTGGAGACCAAGTGTAGCACTTAAATGTTGGCAGTACTTGGTTATGGTGGTTTTCCAAATGAAAATACAATTTAAAAATTTCTGAGATAATTCTTGGATCCCCAAGAATGTTTATGAGCCCCCTCCCCCCAACCAATTTGAGATATACCAGAATAATGAATTTATCTCCTACATGACATGATGATGATTTCAGCATGTTTTACAAAATGAAATTCTGGAACACTGGATTATTATATATATTCAGTAGAGAGGAGAGGTAGAGCAAAGCACATTCTGGAACTCAATTGGGAACAGGAGACATGAAGTCCTACCGTACAGTTTGGAAACCACCGTCCAAAATAAAGACCGTTACTGACATATTAGATGGCTGGGACTGCCAACCCTCTAAATCTGTGCTTCACACCATATTCTGCGTGGTAGATATTTATTTTCTCACGATTAAGGAGGCTCTGAGTCCAAAATCAAGGTGATAGCTGATTGGTTTCTTCTGAGTCCCCTCTCTTTAGCTTGTACATGGTTGTGAGAAGACAGTTCTCTCTGGGTCTTCCATAGTCTTCCTTCGTGCCTGTCTGTCATCACCTCTCTTCTTATAAGGACTCCAGTCCTGTTGGATTAGGTTCCACCCCAGTGACCTCATTTTAACTTAATTACCTGTTGAAAGACCGTATTTCCAAATATGGCCACATTTTGGCGTAGTAGCAGGTTAGGATTTCAACAAATGAATTTTGAGGGGACACATTTCAGCCCATAAAATGTATGGAAGGCTCCAGAAAAGATGCTCCTTAGGAAAAAAAAAAATGAAGCTGGTAGAGAACCTACTGAGTGGATCATGGTGAAGGAAGTTCTGAGCCTCTTCAGTAGAGTTTGGGCAGAATTGTTGAGAGACACAGAGAAACCTCAACCAGCTGAGACAGTCATCAACTTCACTACATATGCAAGCGTTTGACGCAAAAGTTAATATAATTGTAATATATCGTGTCACTCAGCTGCGAATCCTGTTTAGCACCGATTTAACCAAAATAATTTGATTAACAGCATGTATACCATAGCTTTTTTTCAAAGATGGGAAGAGAAGCATGTGGGGAAGTGTTGTCATAAAAAAGGGGGAGTTTCTGTAGAGAAAGACTTCCCATAGGAGAGGAGGTTACTACCTCCTCTAAAAAAATATATATATATATTAAAAAATTAAAAAAAATTAAAATTAAAAAAATCAGAGAGTGGTATAAACAGTACTTAGAACAATGTTGACCTTATGAGGCATGGGAAAGGGTAAGTCAGGGGATTCCTCTCTCGCAATTTGCTTGCTAGTGTTAATTGGCTTTTAAAACTGTATGTGTATTGTTTTGAGAAAATATAATTTTAATTAAAAACTTAGATCTTTGACAGTCTAGTAGAAACTTGGTGATGTCATGGCTACCCAGTTTTTCCTCCAGGTTTCGTTACATGTCATCTGAGACGTAAGCAATTCTTATTTTATGTCTTTTTTGAGACCTAAGCAACTACCAACGAGTAACCCAGTTTTTATGTAGTCCTGATAACACCCGCCAGCAGTTGCAATTTTCATAAGCAACTCGATCTCTGTTTCTTTGAAGATAACCTACATGGAGCTGAAGCTCTTGCAGTGCGAGGCCAGCTGGGCCTCATTTTGCCAGTGCCAGTCCCTCCTCCAGTCGATGGCTGATTTGGAGAAGCATGCGTTGATAATCTACTCCAAACTGAGACACGTATGTAGGGAGCAAGGGCACACGTGTGTCGAGGAAGCCGACCTAACTTACAGCGTGTCAGACGACATGTCTTTCCACGACGCTTGGCAGTCTCTGAAGTTTCTGAAGGACATCGGCGTGGTGACATACGAGAGGGGCTGTGTCTTTCTTGATGACCTTTACCGGGCGGAGCAGGGCATTGCCTCTTCCATATGTGACCTGATGACGAGGCCCCCATGGCATTTGCAGGTCGATGTCAAAAGGGTGCTGGCAGCCCTTCAGGCCACAGGCCCCGAGGGGTCGAGGAGTGGGGAGGCGTTGCATGGAAGTATGCCGGGCGCAGTGAGTGCAGAGCATTCTGTGGCCGTCCCGGGGGGCCAGGACGGGCGCGCAGACACAGGCCCGGCTGGGCTGGATCCGGCCCAGGTGGCCGCCCTGGAAATGGTGTGCTCCAATGCCGTGACTGTGGTGAGCGGCAAGGGGGGCAGTGGCAAGACCAGCATCGTCAGCCACCTCTTTAAGCACCTGGAGCAGCTGGAGGAAAGTGAGGTAGAGCGGGCTTGCGAGGATTTTGAACGCGACCAGGACGTGCCACCCGAGTGGGTCAGCTCTGCAGAGCAGGGGCTCCCAAGGCTGGAGCGGGCCGTGGAGGTGCTGCTCACCGCGCCCACCGGCAAGGCCGCTGGCCTGCTACGGCAGAGGACCGGCCTGAGCGCCTATACGCTGTGTCAGGTGGGAAGACTTTTCTGCATTTTGTTTTTTGTTGTTTTTGTTTTCCCTGCAGATAAAACCATTGGCCCGAAGCCGGGCTCTCCGAGGATCCCTGCTTCAGGGCCGGCGCTGGCCAGTCGCTCAGCACTCCGTGGCTTTCGTGGAGCCGGTCCTGCGTGGAAGGGAGCCAGCTAGCCTGGGGGTGCGCTGCGTGACGTCGTGGGGTCCGGCGTGGGATTCCGTCCCGGGGGCACTGGTTACACACCTGTTAGAGTCCGCACCCCTAGTCGGAGAAGCGCTTGTGTTGGAAGGAAAAGGCTGTATTCTATTTGATAGTTGGAAATCTGCATAAAAGTGAAGACTTTGGTCGTCTGGTTTTAGTTCTTTTTTTTTTCTTCTTCTTCTTTTTTTTTTTTTTTTTAAGATTTTACTTATTTATTCATGAGACACACACACACACAGAGGCAGAGACACAGGCAGAGGGAGAAGCAGGTCCATGTAGGGAGCCCGATGGGGACTCGATCCCGGGACCCCAGGATCAGGCCCTGGGCAGAAGGCGGTGGTAAACCGCCGAGCCCCCGGGGCTGCCCAGTTCTTTTCTTCTTTAAAGATTTTATTTATTTATCCATGAGAGACACACAGAGAGAGAGGCAGAGACACAGGCAGAGGGAGAAGCAGGCTCCCTGTGGGGAGCCCGATGGGGACTCTATCCCGGAACCCCAGAATCATGACGGAGGGGAAGGCAGATGCTGAACCACTGAGCCACCCAGGCGCCCCTGGTTTTAGTTCTTTGTCTCCTTCCCCCATAGCAAAGCCTGGTAAACAGTCATGTAATAAAATTTTCAAATGAATTAATATTCTTGAGAAACAGTTTTGGCACTAGTTAGAAGTCATGGAATTTTAAACTTGTAATAGCCTGACCTGCCATTTTATAGATCAAGGAACTCCATTGTTGGAAGATTCCTAAAGGATATAATCATTGACTTGGACTGCAAAAGACAGAGAGGCTCAGGTGAGGAGGACATTTTATTTGGGGGGAAGGCCTTTCCATAGGCATTGAAGAAGTGATCGTAGTGTGTGGAGATGGTCTTGAGGTGACTGCATTGATTAGAGTGAATTCCGTGTATTGTAAAATAATGGAAATTGAGTTTGGTGTAGACTGGGAACTTGAGCTTTAATGTTTGCAAAGTATCCCATTAAATCCTTGATAAACTAGTGAAGTGAGTAAGTGATATTATCTCCATTTTACAGAGGAGCCAGTTGAAATTTGAGGGTATTGAACAAGTTGCCCAAGATCGTAACCAGGTGCAGAACTAGCACTTGGATTCAGATGTGTGACCTCCCTGCTCGTTGCTCTTTCCGTGGTGCCATAATTTCCTCCTTTACTCCAGACCTTGCATACCCAACAAAGAAGCTTGGACTTGGTTTACTGGGGAGCCATTTAGGATCCTCAACAAGAGAGTGAAATGCTGAAGAAAGCAGTTTTAAGAAAGATTACCCAGAATCTCAGCGCCATGAGCCACCTCAGAAATGACATTATACATTACGTTTATTTGTGTTCAGTGTAGAAGCTCAGGATAGCTCACTGACGGCAGAGTTTTCTGATCAGCTTATGATTTTTCCCATCTGATTAGTCTGAAGGGTTGGCTTAGAAGAGAAGAGCTAGAGAGGCATTATTACTAAATTTCATCTTATGTTCTGACTCTGGTCAATGGAAGTATCTTAATATCTGCTTGGAATGCTGGGAGAATATTTCTTAAGCCACATGTAGGGTCAGGAGAGCGTATAGATAGGGCCATCAGAAAGGCATTCATGTGGCACTCACACCATTTATTTACCATCCTTGGGCTAGGGTTACCAGTTTACCAGGTGGGACAGATAAAAATAAAATTATTTTTTTAGTGTAAGCATGTACTAAACACTGCATCAAACATATTTATGCTAAAATGTCATTTACTGTTTATCTGAAATTCATATATTTTATCTGGCAATCCCATTGTGGATCAATGTGCAGGGGAACCCGCTTGTAAGGCTGCGGGAGTAATCTAGCCTCACAGATGGGGCCTGTGTTTGGTTGGTAGCACTAAAAATACAGGGGAAAGTCTCACCTAGACATTTCTAAGAGAACTAATTGAATTTATAAAATCAAAACAAGCTGCAGTGATTCAGATGTTCTGTTGAGACAAGGCCACTGAGAGAATGGGGGTTTTGTTGAAGGGAATTGATGAATTTGGGTGGAAAATATGAAGGCTTTTACTTAATAGACATGCTGAAGTAAAGTGAAGCTTCAGCAGAAAAATTAAAGATATACAATTTAAGAAATCGGCGTAGGTATATAGTGTATACATGCATGATTCCAACGTAGACACATTTCGGGAATGATGTATATACCAAAATATTTAATGTTCTCAGGTTTTATTTTCCAAAGTTTTCTCCTTGTCTGTATTTTTTAAAATAGTAAATATTATTGTATCTTTAATAGATAGTTTTTAAACTTGCTTTGTTGTGGGTTTTTAAATGTTGGGAAAGTAAGGGAGCTTAGAATGTTAGAAGAAAAATAGTATGTTCATAGTTCGGTTGAGAAGGCAGCCTTTTATTTCCAGAATGGAGTGGTGCAGTTGGGAGGAGAGGAGGGCTGAAGTGACTGGCCATCTCAGAAAGCCAAGAGAAGGTTCATTTGGGAATGGAAAAGATTAGGGAGCTCTGTGTGGTCAAGAGCGAAAAGAAGAGGGTTAAGATTTTGGCAGTAGAGTAATGCTGTGTGTGATGTTTAAATACATGTAGTACTTATCAGGAAGCATTTTTTTTTTAAACTATTTGATCTTTTTTGTTGTTTTTGTTTTTAGATTTATTTGATCTATCTTTTCTCTGTATCCATCCCTTTAGGGTTTTAAAAAGTTTTAACTTTTGTGTTCTTTATTTCTTTAGCCTGTTTCTCTATGTGGCTTTACCCACACCACTGCCCTCTCCACCCCCACTGGCCCATTCAAGAGTCTTGTTTCAAAATAACATGTTGTTAAGATGTTGATTTGTAAAATTTATACCCTGAATTTAGAAATGCCATAATTTGCTTGTAGGTCAATTACAGCTTCTATTTATGGGAGAAAAAAAACTCGGCCAAGAACGGTCCATGGAAGTTTTCTTCGGTGAGAGTTCTGGTTGTGGATGAAGGGAGTTTGGTATCTGTCAGAATCTTCAAATCAGTTTTAAAGTTATTGTGTGAGCACTCCAAACTTTCGAAGCTCATTATCCTTGGTAAGTTAAATATTGTTGGAGTCCTCATTGTTTTGTTCAAAGCTTTGCAGTTGGTGGGGTGCTTACAGCATTTCACAGTTTCAGTGTCCCTGTCCTCCAGGTGGGAAGCCATTTCTCAGAGCCCACACTCCAGCCCCCCCTGGGTTCCATCCCTCTGTCAGCTTGGGTGGTTCCTCATTTGGGCCAGGGTATTAGGAGACTAGGCCGCGAGATGAAATAGAGTCGTGAGGGGTTACTGCTAATCACCTAAATGATGACTGTTAAAATAGTAAAAATGTCACACGCTCAGAGTAAATAATGATCTGGATCATTTAGAAATAATAAAAAGTCTGAATTATAGACCACTTAGGAGTGAATTTATGATTTTCAGCTAATAACTCAAGGTAGACGTGACTAGCCTCCTAAATCCTTTTCCATTCTGGTGAGAGTTAGATTCTATTGGGTACTCCTGGCCTGTAGCCTGTATGATTTCATGGAGAATCATGTTGTGAGAATCAAACTGTATACAAATAATTCTCTTAGGTCTTTGGGGATACGCTGTAAGCAGTTAGTTGACTCTGTTAATGGCTTAAGCACTCGCCCAGTCTCCACTGAGAAAGTAGTTGTTTTTCTTAACTCCAGGGTTGGTTTGTTTAAAGGGATTTTTAGTAGAGCCAAACGTTATCATCATATTACAGGAATTTATCTATGAGCAAATAGGTTGGGTTTGTCTATTTTGTATTTTATATGTTTATTTTATTTATTTGAGGCCATAGATTCTTCAGGGTCTACTAAGACATTGAGCAAGATTGAGTTGGTGACTGAGTGGCATTTACCTAAGATTCTAGGCCTGTTTTTCTCTTCCCATGAGAAAATGGCTAACATATATGCCCCTACACAGTTTGCCTGGGTTTATAGGTATGAAGGAAGTTCAATTCAGATTTTACCTTACTGTGTTATCACTGTTTTTTTTTTTATATCTCATACTGTTTACTTTGAATGCTTTGCTGCTGTTAAATATTTTTAAAGAGTTAATGTTCTTAAGTAATTTTATTTATTTTTAAAAAGATTTTTAAATTTATTTATTCATGAGAGACAGAGAGAGAGAGAGAGACACAGGCAGAGGGAGAAGCAGGCTCCATGCAGGGAGCCCAATGTGCGACTCGATCCCGGGACTCTGGGATCACACCCTGAGCCAAAGGCAGATGCTCAACTGCTGAGCCACCCAGGTGCCCCTTAAGTAATTTGAAACAAAGATTTTGAGGGGCTTTTTTTCTTAGAATAAATCTTTATAATTATAGCATGTATCAGTTGGGAGAGATAAAAACAGCTTCTAGATTTCAGGAACCCTGTTACCAAAAATCTACTGTATCTTACTCTCCTTTTAGGTGATATTAGACAGTTACCCAGCATCGAACCCGGTAACTTGCTGATAGATCTTTTTGAAACTCTTAAGTCAAGAAATTGTGCTATTGAACTGAAGACAAACCACAGAACAGAATCTGAGCTAATTGTGAACAATGCCACAAGGTATAGTATAATGAAAATTTTACATTTCTCGCTGTTACATTAGAAATAAAAAGTAAAAACAATACCTGTTAGCTTTTGAATTAGGACAGCTCAGTGCAGTACGTTTACTGTGCCCTTCTAACGAACTTATTCTATCCTTCAGGTATATATATTGTCCCACAGTTAGAAAAACAAACGTAATGTTTTTCGTTATTGGTCTAGCATGAATTACTATTGAAATTTAAGAATGAATGTGTTTTCCTGATTTAAAGTATATATGTGAATTAGAGTTGCATTAAGCCTAGACTCTAGAATAAACCCAAGGGGGAAAGAGACTTGGAAATGAGCTCATTAAAGTTCAAGGGAGAATGGGGAAGAATTATCCCCTAATTTTTGTAAGGGGAGCCCTACACCAAAAAAAAAAAAAAAAAAAGGAATATGATATTTTACTCCTTGATGAATCCTGGTGGCATCAATGCCATATCACTCCCCTTAGTGTAGAAAAGAATCCTCTTCCCTCTGTCTTTACGTAAGCCTTCAGGGTGATTCCCCTGTAATAGACATAATGAAATCTCGGAATACTAAGAGACTGTTTTATTCATTGGACTAAAATTTATCTTTGGTTTTGGACACTCTTTTACAAAATGTTGTTTTCGTTGCTTGAACATTTTCTTGTTTGGGTACAGCAGAAATGAGAACATTCAGAACCTCCTTCTCTATGCCCCTGTCTGACTTGGAGAGGATTGTGGGAGTATGGGAAGGATTGACAGGAATAGGGTAGGATGTTGTAGGTTCATATGAAGACATTAAGCAAAAGAATGCAGTTGGATGTGTGATACCTTTTGGTCTAACTCTTCTGCTTCTACCTAAAGGCCACCTCATTTGGGGGAGTTTCATAGATGATTGGTCACTGAAAAGTCTGACAATCTTGGACAAATCTAAAGCACTTTAGATTTCTTAGAGTCAGTTTTATCTGAAACTTAGGAATTCCTCTTATTAGCCCTTTTGATGTCATTTGAACTCTGCTGCTTTTATCATTCCTTCTTAATTGTCAGCATACTTAATGTCACAAGGATCCCAGTGATGGCAGGGACGGACTCCTAAAAATGGAAGTGTGTTTCATGTTCTGGATCAGAAGCCAAACAGGAAATCCATGGTGATTCTCAACACCCCCAAATTAGATCTGGGATATTCCAGCAAGAACAACCTTCCTTTTCTTCCCTTTCAGCCCTGTGGGGAAGGGTTGAAGATGGCAGTAGGGAAACACTAGCTTTGATAGCCAGGTTGCTGTTAGGTCTTTTCAGGGAGTCGATCTTTTTCCATATAACCAAGGAGAGACTCTGTTATGACAAGGCATCTGCCCCTTACATACTCTGTGTTCTGATATGATTGGCTAGTCTTGAGAAACACAAGAACAAAAGAAGGATGAAGGAATAGAAGCAAAGAGAAGATGTGGATACTTGGTTCACCTGAGAAAATGAGGCCATATGTATGATATACACAGAAGAAAGGAGAAAAAGAATGTGATGTAAGCGTATGGAAAAGGCCCCAAAGAGTCCAGATTAATTGAAGTAGAAAAGGCCATGGAGCCAGAAGGGCCCAGAATTACCTCCTAGCTTCTCTGCTTTCCTTTCTACCTCTGTGGCCATGGGCAACCCACTGCAGTTGCAGAAGCCTTGTGCTGTTCACCTGTGAAATGAGGATAATTCCTACCTTGTATAGTTCTTGTGTGGTCTGAAGGAAAGTAGGTCAAGTTGTTAGACTGGGAAATTCCCTGACAGTTTTTCCTAATGCTTTTGTTAGAGGTAGAGGACTGATTGATTAGTGTAACATTATGGTCTTGCTAATTCCATTTTAAAACTCATTTACAATTTGTAATGCCTATGTGGGTAGCCTTTTCATCTTACTTACTATCTATTAGCAGATAGTAGTTATTATAATGACATATCTGATGATACATGAAGACCCATTTTCGGGTACTGATGTTCTTGCTGTGCTGTGTTATTTTATCTTCACCTAAGAATCTCAAGACGCCAATTTCCAGTATTTGATGCAGAACTGAATATCTCTGATAATCCAACATTGCCTGTCTCAATACAAGATAAAACATTTATTTTTATCAGACTCCCAGAAGAGGATGTCAACTCTCAGTTATCAAAAAATGATCCTCACTCTCGTAAGTATAAACTTTTCAATTACGCAGGATTACGATTTCAGTTTTGTAATATACTTATTAAATGCCCGGTTATAATTTTATTTGATAGTAAAGTGAAATATTGCTAGTAAAAAATTTAGGCACTGAAAATAAACTACTTTGTTCGTCATCAAAACTACTTTGTTCACCTTCGAAGTTCGTAAAGAAATAAGCTCTCCCAGGCCAATATACGTAATCCAATCTGCTTTAACAGATCTTGTCTATAGCATCTCATACTGGAAGGGATTTGGAAGGACTCGTGATACACACATAAACACACACACACAAGAAATAAGCTCTTGATGCATACACTAAGGGCTCAGTAAATATTTGTTGAGTGAATAAATGGATGTAGATGATTAGTTTAAAATGAAGGAAAGCCCCAGGAATCTCAAGTTCATTCAGAAGAAAGCATATCCTAATTAATGAAGATTTTCTTTTGTAGCAGTTGGAAATGGAATTACATTTGCTACATTTGTGAACCAAAAGTAATGGTTGTTAAACTGTTGCCAAGTTGAGTTCCTACTAGTTCTTTCTGTTGCTTATAAAATGGACAAGCATTGCTTCTAATTATGGATGTTAGGATAACAACATCACAGGATCAAAAAGAGCACAGGATACAGAGTCTTCTCCCTTATGTGTATGACCTATGTCATGTCACATAGCCATTTGTAAAATGGGAATCATAGTGACACTGCCCATGGAGCTGTTGTGGGGGTTGAGGGCATTCATCCGTTTTGAGGGGCTATATACAGGCTTGCTATGAGGCTATCAGCTCCATAACTGTTAGTTTTTTGTGAAGAATGGATATTTAGTGATCTATTACAAATCGATTAAACCTTTTGATCTTTGCTTGTATTCTAAACTTACTCAGCAAACTTTTTAATAGCATAATGGTTTGCTCAAAACTGAATTAGTGAAGATTTAAATGATTATTATTGAGAATTTATTGTAGTTGCCATCGTTCTTTGAAGGAATATCCTAACTCCTTAGCTACTTTCACTCTTTTGTAGTGCTTCATGTATAAGCCTCTCCTGCTTTGTGGGTCATAGTTGCAGTTCCCTTGGGTTGGGGTCCATTTACATGTTACAATAATTTTGAAATGGGACCATATTAATACATTGTATTCTATAAATACCCTTTTAGTTTTTTTCTTTTGATTATAGAAATAATTTCTTTCCTTAAAAATGGTCAAATAATTCAGAAGTGTTTGAAGTAAAAGTGAATATTGCCCTGTAATCTTCCTTTCCATTTTCCCCAAGGTAGCCCCCAAAAGGTCACATGCTATTACTGTTACTCATCTGCTACTCTTACTATGTAGTAAGAGCTTGGTGTTGATCCTTTTAAACCTTGTAATATCCATACACAAGCATATATTATTTTTTTTGTCTTACATAAATGAAATTATAAGCTGCACATTGCTTTATGATTTTTTATGAAATATATTGTGAATAATTAATAGGTGATATTTATTCTCACAACAGCTTAGCTAAGAGTAGATACTAATACGGATGAAAAAGATGAGACTTACTTAGCCCATTAAGGAACGTGCCTTCCTTGCCACTTCATTCCGATCTACCTGAAATATGGTTAGTTTTATTTCTGGCTCCCGTTCTTTCCATTACCGAGAATGTACATTAAGGAAAAAAGTGGTCTGTTTCAGAAGGACAGTAGAGCTCAACTGATGCTATTTTTCTTTCTCAATTACAAATTTCAGCTAGAAAATTAATCCCTTCTTTAAAAGCACCGAATAAATATTCCTGAGAGAGAGAGAGAGAGTACTTTTCCATTGATAATTAAGTTACTGAGTACATTATTCCCATTATTACAAAGTACAGGGACCAAAGATGGGCTTCATAGCTGGGCTGGAACTCCAGAGATGCTGAAGTGTGAGAAAAATGTATATTTTAGAATCAATGAAAATACAGTGTACGTATTGATCTGTAAGATGTTGAGAGAATGAAGAAAGCAAAGAGCAGAACAGCACGATCGTATGTGTGGAGGAAAACAATATCCTGTGAGACCTTTGAAAATTCCTCCTCTGGCAGGCTAGGGGCTGACCAGGGTGAGCTGAGCAGTGGCCATTTTTTAGGGAGAATCTTTTCATCTTAACAATAAAGGGCTCAGTAAGCAACTAAGTCTTCCTAGAGCAGGGCATCCTGAGGCCTGGGCTTTTTCATTCCCCTATGATTTATCTGCTACGAGGGGGAGGACACAGGAGCCTAGAATGTTCTTACCTAAATTTTTATGTCTTCTCTCTCTCATGAGAAATGTTCACTGTTTTGTACTATTGATAAGACAGATTAGAGGAAGTCTACTTCTCAGCGCTTTGAGGGAGAATGTAAGTGGATGTCATCATTGTCAGTGATCTGGGGTCTAAAAGAGGGAGGCCAGCCACCCTCCACCATTTGGAAAATTAGTTTTACTTCCAAGAGCCTCAGCTTCACATTTATATCTAGAATGCAATTGGTGTTTGTGGCCAAACTATATAATAGCTAGTAAGGTATGGATGTCCCTGCTGTGCCAGGGTTAACTTTTTAGTTGCTGGATCCTGGGGGGTCCTGAGGGAAGCAAACACAGGATGTGGGGGTGGGGATCAGGCATTGTGGTATTTGGGGAGTAGCTGTTTTCCATCCTTTATGGAAGTATCTCAATATTTTATACTAAATGTCAACCTTGGATTGAAGGCCTGCCTCCTGCGAATGTTGTGAAGATTAAGTGAAATAACGTGTGCCAAGTATAAAGCTCCTCAGATGATAACTCTGTGCCACCAGAACTTAAAACAGAAGTCTTACCTTACAGTAATTCTGTTACATGTTTTGTCCTCTTGCTCATATTTTACATTCAGCATTCACAAACCATCAGTGCTGAGAGGTTGTATTGCAGATTAGGGGCTGTATCAGCTAGTGGCTGACGTCTGTTGGGGTTAGGGCATCTGGAACCCTCATCACCGTTCCTCTTCTGGTCCTCTGGCTGCTGTGGCAAATGAAATTGATGTTCCCATGGCCAATTGGTATTCCATTCCCCCTTAGCAGGAACTCTGAGTTAGTTTCTCCATTGAAACAATGTGTAATTTGGTGTTTTTCTGTGTTAACTTTTTTCTCTTCGATTATCAGATTTATATTCTGCAGTGAGAACCTTACTCAAAGAAAATGACCTGCAAGATGCACAAACATCACAGTTTATTGCATTTAGAAGGTAAAGCCTTTACAGTATTTCAGCATTCTTAGTCTAGCTTTTAAATCTCATAATTTATATAGATACTGTTTAAATGGGAGATTCTCATCATTCAGCACTGTTAATTCTCTTCTAATTTTGAGGTATTTTTTTTGTTAGGTGTGGCAGAGGGCAGTTTATAAAAAGGGCTCTTTCGGGGCACCTGGGTGGCTCAGTCAGCTAAGTGTCTGACTCTTACTCTTGATTTTGACTCAGGTCGTGATCTCGAGGTTGTGAGATCAAGCCTGTATCAGGCTCTGAGCTAAGTGCTAAGTGCAGAGCCTGCTTGGGATTCTCTCTCCCTGGCTCTCTGCCCTTCTCCCCACTTGCACTATCTTTCTCCGTCTCAAAATAAATCTTTTTTTTTTTTTTCAAAATAAATAAATCTTTTAAAAAATAAATAAACAGGGCTCTTTCTACTAAATAATTATATTTGGCAACTCCCATGAAATATGAGTGGAGCCAGGATTTACATTTATTTAGTTTTTAAAAAGATTTTATTTATTTATTCATGAGAAGCACAGAGAGAGGGTCAGAGACACAGGCAGAGGGAGAAGCAGGCTCCATGCAGGGAGCCCGATGCAGGACTGACTTGATCCCAGGACCCGGGATCACGACCTGAGCCCAAGGCAGGTGCTCAACGACTGAGCCACCCAGACACTCAAGATTTACATTTAGATAAAAATTACAGAGGCACCTGGCTGGCTCAGTCAGTGGAGCATGAAGCTCTTGATCTCAGGGTTATGAGTTTAGGCTTCATGTTGAGTGTAGAGGTTCCTTAAAAATAAAATCTTTTAAAAAATAAAAGATGGGCAGCCTGGATGGCTCAACGGTTTAGCGCTGCCGTTAGCCCAAGGCGTGATCCTGGAGACCTGGGATCGAGTCCCACGTCGGGCTCCCCACAGGGAGCCTGCTTCTCTCTCTGCCTGTATCTCTGCCTCTCTCTGTCTCTCATGAATAAATAAAATCTTTAAAAAAAAGATAAAAATCACAAAATGCTTTTTCCTGGAGAAATTCCTGGAGATTCTTTTTTTGTTTAAGATTATTTCTTTAAATAAAATAGAACGAGAGAGCAAGAGCCTGAACAGGGGAGGGGCAGAGGGAGAGGGAGAAGCAGACTCTCCACTGAGCCGGGAGCTCGATGCAGGGCTTGATTCCAGGGCCCTGGGATCCTGACCTGAGCTGAAGGCAGATGCTCAACTGACTGAGCCCCACAGGCACCACCTGGAAGCTTTTTATAGCATACAGTACGTTGTCATTGTTGGTAACAGGAGTGAGCGTACGACAGAGACCGTTAAGGTAACCCTTGCTTGTTCATTGTTTCAGGCAAGACTGTGATGTCATCAACGCCTGCTGTTGCAAGCACTACACGGGCCACCTGTTCAAGTGAGCAGTAAAGATCCAGAAGCTCTGGGACAGTCCTTCCATTTATTCACCATTCTTTTATTTTTTATGTTTTTTTTAAAAAGATTTTATTTGTTAATGAGAGACATACAGAGAAAGAGAGAGAGAGAGAGAGAGAGGCAGAGACACAGGCAGAGGGAGAAGCAGGCTCCCTGCAGGGAGCCTGACGTGGGACTCGATCCCGGGTCCTTAGGATCACACCCTGGGCCGAAGGTGGCACTAAACCGCTGAGCCACCCTGGGGATCCCCTCTTTAATTTGTTTTCACATGTATCACTGTAGCCACACATTTAAAAATCTTTTTTAAAAATCTCATTTGTGAAGTAAAATGATCTCTTCAATTGAGTATAATATATATGCTTAGGAACTGACTGTTGTGATCATCAGCATAATAAGAAAAATAAGGCATACAGTTTTCCTTGTGGTTTTCAAGTTGGCCCCTCCAGCTTCTCCAAGATGAGTGTGGGGAGTTCAGAATTTGTTCCAAATGTAATATGTGCATAGGTGTGTCCAAGAACATTAGCAACAGGATGCCTGCAGAAGGCCCCTTGGTGGACCTCTATCAGAGAAATACGAGTGTGGAAAGGTCGCTCTGTTTACACACAGGAACAGTTAACTTGCTCCTCTTGCATTTATCAACACCTGCTATTTATTAAGTGCAGAGAACATAGAGATGTGGAACTTCCAGGAGGAGCTCCCTGTCTGCTGAGGGAAGACACATTCGGAAACCACATTTGGTGGCCTCACAGAGGGTTAGAAAGTGCCAATGGGAAGTCACCCGGTCTGTGTTCCAGTGACCGGTTGTGGCGGACAGTTTCATTTTTCCGTATGCATAAAAAGCAAGTACCAATGCAGCATTTCCCTCATGGCGTGGTAGTGAGGTTGAAATGAAGTATCTCTGAAGCACTTAGCACAGTAACTGGTGTATCACCGATGTTTGTTCAGCTTGCTGTTATTCTGAGGTCATAATTATTAGGCTAGAAAGATGTAGACGTGGGGTAAGATGTGTATAGGGTAGCGATAGGAGAGATTGGAGAAGAGGGGATGGATTTAAAAAGTAGACTCAATAAGATTTTGGGTAACTTTTAGAATACAGAGGGAAAGAGACATCAGCATTTATGCCACGATTTCTAATTTGAAAAGATTTGGCTGGGAAGTGTCACAGAGTTTGAGGTGCCACAGAGAGGAGAAGTAATCAGACTGTGACTGTGGGAACCTGATTCCTCATCGACATTTGGAGAACAAAAGTGAAGTAAAGAGAGTGTGGAAATCATTTTGAAAATTGGATCAGATCTGGGTGGGGGTTAATGGTTAAACAAAATGAAATTGAGGTTTTTCAAACCTTGATGACGTATTGTCATTTCCCAACTCAGAGACCATCGGAATAGACTTCAGTTTGGAGTTGGCGATAAGATTTGTTGTACCAGGAATGCATATCTCTCAGAGTTACTCCCCCAAAATACCTCTCACAGTCAGGAAGGTAATGACCGAGAGGCCAGTGGTGAAGACTTTAATGCCACTCCTCATGGTTTTGCTAAAAATAAGCATGACTTTGAAAGTGATATTCGACTCTGCAATGGAGAAATATTTTTTATAACACAGGTAAGTGATGACAGAAAAATAATACCTTTTTACTTAATAGAGATAGTTTTTTTTTTTTTTTTAATTGGCCAAGGTTTGAGTCAAAATCTAATCATCTCAGAGTTGATATTCTGTAATTTTTTCCTCAGGATTTTTGCATTCATGTTTATAAGGGATACTGGTATATAATTATCTAGTAATGTATGGTTTTGGTGTCAGAGTAATGCTGGCTCATAAAATGAGTTGGGGCATGTTCCCTTCTCTTATATTTTCTGGAAGGCTTTGTGAAACAAATGTTTTTAAAATGTTTTTATTTATTCATCCATGAGAGACACAAAATGAGAGGCAGAGAGAGAAGCAGGCTCCCTGAGGGGAACCCGATGCAGAACTCGATCCCAGGACTCCGGGGTCATGCCCTGAGCCAAAGGCAGATGAGCAACCACTGAGCCACCCAGGTGCCCACAAGAAACATCTTTTTTTATAAGTTCAGAGAGCTTGGCTAACAAAAATAAGGGACAAGTGACACAACTGTATTTTGCAGAGCATCATTTCAGTGGTTGCTGCTTAACTATAGAAATGAGAAGTTTCCTTGAATTTGTTGTCATTGTATAAATGCCCTCTTAAGAATAAACTCAGAAGCTTATTCTTTACAAGCTTGAGGAAAATTAAACTTTTTGCAAAGAGTATATGCAGACTTACATAGTGTAAGGAGTGAAATATATAGGTTTCAGAATAAGTCAGACAACATAGATTATTCTCCACACAGTCAAATTAAGGTCAAGTGTCAAGCTGATTAAAATTTGTGTTTGATGGGCAGCCCAGGTGGCTCAGTGGTTTAGCGCCTCCATCAGCCCAGGATGTGATCCTGGAGACCTGGGATCGAGTCCCATTTTGGGCTCCCTGCATGGGGCCTGCTTCTCCCTCTGCCTGTGTCTCTCTCTCTCTGACTCTCATGTATTCAATTGTGCTCAAGCATAGGTTTTAAGCCTTTTGAAGGTTAACAATTGTGAACACACGTGCTATTTGACCTGTGTTTGCATTTTGTGTTCAACACAAAAATAAAATATCTCTCCAGTGTGCATATTTGAAAACATATAAAATAGTTCTTTCTTTTGGTAATAGGATGTCACCGATGTAACTTTTGGAAAGAGAAGATTTTTGACCATTAATAATGCGGCTGGCTTGGAAATAACTGTGGACTTTGAAAAACTGATGAAATATTGTCACATAAAACATGCATGGGCAAGAACTATTCATACTTTTCAGGTAACAGTGGACATTTATAAAGCTATTTGAACAGGTTTCAGAGCCATTGAGTACCTTTGATGATTTTCTTTTTAATTTCGTTGCCTTTATTTTTTTTAGTTAGAAACAAGGTTACCAAGGTTTACCTAAATGGCATTGTGATGTTTATTTTTGAAGCTTACTTTTTTACTGTCTTATAATCAGCTTTATTGGGGTATAATTTGCATAGGCATTTATATTTATAAAGCTGGATGGGTTTTGACAAATGTATCCCCTTCCTTTGTTCTTGTGAGGCAACTGCTTTCTATTTGGGAATAATTTTAGTTTTATACAAGAGCTGGAAAGGGAGCACCAACTCTTCCCACATACCCTTCATCCAATTTTCCCTAATGTAACATCTTACACAACTATGGTGTTTTTGTCAAAACTAAGAACTTACCATTGGAAAGATACTATTAACTAGGCTACACACTTTATCTGCATTTCACAGTTTTTTCATTAATACCCTTTTTCTGTCCCAGGATTTAATCAACAACATTGCATTTAGTGCAATTTGCATTTAAACTCTGGGTTTTTTTGGGAGGAGGTGTAGAAGAAGAGGGAGATAGAGAATCTTTTTTTTTTTTAAAAGATTTTATTTATTTATTCATTAGACACACACACACACACACACAAGCAGCTCCATGCAGGGAGCTTGATGCAGGACTCCATTCTGGGACTCCAGGATCATGCCCTGAGCTGAAGGCAGATGCTCAACCGCTGAGCCACCCAGGCGTCCCGGGAGATAGAGAATCTTTTTTTTTTTTTTTAAAGATTTTATTTATTTATTCATGATAGTCACACAGAGAGAGACAGAGAGGCAGAGACACAGGCAGAGGGAGAAGCAGGCTCCATGCACCGGGAGCCCGACATGGGATTTGATCCCAGGTCTCCAGGATCACGCCCGGGTCAAAGGCAGGCGCCAAACCGCTGCGCCACCCAGGGATCCCGGAGATAGAGAATCTTAAGTAGGTTCCATGCCCACCGGGGAGCCTGCTGCGGGGCTTGATCTCAGAATCCTGAGATCACGACCTGAGCCGAAATCAAGAGTTGGATTCTTAACTGACTGAGCCACCCAGGTGCCCCTTAGCTCTATTTTAATACCCTTGCATTCTCGTAAGCTATTTGTGGTTCTGTTATTTAACTCCTTGTTTTGAGGACCCCTCTTTGATGTTAGTATGTTACTTTAATCATGAAGCTGCATCAGTCTGCAGTTGCATGTGGAAAAATTTAGGTTAGCCTCTATCATCTACTGGTAGGCAAACATTAATTAACATAGGGTGTTTGTTTTTTATATGTTTTTTTTTTTTTTAAGTAGATCGTATTTTGTTTGTTAACCTACTCCATCTCAGTTCCAAAAAAAGAATTTGAAATGACTTATGAAAAAAAATGCCCACAATTCAGCCTGATTTTTTTTTTTTTAAGGATAAAGAAATTATGTCAAATGGAAAATAAAGGTAAGGTTGGTAAAAGGATTCTAAGAGTGGGATGAAATGCTGCACTCAACTATTTGCTTGCTCATGTAGACTGCAGGTTTGACTTTAAATTTTCAAAACAAGAGAGAAGCAGTCAGTGGACTGTCTATTGGATAAGAAACCGAAATGAAACAGCCAGTTGTTAAGAAGTACAAATATTCCTTGCTGCTAGGTCCTGGCAAAATTTCTCCTGGGGATCTTTATGGTGGGCTCTCTGTAATTCTGGAAACTTTTATCGTTTAATTTTGGGGCATTTTCTTGAATAATTTCATTAAGATTTCTTGTCCTCAGTTTTTCTCTGTTTTGTCTTTCTAGAATCTCTGTTATATTCGACCTCCAGAACTGATTATCCAAATTTCTTCTCTCTCTCTTCTGCTTTCTGTCTTACCGTTCTACTATATTTTCTGAGACATTTCCTCAAATTTAAAATCCAGTCTTTTTTCACATTTCTGGACAAATGAAGTATGAAGGGGTCTTTTTATTACTCAATTAAGATTGTAGTAAATATCTCTAAATGTTCCTTTTATCGAATCTGGGTCTTATTTTGTGGTTGAAATAGCGTCTCTTACCTCTAAGAACATTTGTGATTGTTATCTTGTATCAGTGTAGTTTGTTTCTTCCAAGTTCAGTTCAATTCAACAAATATTTATTGAGTCAGATTGTTCTTGGTGCTTAGTTTAGGTCAGTCCATGAAACAAACAAAGATACCTGTCACTCTGAAGATTACATTTGGTGGTGGGGAGCAAGGAGACAGACACAGTTGTAAAACAATAAGGAAACTACAGTTGACCCTAGAACACAGTGGGAGTTTGGGGCACTAACCCTTTGATGCAGTCAGAAATCCATGTATCATTTTTGATTTCCCAAACACTTAATAATGCCTACTGTTGACCAGAAGCCTTACCAATAATGTAAACACTTGAATAGCACATACCTTGTATGTTCTGAATTCTTAATTACGTACTGAATTCTTAAATAAAGTAAGTGAGGGGCACCTGGCTGGCTCAATCAATAGAGCATGTGACTTTTGGTCTTGGGGTGGTAAGTTTGAGCCCCACGTTGGGTATAGGGATTACTTAGAAATATAATTTAAAGGGCAGCCCTGGTGGCTTAGCGGTTTAGTGCTGCCGTCAGCCCGGGGCGTGATCCTGGAGACACGGGATTGAGTCCCACGTTGGGCTCCCTGCATGGAGCCTGCTTCTGCCTCTGCCTGTGTCTCTGCCTCGCTCTTTCTCTGTGTTTCTCATGAATAAATAAATAAAATCTTAGAAAAAATATATATATACATATATAATCTAAAAAAATAAGCTGCAGAAAAGAAAATGTCATTAAGAAAATCATAAAGAAGAGAATACATTTGTAGTGCTGTACTGTGTTTATCACAAAAAAAAAATGGGGAGAGAAGGGAGCAGCAGGGTCAAGACTGGCTTATGAAGGACCAGATGAGCCATATTAAAGAGTTAGGACTTTGTTTTGAGAGCTGAGAAGATATTTATGGGCTCTAAGCAGAGTCTGATGTGATTGGATTTGCTTTTTACAAGTATAACTGTAGATGCTGTGAGGACAGTGGGTTGCAGCAAAGTGTGAGTATGAGGGAGACTGACTCCGAAGCTGTCAAGTTTCTCTGTGTTCCTTGATGATTAGGAGCTTCGTGAACTAAGTTTAGGTTTAGGCATTTACCTAACCGAAATCCAAGGGGAGAAACGGTGCTGTGTATCTGTAAGATGTACTTAGCATTTGTGAGATCAAGTGTCATTTAAGTGAATTTCTGAGATTCAGCAGCACCTGGAGGAAGGGTTTGTCACACTTTTATAATCTGAAGAGTTGGTTCCAATTCTGTGTGTAGAGAGATTGGAAGAGGGTGTTATTTGCTGTGGGAGAGGATTTTATTTTTTAAAAGATTTTATTTATTTATTCATGAGAGACACACAGAGAGAGAGAGAGACACACACAAACACACACACACAGGCAGAGGGAGAAGCAGGCTCCATGCAGGGAGCCTGATGTGGGACTCGATGCTGGGATCCTGGGACGCTCTGAGCTGAGGGCAGATGCTCAACCACTGAGCCACCCAGGTGCCTCGGAAGACAGTTATATTTTATTTTATTTTTATTTTTTTTCGGAAGACGGTTTTAACTGTGAATCTGTGTTTTCTATATACCCCAACTTGTCATTCGTCTTCCCACAATTCTTTTGGCCTGGGGAATTGGGGACATTGAGATAATGGTTCAAACCACTTCTTAGTGTTGGCACTGAAAATATAGGGATTAAGAATAGCCCCCCCCCCCAAAAAAAAAAAAAAAAAAAGAATAGCCCCAAACTTGAAATTGTTTTCTCACAGTTACATGGTGACATTGGGCATTTTTCTTGCCTATATAATTCTTGGCTTGCTAAACTTAAGCAAAGTTTCATTGTTCTCTTTTGCTTTATCGTGATGAAAGTAATAGATGGTTCAGCAGTGGGAGAATACAGAAAAGTAGAAGAAAAAAAATCCTAGGGCCCTCCATTTTGGAGACAAATTTTTGATAGAACTTTTCCTTCTTTTTTGTGACTTATTTTGTTTGGTTAAATATTTATGTTTGTTTTGTATGTATTTTTTGGATCAGAGTAATTTTATTTTGTGTACATAGTTGGATTAGTCTTTACATGAAAGTATCCAGTTTTTGAAATTTTGTTAGACTTCAAAGGATCTTTTTTTTTTTTAAGATTTTATTTATTTGAGAGAGAAAGTAAGAGAGGGAGGATGAGCGGGGGAAGGGGCAGAGAGAGAAGGAAAAGCAGACTCCCTGCTGAGCAGGGAGGGAGCCCGATGTGGGGCTTGATCCCATGATCTTCAGATCATGACCCGAGCCGAAGGCAGACCCTTAACTGACTGAGCCACCCAGGTGCCCCTAAAGCATCTTTGATGTTTGCAGAATAGTATATCAAATGTCTCTATATGGATGATACTCGATATAAAGGTAAACAAATAAATGTATCCATACCTAAGGTGTCTATTTTTTGCTGTATAAATAGCCCATATGTATAGAGCCCATATGATCATTGAAAATTCTTTTATTAGGGATGATCTGACACTGCATGCAGTATTTCAAGTTTATTGCTGGGTATCTACATGCTAGTTCTGGATTTATTTATTTTATTTTTATTTTTAAAAATATTTATTTATTCATGAGAGACATCGAGAGAGAGAGGGAGAGGCAGAGACACAGGCAGAGGGAGAAGCAGGCTCCATGCAGGGAGCCTGATGTGGGACTCGATCCTGGGACCCTGGGGTCACAACCTGAGCCAAAGGCAGATGCTCAGTGGCTGAGCCCCTCAGGGGCCCACTAGTTGTGGATTTATAAGACTTGAACTTAACCGCACAATTAGGAAGTACAGGTTCTTGGATAATGAATAGAGTGGGGCTGTAAGGTGGATTTATGTGAACATTCTGGCCAGGTGGCACGTTGAGGACTTCTCTCTTTTCTACCTTGGGAGACTGAGGACATGAACCCACTTGGCAGTACTAACTCTCGTTAATGCATTGTTTCCTCCCAGGGGTCTGAGGAGAAGACAGTCGTGTACGTGGTCGGGAAGGCGGGCCGCCAGCACTGGCAGCACGTTTATACCGCCGTGACCAGGGGCCGTTGCAGAGTGTACATCATCGCCGAAGAGTGTCACCTCCGGAGTGCAATTCTGAAAAACAGTGTTCCCAGGAAAACTCGTTTAAAACATTTTTTGCAAAACAAGCTCTCCATGAGCTGTGCGTCTCCAGCAGAGTTTGCACCCCTGTCAAAGGGCTCTGGAGAGAACCAAGGACCGAGCCTGCAGCTATCGGCCAAGCCACTGCCTCCTGTCCCCACCAACAGCGTGGCACACGGTGTCCCTGAAAGCCAGGCCTCTGTGGCGGAAGACAGGACGTTGGCCTTTCCAGGAGAATGGAAGTCGTCGGCATTTGATGAAGTGGATACAGAGGAAGACCCATCAATACTTCGTGTGTCCAAGAGAGGCTGCGGCCTGAGTGATGCCGAAAGTCCCAGCAAGATCCGGATGGTAGGAGCCACGTTCTTGCCTGCCCCGGGTTTGAGTATCGTGAACTCCAGCGCACCTAGAACGGGCTGTGTACTTTCCATCAGTGCTACAGTGTGCCGTGGCACTTCCAGACATGTCTTCTCTCACCTCTATCACTGTCCTTTCTCCTGGGCCCTGTCGAGCCTAGCACTGTGCGTCACTGGGCTTGAGGCCAGCCCTCTAGGCGAACTCAGTCTCTGGATTGTGGGGTGTCGTGTGGGGTGGAACTTGTCATCTGCACCTCCTTTCTGCTTATCTTCCTTATCACCCACCCACCACCCCTTTTTTGGGCCACAGCCTCACTTTAATATCCGCTCTCCACCCAAGCAGCTGGTGAATTTATTATCAATGATCTCCAAATGAAGTTCCAAAAGAAGCTTAAGAATTGCTGTGGGTGTTGTGGGTGCCAGCAGGTAGACTTGTTATACCGCGTCCTTAGGCTTTCAAGGCTGTGACAAAGAGAAGGGGCCAGGGAGGGAGCCCAGAGGAGAAAGTGCTCCTGTAACCTGCCAAGACCAAGTGCAGTTCTAAAGGGAGAATTATAGTAAGCCTCCCACCCCACGTGGAATGGAGACAGTGCAACAGGTCTCTAAGCGTGCCTGGCAGGCGCAGCGTGTGACATCTTGGTGTGTTAGGCAGTCACAAGTATGGAGTAGTGTGGCTGGAGCACAGCGTGCACATGGAGGTTGAGCTGAGGATCCTGGAAGGGTTGGGAGGACACAGAGGGGGTTCAATGTTCTCCTGAATGTGATGGAGAACACTAGATGCATTTTAAGAGTTCTGTGAATTGAAACTTGTGAAGGTCACTTTGGAGTTTAGTAGATTATGTTTGGGAGGCTGTAGGGGACGAGTTCCTTGCAAGAAGATTATTTCGGTAGCTTGAACAGAATCATTAGGCTCTGAAGTCAGGTAATAGTGATGGGGTTGGAGAAGAGATGCTTAGGGACTTAGTGGTCAGTTATATATAGGGACGCAGGGCAGGCTGGAGCATGGGTCTTAGGCTTCCGGCCTTGGCCTCCAGGGAGGATCCAGGTACCATTTTTTTTTTTTTTAAGATTTTATTTATTTATTTATGAGAGACACAGAGAGAGGCAGAGACACAGGCAGAGGGAGAAGCAGGCTCCATGCAGGGAGCCTGATGTGGGACTCGATCCTGGACCTCGGGGTCACGACCTGAGCCAAAGGCAGATGTGCAACCACTGAGCCACCCAGGTGCCCCGGATCCAGTTACCATTAATCAGGATTGGAGAAAGAGGCTGATGGACAGGTTTTGTAAGGAAAGTGATAAAAGTTGGCATAATGAAAAGAGGAAGTTTCTTTTTTTTCCTTCTTGGAAGTAGTAGGATCCCTGCCAATTCTAAGCTTCATTCTGTGCTCCAGATAGACTCATTGATGTGGAATTTCCATCTCAGCAAAACATCTCATTCTGAAATTGAATGTGTTACCTCTTACAAAGACCCTGGGATATAATAAGGCTTTTGGCCTGGAGCAGAAAATTCCAGAGTCTTTTTCTAAAAGTTTCTTCCTTTTTATTTCTTCGCACCAGCATGGGATGGGTGGGTTGTGGTTTCTGTGATGGCACAAAGAGACAGTGACAGCATTACCCATCTTCACTGCTGAGCTTGCCAAAGCTTTGAAGCTCTGGCCAATTCCAACACTACAGAAGGTCTGTGAACCCCAGATGGCCAGCGCTGGCTGACGTCACTGCACCGTGGCTTCAGCGCAAGCAAAGCTCTCTAACTGGAGAGGATAAGGGCTCTCACAAGGCTTGCCAAAAGTGCGTGACACCTCCAGAACTCCCTAGAAATGAGGAAACTAAGAATTCAAAGCCTCAGGACTGATGAATTAGGAATAAATTCTGTATTTCCATAATTCTAGACTTCCTAGTGCATTGAGTTTGTGTGATTTCTGAAAACTCAAAATTCAGTGACCAGGGCTGTCCCCATTCCTTTCCTTCATACCCACAGGGCTACCTCAGAGCCAGGTCAGCATTTAAATTCTGCAGGTCCTAATGCCAGAGCCACTCCCAGAGGAAAGCTTTGGCTTTTCTGTGGATTCATAGCTTTGGGTCTTGAAAAAAAAGCTTTAAAAGAAAATGTCCTGATTTTGTTTTTTGTTTTTTGTTTTGTTTTGCCTAGCGTCCCACCACCAAAAGGGAAAAACAGAAATGTCCCTTTAAACAAAAGCATATGTATAAATGTTCTAAAATTTATCATATAAAGCAGTAATTTCCAGAATTTTTTGAAAGAAAATGACATTTAAGTATTAAAAAAAAAACCTTGGAAGGATGTAATCACAAAAATCCCTGAATAAAGATAGTTCTTTTATTTATCAGGGTTCTCCAGTAAAACAAACCAGTAGGCTGTGTCTGTAACCCTATTATTTACCTGCCTACCTGTCATCCGTTTAGATTGATGTAAGGAATTGGCTCACGATCATGGAGGCTGACAAGTCCCCAGTGTGCGGGGCGGGCCAGCAGGCGGGGGACCCACAGACTTGGTATAGCAGTATGGGTCCAAAGGCAGGGAGGATTCTCTCTCTGGGAGGAGGGCAGTCTCTTCTCTGTGAAGGCCTTCGGTCGATGGAATGAGGCCCACCTGCATTATGGAGGGTGACCTGCCATATTCATTGTCCACTGACTTAAATGGTTATCTCTTCTAAAAAATGTGTTCACAGAAACATCTGGAATACTATTGGGCCAAAAATCTGGGTACCACGGCTTAGCCAAGTTGGCAGCTAACGCTAGCCAGTACAGTGCTCTAAATTGAACACAGCATCGTGAGGGGTTGAGTCGCCGTTCTCATGGCCATACTGGTCCACTGCCTGCTACTCAGGAATCACTAAGGGTACCAGCAATCCTGGCAGGGCAGGTGGCATCCTGCCACACCCAAGAATGGCGTCACGGATGTGCACCCTGAGTAAGCCGTCACACGGGGCTTTGTGCTCGAAACTGGTCCATACTTCTTTTACGGTTGTGCACTTGCCATCTTGAAATTCTTATCTTTGAACAAAGGGCCCACGTTTTATTTTTTATTATTATTTTTATTTATTTTTGGGGGGCCCACGTTTTAATTTGGAAGTGGGCTCCCCAAGTAAGCCGTGGCCACACCGTTGGACGTTGTGTGTACTCATTCAGCAGTGTCCCCTCTTGACGCCGGTCCCAGAGCTGGGTGCTGGGAGAGCCACCGGGAGCAGAACTAGATGCAATCCCACAAGGAGCTAGCAGCTGATTGCACGGGGCCCTCCCGTCTTCCACGGGGTGGGGACAATGTACTGGGTCTGCCGTAGCAGCGGCCAGAGGGAGTCCAAGTACACGGGGGAGACTGACAATATTTTCACCAGATTAACTTTATCCTTATTGTTGTCCTAACAGGTAGAAGAATCATCTCCACAAGTGTCTTCCAGATTTCAGAATTTGAGACTGAATAGGTTAACCCCCAGGCAACTTTTCATATCTAAACATAATCAAGAAACTTAATTTGAGATTGCTCGAAGTAATTATCTTTTTTTTTTTTTCCTACTCAACACAAAATGAACATCATAGCATCAGAGAATCGAGATCTAAAATAGGATGTCTGTAAGTGGAGTTTTATTTTTTATTTTTAAATTGTTTTTCTAAAGATTTTGTGTATTCACGAGACACAGAGAGGCAGAGGGAGAAGCAGGCTCCCTATGGGGAGCCCGATGCAGGACTCAATCTCAGGACCCCGGGATCAAGCCCTGAGCTGAAGGCAGACAGACGCTCAACCACTGAGCCACCCAGGCGGCCCCAACTGGAGTTTTATTTTAAGGTGTTTGTGCTAGCAGAGATTTTTAACTTCATTTAATCATAGAAACTGTACTGATTTCAACATCTGTTATCATGAAAACTGGTAGCCTTGGGCATAAATGCAAGAAAAAGTTATGATGTGTTTTTTTTTTTTTTAAAAACTGTACTTTCAAAAGTTATTTTTATTTTTTATTTTTACGACAATGCCTTTATTAACTTCCATGATCATTGTGGGTGATCTCTGCCAACGATTTGAAGCCATGATAAGAGAAACTGTAATTATACCTCTTGTATTATTGACACCCATTTCAGGGTGCTGGTCTTTTGCCAATTGCTCATCTTGCCAGGTTGCTGCTTGCTCCATCCCTGCTGGCCAGACCCATGTCACCTGAGACTGTATTCCTGGAAATTACCTTCTGAGTTGGGTGTACTTTTTTTTTTTCTTAGTTGGAGATATAATTGACATAGAACACTGTGTAAGTGGAATTTATGCGACGTGTTGACTTGATACATTTTTATAGTCAGTGTGATTACTACTGTCCATCATGTCCCGTAATTGTCATTTCTTTTAGGAATACATTGTTTTGAAGATACTCCACTTTCGAAAATTATTTTCTCGGAGAGTGATTTCTATTTTTATTTTTTTAGAGTTTTATTATTAAATGGTAAAAGAAAAAGTTAAGAGAAAATCCTGTTATTCCAACCTTTGAAAAATGGCCTCAGTGAGATATAATTTACACACAATTCACCCCTTTGAAGTGTACAACTGAGTGGCTCTTAGTCTATTCACAGAGTTGAGCTACAACCACCACAATGGATTTTTGAACATTTTTAATCCCGGCCCCCCCCCGCCCCCCCCCCCCCCCCCCCCCGCAAGAAACACGGTAGGGCTTGGCTTGGCTTGGATCCCCTCAACTCCTCCAGCCCCAGGTAACTACTAATTTATTTTGTCCCTATTGACTTGTCTGTTCCAGACATTTCATAAAATGGAATCATACAATACGTGGTCCTTTGTGACTGACTTTAACTTAACATCATGATTTCAGACTTTGTGTTGTAGCATGTATTAGTGCTTTCATTTTTTTTTTTTTTAAGATTAAAAAAACTAGCATTGTCCCTTTTATTGGATAGATGTCTTGGATAATCTAGGCAAGGAAGGTCATGCAGTCTAATCTGATGAAGCCTATATCCTTTGTGGACTGATGGAAAAACTGGTAGCATATTATGAAAGCTGTATTTCTGGAACAGACCATGTTGGTTTGAGCTGATGGGGCAAAAATCAGGAACCCTGGCCGAAGTTTTGCAGGAAGCTCCAGCAGAGCTGCAACTGACCTATCGTGGTTTCATTAGTGCAGTGAGGCAACAGACCTTCATCTTTTATTATCAAATAAATATTCCGTTGTATGGATATAGCACGCTGACTTTCTCTGTTCATCAGTTGAAGGACATGTGGGTTGTTTCCACTTTTTGGCTATTATAAAATGCTACAGTGAACATCCACGTACAAGTTTTTCTGTGGGCATATATTTTAATTTAATTATACACATAGGAGTGGAATTTTTTGGTCATGTGGTAACTATATTTAACCTTTTGAGGAACTGCCAGATTGTTTTCCAAAGCAGCTGCACCGTTTGTTATTTATAATTGGAATGTGAGGGTTCCAGTTACCCCACATTCAAACACTTGTCATTATCTGACTTTTTGATTATAGACATTCAGTAGGTGTGAAGTGATATTTCAAAGTGTTTTTTTTTTTTTATTAAAGATTTTATTTTTTAAAAATCTGTGCACCCAGTGTGGGGCTTGAACTCACCACACCAAGATCAAGAGTCAGGTTCTACTGACTGAACCAGCCAGGCACCCCTCAGTGTGGTTTTGATTTGCATTTCCCATATGGCTAATGATATGAATTATCTTTAAATGCACTTGGTCATTTGTATGACCTCTTTGACGAAATTATTCAGATCTTTTACCCATTTTTAAATTGGATTACTTTTCTTTTTATTGAGATATAGAAGTTGTTTATATGTTCTACATACAGGCCCTTTATCAGAAATATTATTTGCAAAAAAAAGAAAAAGAAAAAGAAAAAGAAACAAAGGTTCCCACTCTGTGGATTTTATTTTCACTTTTTCATGGTGTCCTTTGAAGCACAAATTTTCCATTTTGATGATGTCTGACGTAGCTCATTTGTTTTTGCTGTCTATGCTTTCGTGTTATATCTAAGGAACTACTGCCTGCCAAAGTCATGAAGATTTACTCCTGTTTTTCTTTTCTTTTCTTTTTTTTTTTAAAGATTTTATTTATTTATTCATGAGAGACAGAGAGAGAGACAGAAACACAGGCAGAGGGAGAAGCAGGCTCCATGCAGGGAGCCCGATGTGGGGACTCGATCCTGGGACTCCAGGATCACATGCCCTGGGTTGAAGGTGGCGCTAAACCACTGAGCCACCCAGGCTGCCCCTACTCCTGTTTTTCTTCTAAGAATTTAAATAGTTTTAGGTGTTACATTTAGTACTTTGATTCATTTTGAGGTAATTTTTGTGTATGGTGAAGTAAGGGTCCCACGTCATTCTGTTGCATGTGGATATCCAGTTTCACTTGTTCTCAGCTCCATTTCTTAAACTATTCTTTCTTCATTCACTTCTCTTGACACCCTTATCAAAAATCAACTGATCATAGAAGTGAAGGTTTATTTCTGGATTCTGGGTCCTGATTCTAGCCTGTTGATGTACACATCTATTGTTATGCTGGCACCATGCTGTCCCAGTTACCTTTAATTTAAAATCCAGAAAAGTGAGTCCTCCAATTTGTTCTTCTCTTTCATGACTTTTGGACTACTTGAGTCCCCTGTGCTTCCACGTGCATTTTAGGAGCAGCTTGTCAATTTCTGCAAAACAGCCAGTTGGGGTCTTGCCATCTTAATATTGAGTCTTCTGATCCATGAACATGTGATGTCTTTCTATTTATGTCTTCTCTCATTTCTTTCAATAATGCTTTGTTTTGCATTTTTTAAATTAAATTTATTCCTAGGTATTTTATTTTTGATCCTAATGTCAATGAAATGTTTACATTTTTGTTCATTGCTACTGTATAGAAATACATTTGATCGTGTATCTTTCAAGCTTGCTAAACCCATTTATTAGTTTCAATAGGTTTTTAGTGGATTCCTTGGGATTTCCTACAAATGCAAATAGAGATACCCAAATAGAGATAGTTTTACTTCTTTCTAATCCAAGTGCCTTTTATTGGATTTTCTTGTCTTAATGCTCTGGCTAGAACCTTTAATAAATTGTTAAATAGAAGTGGTGAGAATGGACATCCTTGCCTTGTTCCTGTTAACTTATAAGGCCTGGAAGATAGTCTGCAAAAATGAAAATGTTCGGACTGTGGTGTAGTTTTTTTTTAATAGCATACATTAAAATTTATACATTTTGATAATTTATATACACATATCTCATAAAATACATGTAATGTCCTCTGGGGGTAGATGTTATGATCCTTGAGTGAAAATCTACCTTTGTTACCTAAAATAAATATATAGTGGGGGTATTTCTGTCTGCAGGCTGTTTTAGGACTTAAACATCTTTTATATTTTGTCCTACAACAGCCCTGGAGTGCAGATTTGACCTTCAGTATCACAGGTGGGGAAACTGACTCGCAGTAACTAAGTTTTATAGCATTGGTGAGTACCAGACCTAGAATTCAAACCCAGATCTGATTTAAAACCCATGTTCTGGGCAGCCCCGGTGGCTCAGCGGTTTAGCACTGCCTTCAGCCCAGGGCGTGACCCTGGAGACCCGGGATCGGGTCCCCCACATCAGGCTCCCTGCATGGAGCCTGCTTCTCCCTCTGCCTGTGTCTCTGCCTCTCTCTCTCTGTGTGTCTCTCATGAATAAATAAACAAAAAAAAACCTTAAAAAAAAGATTTTATTTATTTATTCATGAGAGACACACAGAGAGAAAGAGAGACACACACAAACACACACACACAGGCAGAGGGAGAAGCAGGCTCCATGCAGGGAGCCTGATGTGGGGGACCCGATCCCGGGTCTCCAGGGTCACGCCCTGCGCTGAAGGCAGTGCTAAACCGCTGAGCCACTAGGGCTGCCCCCAATAAAACCTAAAAAAATAAAAAATAAATAAAAGCCCGAAAACTAAGAAAAAAAACAAAAAACAAAAAGCCCATGTTTTTCTCATTCTTCCATGCTGTTTTTTCAAGTTTATGGCAAAAGCTTTCCCCTTTAGAAAACTCTGTTACCAATAAATGTGTTGTGTGGGGCTCATCTAGAATATTGAAATATAATCAAAGTATCAAAAAAAACCACATGTTATAATTTTTGGCTTTTTAAAATCACTGTTTATTCCATTTGGTAGAGGGTTTTTTTTTTTCCATACAAATATTTGCAACAATTTTGAATTCCCCAAAACCATACATAGACGATAAATACCATGCTATTAAAGTATTAAATTTGTACAAAAATACTTTACAGCTTAATACTTGTTTGTTACAAATAAAAATACATATTTAAGTGACTCATGATCTTTTTTTTCTCTTAACATGATTCTGCTTTATACTCTCTTGCCCTGGCGGGTTGTGAAATATGGTTGAAATAATATATTTCTCTGCACAAAAAGAAAGGTGAGCTTTTCCCTTAAACAAAGGACACAGTGTTCAAATGCTTTACGTAAGCAGTTGTTGGAACTATCGACCAAAATGAAAATGTTTGGAAAATAATCATTTCAATATGGAGATTCTACAATCAATATACAGACCTATTTTTTTAATATTCACCAATAACAGTTATTAGTGTAACTATTCAAAATATCTGAACAAATGAGAACAGTTGCTGACAAACATCTTAAAAGCAACTGTCACAATTTATTGCTTTGAGGGATGGTAATAATTGGCAATGCATTTTGTGAAAGATGTATTTACAATTTCAATAAGTATCGTGGCTCAGAACAAAAGATAGTCCAGTGTCATTTTAAAGTACATGGGCTGTACACCCCTCTATAGCCAGTTTTCAAAACATGTCAAGCAAGATGAGTTGGATTCGCCTATCATTAGGATAAGCCTCATTTGAATAGACTCTTCATTCTCCCTTAAATTCTTAGTCTTGAATTTTAAAAATAACTAATTCTCAGTGTTACTAAGCACTCTAATTCATTATCAGAGATTTGCAGCTATTAAAAATGTGTCCTTAAAAAAAAAAAAAAACAGGTCACAAGACATATCCTGTTTGTTAATTTGTTGCATAGGGAATAGCATACATCTTAGTTAAAATCATTCCTATATTGGGGCAAAACATTTACCACCACCTAATATGGTCTCCTACGTGCATCACCGCTGAAACATTTTAAGATAACATAATGTTATGCCTGGACCCCTCCTCCCATGGCAGCAGTCCCAGCCACATCCCAAGCTCCAGTTCCCCTAGGAGAGCCAGCTTTGTGACAAGCCTTGTTGGTCAAGTCCTCAACATTGACGACTTCACAGTAAGAAACTGATTTCAAAGTGAATGAAGGAAATTGTCATAGAGCATCTTTTCAAACAGACGTTTTCTCTTTTTAAAAAGTGGTTGGAAGATGAACTTGTAAAAAATTTCCTCTGATGTTAATTGGGGGGGAGGGGTGGCCTATAGCTTCTTTTTCTCTACCATGGGGCCCGGCAGGGAATTGCCCGCCATATACCCTAGCGGTCACCAAGAAAGAAACCTCTTCAGCTTGAAAGGGGAAGTGAACATGAGCCATGAGAGAGATTTAAAAGACCCCTGTGCTTGCAGTTAATGCCACGTGATTATCTGTGCTTTAAATGCCACAGAAATCTTAAAGGGATTTTTTTTTTTTTAGCACCATGTAGATATTGTCTTTTGTCCTGCTTTATGAAAAGCATTGCTATAATGTGTTAGTGGGTTCTCGTATCTCCAAATTACCACCATGACTAGGCTGTTGGAAAAAAGCACTGTTCTGTTCACTCCATTCTCCTCCTGGTAGAGTCTGTTCTATAGACTTCTGTGAAGCCAGTGGGTTTCTACTAATAACCAAGTCCAGCTTATTACCGGATTCTGCTATGAGGGGCACAACAAGGCAGCAGTCAAAGTCTCTCGTTCGGACATGATTCACCTGAAAAATCAAGAAGAGTCGTTTGGAATTGTCTTCACAACACTCTGGGCACAGAGTCACGCTTCTGGTGTAACAGGTGTCCTGGGGGTGCCCCCAGGAGCAGCCTCGCTGAGGAGTCCCTGGCTCACTCACTCCCTGCCACTAAATCGCAAGGCCCTGGGGAGCGGGGGATGGGGACACCTGGCTGCATCCTGGCTCAGGCAGGTGCTCCAAGCGCTGAGGCTTGTCCCCCATTTCCAGATGAGGGAAGCGGGGCACAGAATGGTTAAGGGATCTGCGTCAGAGCAGCAGCTGGACGTGGCCCCGCTAAGATGTGCTCCTGGCCGTCTGCTGCCCCCCAAGCTGTGCCCCTGACCGTGACGCCTCTCCAAAGGGGCCCGTCCCCGCCTCAGCTGACACCTGTGCTCGTCTTCTTTCGTGTCTCCTTACTCTTCACCAGCTACGTGCTGCTCCCGCGCTGCGACCTTCCCTTCTCAATCTTCTCACATCTGGAACCCCACACTTAGAGTGTATGATGGACCCCAATGTCCAACCCGATGTCTGGAGTGGGGTCTCCGGGTCTCATCCACTCTGGCCTGTCGCACTGGTCACACCTGACACACCCACTCAGCCTTGAGACACCCTCTCCTTCCTTGGCTCTCTTCTCTCCGACACCAACTTGTTCGATCCTCTTATGTCAATTCGCTTCCAGTTCTTTCCTGCCTCTTATCTCTTCCTGTCTCGGAAATTTGCTTTCCCCAGGCTTCCAGCCTTGGTTGTCCTCCCTCCCTCGCTATAAGCCCACCATAGGTAACTATGACCCAAAACAGCATCCCGAATCTCCTCAATATGGATCCAATATCTCTTCTGAGCAAGGGACCCAAACTGCCACTTGCCCCAGACTGCTGTCCCAGGATGCCCCGAGGATAGAAAGGACTCCCCGTCCCTACCTGGTACCGACCTGGTCCCCTTCCCTGTGTGGAGCCCCCCTTCCTCATTCCACTCCAACCCACCTCCAGTATTATTCTATCTTTCTAAATTGCAAATCACGCCATTATTCTGCGTAAGAAATTCCTACGCTGGAGAGCAATGTGCAGGAGCTTTGGCCAAGCGTTCAAGGCTCTCACGCCTGAATCCAGTCTACCTGGTACAGCCTCAGCTCCTGCGGAAGCAGCCACAGCACGGCGCCCATGCAGAGCTTGGGAAGGGCCACCGTAGTTCTTGAGCAAATATTAGCGTGTCTATGGAAAAGGAAAGCATCCCAGAACACCAGGACGGGACCCAGAGTCCCAAGATCACCAGAATGTGACTTTAAAACAACCTAATTCCCCAATGATGACTTGCTTTGGCGAATGTGTGTCCGAAAGCCACCCCATTGGGTCGGCCTCACGCTTCCAAAGTCGGGTCCTAGTTCCAGACGCATTCCAGCTAAACACGCTCTCAAGACTGACATCCATCCTCTCTTTTTCCTACAAAACGCGATTCCTAAAAACCGTATGGAAAAGCAGGCGTTTGCTTTGCTACCTGAAACCCTACCTGTCACCCTACTCCACTCGCTACACAAGCTTTGGCTTTTTGCTTCCAGATCATGGTGAGAGATCCTGAGATACGTCACGGCTATGAGGGGAAGCGGGATAATAATGTGCTGGCACCTGTTCTCAGGAAGTTTATCATCTGCTGGGCAATACGTACAGGGAACCAGGCAATTCCAGTAGCTGGTGAATCCTACCGAGGGCAGGAGTGTCCGCCCCATAGAGGAGGGGCCCCTAACCGAGTGTCGAGGCAACGAAAGGAAGATGGGTAGGCACCGGTCAAGCAAGACTTGGCCAAGTTACACTAACCAAGGCTTCACCTGCGGTCTTACCTGTAAGAGCCTATCGTAGGGCTTTAAGCCACCGAGATCTCCTGGCCCAGCCGGGCGGATATTTTTGACATACACTCCTTTCTCCAGCAAGCCATCGGCTACGCTGAACCCAAAGTCCTCCATGTCAGAGCTCTTGTACAAGGTGACCTGCAAAGTGACAAAACGGGAAGGGGCGTTCAGCGTGGCTGCAGGCTGTTGTTGGCGAGACTTCTTGTCCAGCGATCTTTTCACACTCACTGACTCCGTACCGCTCCGGGTCTTGTTAGGCAGCTCCCCACACCCCTGCACTTTTCCCCCTCCCCGAGAACATCCGTGCAACGTGTAAAGGGCCACGCAGAACGGAAAAGGAAGGAGGCAAAGGGCTGGAGGGCCCGGGCCTTTCTTGCTGCGGCTCCTGGTCCCCTTCGTCAGGTGGACGCAGGTGTGGCTCTGTCCCCCGCAGGTGGGTGTCTCTGTTTGCTGGGGGCAAGCGCAGGTGCGTGGGCCTGGGGAGCGGCGGCAGCGGCCCCTGGATCAGGACGGAGCCAGGCTCGCTGCCTGCCCACGTGCCTACTGCCGGGCCGGAGCGGCGCTCAGCACGCCGTCTTCCTCTGAGCAAGTGCCAGCCTGGAGTCCACTGCTCTGCTACAGCCCAGTGGGCATGTCCATACTGACAGCAACACGAGTTAAAAGACCTGAAGGTGTTCGTGTGAGCGGCACTGCGCTCTGGGGGCTGGCGCTGATAGCAGCCGCTTTGATTCAGCGACTCAAGACATTGACCCTTCTCAGCAGCGGGCCACCTGCCAGCTCACGCCCATGCTCACCCCCACCCCAGCGCTCACGCTCACCCCCACCCCAGTGCTCAGGCTCACCCCCACCCCAACTCATGCTCAACCCCCACCCCAGTGCTCATGCTCACCCCCACCCCATCCTCATGCCTCCAATATGACTACTTGCAATAGTTAGCCTGAGGTCCAGGCAGTCATCTAGTGGTTCATCCATTCACCAGCCGGGCACCCAGTCCCTACCACATTCTAAGCTGGCTGCTGATATTACTAAATTTTGCCCGACGCCCTCTGTACAAACTGATGCACTCTTCAGTGATCTGGGCTTATTGTTTTACTCTGTGTGTTTTTTAAACACTTTATTTTTATTTGTATTAGATCTTACTTTGAGACAAGCAGTGCACGAATCTGTTCTTGTAAAATAGTAAAAATGTCAGGGCTATGCAGGGCAAAAGGTAAAGATAAGACAGGTCTATTTTTTTTATGCCCAGTTATTTTATTTCAGAGAAGTAGGGACTATTGAAGGAACTACAAAAAGTGGTGTTTGTGGTTTTTTTATTTTACTAGGCAGAGAGCTCAAATATCAAGCTGGCCGAGTCTATACAATTCACCAGGCAGCCCTCGTGGTTATTGCCATATTAGAGGTGAGGAAATTCAATTTTATAGAGGTTAAGTAATTCCCCCAAGGTCACCAAGGTAACGAGTAGTGAGGCCCTGATTCCAGACATGAAACATTTAACTGGTACATGCTTCTGCCAGTCAAAATGCCTTGTTTCATGGGTTCTAAGATATGCTTTATTTTTCACATTTTAAAATCTTTGAAATCAGGTGCATTTTGTCATCCATGGCATCTTAGATCCTATGAATTAAGACATATGAACATCCTACCACCACCTGCCTCTTTCCTACAAGTGCACTAGGAGGAGAGGGGCCAGATTTTTTTTTTTAAAGATCTTATTTATTTATTCACGAGAGACGCAGAGAGAGGCAGAGACACAGGCGGAGGGAGAAGCAGGCTCCCTGCGGGGAGCCCGATGTGGGACTCGATCCCCCATGACCTGAGCCAAAGGCAGGTGCTCAACCGCTGAGCCCCCCAGGGGTCCCAGGGGCCAGAATTTCAGAGAGAGCTGTATTTTGATGAAAAAAAAAATCCAAACATATTTAAGAATAGGCTAGAAGAACGAATCCTCGTTACTCATCGCTCACATCTAACAACCATCAAGACCTTATACCACATCCTTCATCCACCCTTCTTTTTTCTTCTTTGGGTTATTATTTTAAGGCGGATGCCAGTCTCTACGTCATTTCACGCTTACATACCTCAGGATAAATCTCTAAAAAAAAAAAAAAAAAAAAAAAAAAAAAAGATCGCGTTTTTCACCTAACCTGGGTGTCACTAATTCATTCACCAACTCACCTTATTCCCTGATATCCTCCAACACCTCGTCCAGAACACAATTTCCCTGGGTGTCTCAACACTGGTTTCTACAGTTTTTTTTTTTTTTTTTTTCCCAAATCAGGATCTCAAGGTCAGCAGTGTGAGGTCCTCTTGTCTAGAGCATGGCCCCAGGCTGCTGGCTCATTATGGGAACTGTACCCATGTCTTCTTCTGGCCTTCATTTCCCTCCCAGGGGAAGTTCCCTCTGCATCCTTGACTGGAGTCAGAGTCAGCTTTGTGAGGAGGGGTGAGAATAGATCTCAGGGGCTTCCTACAATGTCACATCCTTTGATGTCTGGTTGCCCCCCTTTGGGTGGGTCCAGGGGAGGACAGCTTAATTCCTTCATTGTAAGGCTCCCCCTCAACCTCTCACCTAAATGTTTTTGACCACTGATGATCAATGTCTGAATAATTTCATCAGGACGGCAGAGTGATGGTCTTTTTCCAATCCTGTAATATCTTCCATGTTTGCTAGCTACGACTCTTTCATAAAGAAGGCCTTTTCTTTCTTCAAATAGTGCCATTGGGCTACCTTGATGGGCAAGTTGTACCAGAAAGGCACAATGAATGCTAATTCTTTCTTTGCATTTCCAGTAAAGGGAATTACTGCACTAAAGACTTCCAATGGCGGCCCAAACACATTTTTGTTGGGAGGGGGGATGAGTTTTGTAAAGCATCACTATGAACACCTGGGTTTACATACAGATGTTGCATTTCAAGTAATTGCATCATTGTTCTTTCGGGTGCTCCAATTTCCTCATCTTTGGCCAAGGGGAGTCTTCTATGTGAACTTCCATGACCTTTTTGAGAGGACTCATTTGTTTTGCTAGTGTCTTTGCTTTCCGGCTCCAAGATATCCTGACTCATCATGAATATTTCCTGCTCCCAGTTTGGAAGCAGCCATTCTCCAAGGGGCCTTCGTTGGAGGAAACATCTTTTAGGTTGTATTCTAGTTCCTCTCTTCCCATCGTCACGCTCCTTTCTCAAAGGAAGGAAGAAGAGGAATAGGCCAAGCTGGAGAAGAAGGGTGGAGGAGGAAGGGGAGGAAGCAAATGGCTAACAGGACTGGTGAGGGCCTGTCATTTTTGGGCCCTCTATATTAGTAGATGAAATCTCTTTGCTCAAGTTTCCTGCTTCTGCGCCCCTCTTTGGCTTTGTCTGGGCCTTGACTGTGGGATTTCTTGTCCTTCTGCCCCCTTGGCGTCTTTGCTTGGAGCCATGTTCTCACCGTGTGACAAGTAGCACACCTGGGGCAGGGGCCATCACCACTACTCCTAGAGGCTGGTGCCTCGTGGTTTGCTCTGTTCCACTCGCAGCCGGGTACAGGGGAAGGTCCTAGGGACCCTGTGCTAAGGGCTGGAAGGGTAAGTGGATGGGCATCTGCTCTGCCGAGCCAGCCACCCTCTTTAGGTGTCCCCGAATGTGAATGTCTGTGCTTGCAATAGGCATTACGAATCTGCCCATTTCATTCTTAGATCTGAGATAGGTTTTCGAACACGGTGAACCAGTATCCTTGCACTGGGGGAACATTTGGTGTGGGCCTAGAATAATAGCGAAGTTCTTCATTGCTCACTGGGCCTGTGATTCCTGGATGTCAGCTCCATGGCCAGAACCCAGGAGGGGCCTCAAACAACGTCAACATCAGTCAGTGGTAATACATTAACCAAAATATTCGAGTTGGACATCAACCAGAGTCGGTTAACAGATTAGCTCATTTAAGGTCAGAGTTGCTGGCCAAGAGGCTTGGATGGCAAACTCTTCAAGAGGAGAGGCTAATCAATGGTTTAAATTGGAAATGAATCTGTTTCTCTGGAAAGAGAAACCATAGTTATAAGGTTAGAGGAAACAGGATTTTTTATAGCCAACTCTGTGGTTCTCCTGGAGGTAGCCAATAACCAAGAAGAAATTATTTAGTAGTGACACAAAAGATAAGATTCCAGGAATCAATAATTCACAAAAATGGGGAGTACAGCTGGCTGCTCTCAAAGCAGCAACAATAAATCGTGCCATGTCGCTGTCGCCCTCCTGCTTGCATGGAGATTGGGGGTCGTTACCTCTGATTTATTTCCTGTCCAAAAAGAATTTCAGGTTTCCAAGGTTTAAGTCACTTTTTTTTGGGGGTGGGGGGGGTCCACCGATTAATTCCTTACCCAGGCACTTTCCTACATATGATTGCTTTTGAACTCCAGGCAACTCTGCGCAGAAGAATTATTCCCTTCTTGCTAATGAGAACAGTGACTCTTAAAGAAGTCGATGGACATATTTGTCTAGTTTGAATGTACAGACTCTAGGATGCAGTACTTGAGTAGCTGACCTCATTTACTGTGTTCTTTCCACTAAATCATGATTTTTTTTTTTCCTGGACATATAATCTCCTAGCTGGTCAGGCAGCCTTTATCCATTTCCAACTGCCCAACAAGCTAAAGATGACTAATTTATCATGTCTGCTGTATTTCTTCTGATCTAAGCCCCTCTGTGGCTTTCCATGAACATCTGCATAAACTTCTGCTCCCAGAGCTCTTTGTGTTGCACTCTGGCTCATGTGAATCAAGATTTCGCTTGTGGGGTTCTCTCTTCTGTGCTCACCAAAGGCCGCAGCCTGAGAACCCGGACTATGAACAGAAGGCTAGATTTTTTCTGTCCTAAAAGGGCCAATGAGCCTCGTGAAGCACGACTCCGGGCAAGAATACAGTTCTACAAAGCTCGGTTCAATTTTAACTCTTCGCCAGCACATGCTGCAGTTGCTTCTAACCCTCCCGGGAACAGAAGCTTTACCAGGAGGCAGAAGAGTTCACCATAATTCAAGTCGAGCCTTGTCTTCTATTTCTGGGCAAGTCTGTTCACGTGTCTGAACAATGTCCTCAAGGCAAAGCTGAGAAACCTAATATTTCTGTTTTCAGTTTTGACACATGAATATTTTTAGGCAGCCGAGGCAGTTCTCCCCACTTGGATTTTTTTTTTTAAGATTATATTTATTTATTCATGAGAGACAGAGAGAGAGAGAGAGAGAGAGAGAGAGACAGGCAGAGGGAGAAGCAAGGTCCATGCAGGGAGCCCGATACGGGACTCGATCCTGGGACTCCAGGATTGCACCCTAGGCCGAAGGCAGGTGCTAAACCGCTGAGCCACCCAGGGACACCCCCCCCCCACCCACTTGGATTTTAAAGGCCATTGTGTCTACCATCTTGGGCAGATCATGGCAAGTGACGGCTCTCCCAGCAGCAGCTTCTAAGCCCTGGCAGCGTTCCTATCATTCAGCCCCTTGCCTGATGGTTTTAGGGGCCAAACCAACACCTCTATTTCTCAGAGATGGTAGTACTTTTCCCGTAAATCACCAGGCACTTGGATTTATTCTTACAGACACCACCAGAGTCGCTCTTTTCCTTTCAACCTGATAATTCAAGAAACGTTGGTTCTGAGGACAATCCTATACTCCTTCTGGGGCTGGAAGGAAAAAAATAAAGGTCTCGCCTTCCCAAATGCATCTTCCAGGCCAAGAGGGAGTGATTTCAGTTCGCGCCATTCAAACTAGGCTTCAAGACAAACTGGGTCAGAAAAGGCAGCTGCTGCCCTCCTGTCTGGGGAGCCTCCTTGGCGGAGGGAAAGGAACAGCTGCTTCAAGCACTGCCTCCTGCTGCTTCCTGGCAAGCGTGTGGCACCGTGGGCTCGCAAAGTAGGGGCTCGACAAGGAGAGAGTCCCCCGAATTCTCTTGGACTCTGGCTCTAAGTAGGAGCGAGTCGGGGCCGACTTGGCCCTGGGGGAGCTGAGCTGTACAGACCTGCGGTGGGTTTAGGTGCTGCTCTCCCGATTCACGCCAGAGCAGCCTCACTCTCTCATTTCACGTCACGTCAAAGAGAAGGAGCTAGATCAGCCTCCCAATCCTCCCGGAGATCAACCCCAGGCACGGGCCCCTCGGTCACCGGGTGGTTGCCGGCTGGGCTGTCAGAATAGGCAGGTGGCTAGGCCCCAACGGATGCCGGGAGGCCAGCAAGGAGAGAGTCACGGCCAGCTCTCAGGGACGTCAGAGCCCGTCTTGGCAGCGCGTCACCAGAGGCCAGATTGAACCGGACAGGCCCAAGACGGCGGGTGCCGTGACAGGAAATCCCTGACCAAGCAACGAAGGAAGGAGCACGAAACCCTGCGTCTCCACACCAAGTGATGAAGCTTCCTCCCCCTTGTTCACAACAGTCAATCAAAGATAGAAACCCACACCCTAGGGCACGCAGCTCTCTCTCGAGCTTGCCCAATCTCACGTCTCCAGAGTTTACTTTAATAAACCCTAATGCTTGCGTCACTTGCCCACTGTGTTGTGTGTCTGTCCTTGAATTCTTCCTTGTAAGGAGACCAAGGACCTTTGGCAACATCTGTGGGTTGAACTGAGTTGAGGCCCCCGGGCCCAGAGTCCCTCTCCCCGGTTCACTCGGCAACCCTGCCACTGTCCCTTTGCTCTTGCCGCGGCCACCACCAAGTCAGCCAGTCGGCAGAGTCTCTGCTCCAGGGTTTTTCTCAGGACCGCCCTCCAGTTACTCAGCACCTGCTGCCTCTGCTCCCGTCTCTGCTTTCAGACTCCCAGCCTGCCCTGGCCTGGCTCTCCTCCAGTTCTTGACCCTTCCCGATTCCCTCTGCAACCTACTGACCTCCATTCTCTTTAGGTCTATGTGGGTCTCCTCGCTCCAGGGTCCACCTGCATCTCTGGGGGGCGGGGGGCATGCCCTCCGCTCACCCCTTGGGCCTGTGGGAGTTCAGGGCCAGGCTCACTGCCATTCAGGAAGGATGACAAGTTACACACAACTGACCAAACCCCTGCTACACAGAGCGCTAACGGTCTCCTCGGTGTTATTTCCTCATTCCAGGTGTCGCTGTGGTCAGACACTGCAAAGATTCTCAGACCAAGGAGACAGCTCTCCATCAATCTAAGGGAAAGAAAGAGACTAGCCTGGGCAAGACCATTACAGCGTAATCCTTGCTATAGCCAGACAAGTAAGATGACAGGACAGTGGTGAAGGAAGAAGTCCGCAGGCTAGTCTCCAAGGACCAGGGCGTTAGGGGAACAGAGTGACCCTCAGAGAGCTCTGGCACCTATAAGTGTACATCCTACAGATAATACAGTATCCCATGACCTATAAATGAACATACTTGATCACAACAGAGAGACATAAACAGGAAGAGATGAATGATTCCCCGGCCAGAGCTAGACTTAAGGGAGGCTATTAACACTTCTGAAGAGGTGTGATGGGGGACCGTTGACCAAGGGACAAGATGAAGATCAAAGACCTGAGGTGACCTGAAGATCAAAGACTAAGAAGTAAGGCACACGGGAGCACTGACATGGCCTGTGGGTCATCTGAATCTGGGGGACTGCAGCTTTGTTGGGGCATTTCTAGTGCTCGGAGCTCAGGCCCTACAAAGTGGACGGGAAGCTTGCTGGAAGGTAGAGGTGCAGCTGCAAGTGAAAAGATGACCTCAAAGGCTTTGTTTTTATTTCCCTGTAAGTCATTGGGCAGCTTTAATCCTAACTTGGAAATCTTATTCTTGCATTCTTGCTTTTTATCCCCCCTCACTGACTGAGACATATAGAAAGTTTCTTCATCCCCTTTTGAACAGGCTTTGTCATCCCACTGTCATTTCCTGTAAAGAGTGAAACAAACAAAAATTTTTGACACCAGGCAATCATTTTTATAAGAATTATATCGGGGCGTCTGGACGGCTCAAATGGTTAAGCCACTGACTCTTGATTTTGGCTCAGGTCATGATCGCAGGGTGCTGGGATGGATGGGCCCCACACTCAGCAGGGACTCTGCTTAAGATTCTCTCCCTCTGCTCCTCCCCCTAATACATAGATAAATCTTTATTTTTTTAACTTTAATTTTTTAAAAGCTTTCATTCATTCCTGAGAGACACAGAGAGAGAGGCAGAGACACAGGCAGAGGGAGAAGCAGGCTCCCTCCGGGGGGGCCTGATGCGGGACTCGATCCCAGGATCTGAGACAAAGACAGATGCTCAACCACTGAGCCACTCAGGGGTCCCAATAAATAAATCTTTAAAAGAAAAGAATTATATCTTTTACATTTTAAAAAGTATGTTTTAACAGAATCATAGACCAAGGAAGCTGAGGGAATGATCCATTTTGGGGACTGTCAGGGCTGAATGTCATGACTCATTTAAAACCTACAATGCAAAAAATCAATCAATCAATCAATCAATCAATCCTACAACGCACCCTCCAGCCCTTATTCTGCAATCCCATGTCCCCCAACAACCTTCCGATTATCACTGGCCCAGGTTTCACAGGGAGAGGATCTGCTTGCCAGGCTATGGTAGCGACTAGTAACTGGACACGCATCCATTGGTCTTTGCAAACAGATGCCCATCCTGCTTGACGTCCCCATCTCGAGGGCCCCAAGGCTGAGTCTGCTTTTCAGGCTGGGAGGCCGTGGAGACCGAATTTTCTGGGCTTCCAACACTGCATGGCTGAGGCGACTTCCCCAGGGGGGGAAATGCTACTTGTGAAGTCTCCCCTGCTGAGCAGGATCCTGCCCCCACCTTTGCTAAAGGACAAAAGCAAGGTTCTGAGAAGTGACATGGCTAATGCCTGTCAGACTGTGACCAAACCTCGGTGGGGCCTGATGACAAAGTCTGTGCTCTTTCTGATTTATCCCCTCACTACCACCCACCCCCCCACCCCCCCACCCCCGCCTCGAGGAAGAGGAACTGGAGCTAGCAAAGAGGGGTAGGCAAAAGCAGAAGGTGCATATATTCAGTTTGTCATTTTTAGCTTCTCGTAAGACAAATCTATAGGAGCTATTTGGAGAATAGGTCGAGGCAGGCCATGGGGACTCGTTTCATCTCGAGCACTGACTCCAAATATCTGGCGAAGAAGGAGGCATGTGTCTGAATAAGATACATTTTTCCAGTTCCTATTTCCTCCTAGGGCTGAGCCTCTCTTCTTGACGCCTGACTCGGGGAGACTATTGCGGGAGAGACTGCCATGAGGCACTGCCAGTGACACCTCTTACAAGGACAAAAGCAACTGTGTCCTCTTGGGAAAAACAAAGCTCCCCTCTCTAAACATCCAGATACATTGGAAATGCAAAGTCAACTTGGCTGGGGAAAAAGTGCTGGTAGCCAAAGCAGCTGTAAGAAATCACCGGGGTCCTAGCGGACAACTCAAATGTTCCAGGGTCGTGTCACCTGCACCCCTAAATAAAAGTTGGTTGCTGAAAAAGGATTTTTTAAGACCTTTGTAAATACCAATAGCTGCATACAGTTAAGGAATATAATTTTACTTAAAACCACATATGGCAGGGCCAAGGGAAATGTCAATATGACTAGAAAAAAAAAAAGTCCGAATGTTCTGAATGTGGGGCAACTTTCTACTCTACAGGGAAAAAAAAATCTTTTTTGCTTTAAAGTATGCAAAGAAGGGAAGCTAGCCTTCATCTCAGAAATAGATTAAGTGGCCATAAAGGATATTTAAGCATCAGAAGGGAAAGTAGGGTTATCAATGAGCTGTAGCTAAGATCACAGGCTCCTTATCTGTAAAGAGAAAGAATCTGTGATAAGCTATAGTACAAACCAGAATTCATTTTAAAGATAAAACCCAGGAGCTGCAGGGCCGAAGACGCAACCTCATTTCCTTTCTTCCCCTGCCAACCCAGCTCTTGCCAATGATTTCGCTGAAACGGAATCATCACCTCCATTAGCAAGACCTCAAGGAGCGATCCACAGTCTTTAGGGTGCAAGACAATCCCCCGAAGGGGTTGCTAAAATGTAGCTTCTTGGCCTGCACCCCCAGAAAATGCTGACCAGGCCAGTCTGCGTGGGGTTCAGGAAACTGAATTTTAATAAGCGTGGAAGGGATCATCAGAGGTTTTTATGCCAAACTACTGTCTAAGGCAGGAGTCTGCGAATGTTTGGTCGACACCCATTAATACATTTTGAAATCAGCTTACTACGATGGTATTTGAAAAAAAGACAAAAAATAGGAAACGTTAGCACGAACGGTGCAGTCAGGTTTTGTATTCGGTCACACGTGAGCGTGGATGTTTGCATGTCCTGAGTCGCAAGGTTGTGTTTCGGATAGTCTCAGTCGGAGAGGCAGTGGCCTCAGGGGACTTGAGTGTCACTTCCCTGTGACACTCCCCCGCACCGTCCCCTCACACCCTGCTAAATATCCAGCCATCTCCCCAGCTCTAACTTCCTCCTCCATCCACACAGCCAGAAAAGGGAGTGGGCCTGCGGGTCTATGTTAGGTCCAAGTGTCATGCAGGACAGGACGACTAGCTCTGGGGGTTCAGGACTGAACGTACACAACTTAAAGGAAGGCTTGCCCAGAGGGAAGAGCCTCAGACGCAGCACATGATGTGAAATGAAAGAAAACCGTGTAGTCCCTGACCCGAGCTTGGGACTGTCTGCAGGTCTGAGGGAAAAGAAGGAAGGGCAAGGACGACTGGGTGGAAAGTCACTGGGCAACCAATGGAAAGAAGCTGAGACCCAAGAACCTGCAAGAACCTGGCCTACCCTGTGTTCTTCACGTTGGAAGGTGATGTCAGCCACCTGTCACCCGGAGATGGAGCTGTATTTGCTTGTTTTCTCACCCCAGCAGTGAGAACGGCTACTTGCCCATTGGTTCACACCCCCTTGATCCAGCTGCTCCTGAACCCGGAATGAGTCTATGGGCACTGGCTTGGACAGGAGCAGATCTGCGACCTGTCCTCCAGGCGACAGATCTCTCCAAGGAGCAAATGGCAATGGGAAACGACACCAAGCCTGGAGTGCCACTCACCTCCTCCGGCCTCTCTGCTCTGGTCATTGCAGCCCCTTGGGACTTCCTCCACCAGGTCCACTCGGAGGAGCCCACCAGCGGGGCACAGGGGACTGCACGCCAGCCTGCATCCCACTTGTCAAGCTGTGCGTCCAGCTTGGGATTATCTCCAACTTGAACAAGGAATGTTTTTCTGATGCCCTGGCCCTTCTCCACGCCACCACCCACAACAGTGCCTTTTCCTCATTTTTACAAAAGAAAAATTAGGCTAAAAACCACGATAGGCTAGTGGCACCCCGCTGGGAGGATAACTCAATCCCACCAACAAGTCACTGTGCTTTTTCCTCACGGTGTCAGGCAACCTTGCAGGGGTCAAGAGATGCCCACGGGCCTTGCCAGCATGACCTCGAGTCCGAGGGACTGTGTTGTTGTGCACACCATGCACTGAACAACCAACATGTGGGTGGCCCAATAGAATACCTGAACTCGCTCTCGAAAGGAAAAGAGAGCTGGGATGTGGCCTACACCAGGCCATACACCAGGCCATGCAGCACGCCCAGGATTCCGGGTTGTCAGGCTGCACACTCCCTGGCTACCTTTCCCCCTTAGCTAGATCCTTTCTGTGTGTGCCCTAAGACGCCCAGCACACCACCACCTACTTTTGAGCGTTCTCCCTCATTTGGGACTGACTCAGAAGGAAAGTGAAGCTTCGTGGGAGATGCCCCCATTGCCGCCGCTGAGGGGAAATGCCTGGAGCGAAAGCAAAAAGCAGCATCCCGCTGATTAGGTCCAAGTGGCCCCTCCGTGTGGGGGACCCTGTGGCCCCACTGCCACGCTGCCACTCATGGTGCTGGCAGGTACAGTTTGCCTCTTTAAGAAAGAAGATGGATTCCTTTCCTTTCCTTTTTCCTTTCCTTTCCTTTCCTTTCCTTTCCTTTCCTTTCCTTTCCTTTCCTTTTTCCTTTCCTTTTTCCTTTCCTTTTTCCTTTCCTTTTTCCTTTCCTTTTTCCTTTCCTTTTTCCTTTCCTTTTTCCTTCCCTTCCCTTCCCTTCCCTCCCCTTCCCTCCCCTTCCCTCCCCTCCCCTCCCCTCCCCTCCCCTTCCTTTCCTTTCTTCTCTTTCTTTCCCTCAGTGATAACAACCTGCACAGCAAATTCCTCATCATTATCTTTGCTAAATGCTTGCAGTGCAGCGGGGATGGGCCGACAGGCCTTTGTACCCGTGGCCTATCAATAATCTTCCTCTGAGGCAAGTGCCTCGCTCTCCAAGGAAAAATGACTCTGTTTTATACCTGCTATTTCCCTATCCCGTGGATGGGGGTAATAAATATCTGCTAAGAAGGGCTATTATTGTAAGGGCGAAAAATATAAAGCGTACAGAATAGGAACTCAATACATGCTGGTGTCCTTTCCCTTAGGGGCTGAAGGAGGGTGGGTTAGGAAGCGTGCTCTTCTTGGCCTGGGCAGGAGAATGTTTGAGAAGAGGGGCGGCCAGTATTCTCAGACACCTGAGGGAGTCAGGTGAGGCTCACATGCTCCTGGTACAGCTCGATTGGCACGGACCCCACAGCTTCCCCTACGTAACCACCAGAGGGGACCTTACAGCCTCCTCATGGGGTTTGCCAATTGGCATTTAGGGCCTTTGACAGGCAGTACCAAACAGATGCCCCAATTCAGGGAAGCTGGATGAACAAGCGGACTCCCTGCGTCCCCACCCTCCAACACCAGACACTTCTTTATTGTGATTCCTCCTAACGCACAGGCTCCAATTGCAGGCTTTGCTCACTTTGGGATATTGGCATTCCCCAACGTGCCACCATCCCCGACATTCCTTTGCACAAGCTTCCTGCTGCACTTGGAATGCCCTCCTGTCCCCCACTTTCCTGCAGAGCCCACACCGGCTCCTAAGAAGCCTTGCCCATCTCCTCTGTAGAGGGTGAGGGTCCACCCTCTGTCCCCCCACCCCGAGGCAGCCCCGTCCTGCCTCTCTCACTGTACCCTCCTCCCCATCTTCCCACGCTTTCCCACCCCAGCTCACCACGAGACTACGTGCCCCGTGGGGGTTCACAACACACTGGCACATGTACCACATGAGTGGGTGAGTGAGTGGTAAGAATTAACCCAGGATGGAGACACAAGGTTTAGAACTCAACCTCCCATTCTGGTCTTTCTTTGACCACATCCTTTGTCAGCTGGCAAAGCCAATAGCCGCAAAAAATTATAAAATATCTTTTATACAGGTGCTTAGGGAAATTGAAGTCTTCAGAGGAAAAAAGGGGGTGTAGGGCTTGTTTCCTCCTCTCAATCCAACATCTACTTGCTTTTCTGGGTAAGACAAATAACTAATTTCTAGCAAATAGGTCATTAACTCCAGAGAGGGTCTTGGTTCTCAAGACCAAAGATCTCAAGAAAGGTGAGATCATTACTGTCTATGCATCTTTATGTATTAACTAAAAATAAAGCATTAGTTCCATGAAAGAAAATCAGAGGCACCTCCTTATCACTGCTCTCCTTGCCCCGGGCTTCTGCAAACACTGTCACTTGTACATGCCTTGTTGAAACTTGGCCAGCAACCCAAATTCAGCTCTGTGTGCCACAGGGGACTTTCTTCCATAAAGTCAAGTGAGGCAACCAACACAGGCCGAGATGGGACACACCAGGACGTGCCCTGTCCTGACCCGAGACATCCACATCACATCTTCTGCATAACATAACCGTCTGCTAAGCCTGCCATTAAAGATCAAGCATTCCAACATTATGCCTGAAGCTCATTTTCAACGAAGCTACAAGCGTATGACAATCAGAAAATCCTTGTCCCACTTCCAAAGAATGACAGACCAATTCATCTAAACTTCATGGGACTCTGGAGCCTCCAGCCTTTGTGCGAAGATTTTGGCCACAAATAGGTTTTTAGTAAATTCACTGCTCCAAAGCGAATTTCCCCCATTTTATAGGATAACCCAAAGGTCACAATCTGAGCACAGAGTCCCTGACGATCTGCCTTTGGCCGCTGGCTTCTGTCGCTGGCTGAGCCCGCAGGAGCGTGTCATTACCACGCCGGGCACTGCGTGTCATTACCGCAGTGCTCACGCTAAGCAGAGTGGCTACTAAGGGTGACAGAGGAAAGAGAAGAAAGCATCCTGACCTTGTGCAGCTCCACGGGAGTTGGGGACATGATCTCCTTGATTTCTTGTTTCATTTTTCTCAGGGTGACAGACTTTCTGCCCACATCTGAGGGCAGGGTGTTGCTCCGAGTTGTTTGGCTGTAATGTGGCCGCGAGCTGCTCCGTTCCTGGAAGCTGGCCTGTCGCCCCAGCTGACTGCGAGGTGTTGGGGCCTCATGATTCAAACTCATCGTGCTCCCCGACATGATTGTCGCCTGTGGCATTGACAATTTTCAGAAACAGTTAAGCCCTGGACTAAGGAAAGGGTTCGGTCGCTCAACATTAAGCACATTTTTCCTTCTGCCCAGTCAAAATACAGTCTCTTCGGGGCACAACCAAAGGCTGGAGAATGGACATACTAATTGAACTATGAAAGTCTGGGAACATGCTTCGCAAGTGGCATTTATAATGCACATCTCAAATCCAATTTAAGTACTTAAGCCATTGAGTTTATTTAATCAAATACCACCCCTGGCAGTTTGGAGGCAAATTGAAAAGCTATAACATTTGCTTCCTGCAAACTACATTCTAAGCATTAACTTTCCACCGAGTGGGCTCTAAAGATGGGATTCATGAAGCCCCTTCAATATATCTTCCAGCAATGGACGAAGAACTTTTCACAGTGGAACCAGGCGGCCTCCCTTGGCGATGCTGCCTCTAGCCCCACCTGGAGGTAACAAGGGGCGGAAACAGGGCTATTGATAGAAAGGCAATTACCCAACGCTACCCACCTACCACTGGTACACTGTCTTCCCTTTGGCCTTCTGACCTGCCCCAGAATTCTGTAGACCAGCTAAGTCTCCACACCACTTGGCGTAGGTCACTGTTCCTTAGAAGTGGCCTTCGTGGGAGATCCTCAGAAAGGCCAAGAATAATCATTTATTGTGCTACTGGATTCAACCCTTTGCTCAAAAGCTGGGACACTTGGATTGGATTTTACCAGTGAACTGGGAAGCTTGTTCCATTTCTAAGTATGTTCATATGTAAGGGAAAGGCAAGGTTAGATCCCAAATATGACTGAATCTTAGACATGAAACTGAAAAAGCATCTGGAACCAATGTCCTGTTGAGGATGTTCATTTCTCATGGTATCATGGGAATGCTAAAATTCTGAAAACAAGCCTGCAGCCAGCAACATGCTCCTCGGTAGGATGGTCGAACATTGGTACACCAGGATTGGTGAATCTGCTTGATGTCATGGCAACGGAAAACAAACTCCACATGCTGTGTTGCTGGCCACACTGCGATCTCATGGTTCACATTCATAAGGATGCTAAAAGCAGTGGGGTGTCATTTGTTGAGTCCTTGTGTTCTCCCACTTGAGCCTCACAACAACTTTATGAAATACACACTCCTAATTTGTAGGTGCAGAAACTGAGGCACACAGAGGTTGACCTCCCCAAAGTGACATAGGTAGTACGTGAGCCAAGGGCACCATCTAAAATTATTGATTAGGAGGGAACCCTGCAAAGTGACAGAGTTTTCATTTATCTTTCTAAGATTTTGTAATTCCAAGAGCCACCTGGTGTTTGGCTATACACACACCAGTAACAAGATCTTTGAACTGAAGCCAAGTATTGGCGCACATGTACGTGTATCTACAACTCTGTCGAAAAGGGAACAAAACCAGTTATCAATATCTTGACTAGATTCGTCAGTTATTGATAATTTTGAAAAAGAAAAATTTAATTGTAGGAAAAACCTTACTGGTCATTGACCATTAACATGTGCTAAGTACCACACATACGTGTCTGTAGGTTGTCATTTAATACTTAAGATAAGTCTGTATGATAGGTATTCGAGTTATCATACCTCCCCATTTCAGTCACAGAAAAGGATGCCCGGCTAGGTCGAGCAAGTTGCCCAAGAGTCTGGGATTGCAGTCCTCGCACTCTGATTCTAGAACCCTTATTCTTGACTACCAGGCTGTATTGCTTCCCAGTCAAGTATTCGGTTGATTTTTTTTTTTTTTTTGAACTGACTTTTTAGGAGATTAAAAAAAAAAAACCTAATATTTAAACCAATGTGGAATATCCATAGTATGTTTTTTTTTTCAGTTACATCTATTTTTAAAATCGCAAGCTTTTGACTACTAGCTCTGTCGGTGTCGTGCATTTCTCTGTGTGTCCACTGTTAAGTGACAAGCACCCAGTGATTATTGTTCTTGCAGTGGTGACCATCCATCTACTGGTTTTACCTACTAAGACAAGTTATTTGCTTTGTTAATATCTATTTTTTATTTTCATTTTTCATGGGACCAGTCGGAAACACGTTGGAGATAAAATACTTAATCTCTACAACAGGGAGATAACAGATCTGCTTCGATGAGCCTTGACCACAACAGAAATCCCAAACTGATCTAGAAAGAGTTCTGCGGAAGCAAGGTTTCTTTTATTTTTTTTTAATTTTTAATTTATTTATGATAGTCACAGAGAGAGAGAGAGAGAGAGAGAGAGAGAGACAGGCAGAGGGGAAGCAGACTCCATGCACTGGGAGCCCAACATGGGATTCGATCCCAGGTCTCCAGGATCGCGCCCTGGGCCAAAGGCAGGTGCCAAACCGCTGCGCCACCCAGGGATCCCAGGAAGCAAGGTTTCAAAGCATGGCTTGACTGCTTTGTTTAAAGTGAGCTTTAAACAACAACAACAAAAAAATGGACTTACTATGGAGAAATATGAAAATTAAAACATAATATATAAAATATAAAATAAAGCTTAAAAATAATTAAAACATAATATATAAAATCTAAAATAAAGCTTAAAAATAATTATTTTGAATCATCTAAGATTTGCTTTTACTTAGAGATTCTCTATTGCCTAGTTCCATTTTGCACAATTTATAATTTATAGTTATAATCCCCCTCCCCCAAATTATCAGTAAGATAACTGATATACATAAAGCTTAGAGGGATATGTCCAAGTGTTTTCTATTTGATATTTAGTTAAATGTTCTTCCTATATTAAACAAAAAAACCCCAATTAAGGCAATGTTCATTAATAAAAATGGCAAAAATAATTTCTATTGAATAATTATTAAATGCTATGGCCTGTGTGAAGTGCCATATAAGCATTAATCATTATAATCCCCTTATTTTACAGAAGAATAACTATCTGATAAGACAGATTAAGTAACTTGTCTAAAATCTTAGTGTGAATTTTTTTCTTTTGTTAAAACTATACATTTTTCAGGGCTAAAGTTGAGCCTAAATAATTGCTAGCTAATGGGGAGAATGCCTAGTATAATTTTCACTTCCATTTCAATTGTAATCATTTTTCATTTTAGCTAATCTTCTACATTTATTATAGTTACAGTATGCTATAACTTTTAATACTGGATGTAAATTTCATGTGCAAGAAACTAGCTCTAATAATATTTTTTTTTGCACCGTAACATTTACAATCAAGCAATCAGAGTTCATTATACTCGTTATGATACAAGTATAAATAAAACTCTAACTTCTAGATTTGCCAATCATTCTTCCTTGTTATAGGGCTTTGATCTGCTTTTGGCTTATAAGCCCAACCCATTTCTGGATTTATAATTTCAAGGGTCCTACCTGCCTGAAGCAATGTTAGAAAAGGTTTATAGGCTATCGCAACACGACTTCCATGCTCATAGATGTCGTGTTCGTTAGGTAACTCACTCTCTGGGTGAAGACCCAACCTCACTGTGTTACTTTTTACATTACCCTTGTTTGACCTGCTGTAAAAGAAGATATTAGAAGAACAGCTGATTCTTTGAAGGAGAAGAATCAAAATGCAAAGTGAAGAAGGCATATGAGCCAACTATGCTTTGAAAAGCAGGAGTATGTTCAAGAATTGTGAATTGAGCTCATTATCCACTTTGGGCCCCTTCTGCTGATCATTGTATACACAGGGAGTGGTAAAAGTTTAAATAAGCCAGCTGATACTTAAGCATTTTACTCTTTTTGAAAGTTGCCTAAAAAGGAACCAATTGCTAATGTCCTCATTTATTTAAGTTTTATAGTATTATCCATCTCCAGGCCCTTTAACCATGCTCTGAAGTTTCAATTCATGCCAGGTAGTACTATGGTCTTTGTAAGTTCACACTATTATTTTCCTTTATAATTCTCTTTGCAGATTCACAGACATTAGAATCACACCAAATATCCACACATGCAATTGAGAAGCAAAATAATATAAAGATGAGTACTTGTTTTAGAATCGCAATTTCACCCACTTATGCCATTCACATTCCTTATGGTGACTTGGGGACCTCATATGACATCAAAATAAAAAAATGAGACTTTTGCCGCTTTATTTTTTTACAGCTCAGAAAATTTAAAAGAACATAAAAGGAAACAGCCCAGGACCTCCTAGACCACAGTGCGAATATCGTCAGCAAATTCATGGCTTTGATTAAAGAACTCACCAGGAGTCCAGCTATTATGTTCCATGTCGCCACAACTCCTAGAATCCACACTAAGTTAATGTGGAATCAGGATTTGCAAATGAACAGCAGAGTACTGTGTAATATTTTGGCTGCTTTTCACACAGACCGGCCTTTTTTCACCAGCTGCGTTGTTGTCTACTTTGAGGGCAACAAACCCAACCAAAATAAAATAAAATTTCCTCTTATGTTCCGCTTCACGATCAAATTAACTGCTGTACCAGGTACAAATGAAAACATGCCAAAGAAACCTTTCTAAAGCAACTAAGAGGATGAGCTGCGCCACGGCCGGGAGGCTTTAGCTCCCTCCCCAGCGACTGGGTGGCAAACAGGTACAGTCAGGGTTAGCAGGGAGCCATGGCAAAGGCCACAAGTCAGTAAGCTCGGGGTGGGGGGTGGAGATGGGGAAAGAAATACTTTCAACTGCACTGAATCAAATCAAAATTGCTGTCCAGAAGGCAAGGGGGGCAGGGAAGGCAGCTTCACAAGCAAAAAATATAAACATAAAGGGTAGCTACCAAGAGAGTCATGTTTCTCAAAGACACACGCCTGTCAGCTTTCTCCTGTGGAAAGGGGTTAAAGCTTTTAAATGAACTGATGTGATAAGTGCAAACTCAAAAGGACCAAAAAAAAAAAAAAATGAGTGTAGAAACGATACAAGTCAGCAGCAGGGCCAAGGCTACCTCGAGTTCTCTCAGAATTCCCGACTGTCCACAGGTTTCCAAGTCCTCCAGCGCTTGGGACCAGAAGTTCTCCTCCTGTTCGGCCTCCGTACTGTCGGGAGCCCCTGTAAAACTGTTGTCCAAAAAGCACAGTCTGCGTTGAGAACTTGCCAGATGGGATCCAGAATCAATCAATCAATCAATCAATCTCTCTCTCTCTCTCTCTCTCTCTCTCTCTCTCTCTCACACACACACACACACACACACACAATGGGACATTCTTTTTGGGGTCTGGCTTTCTTCCAACTCCAAGTGCAAGGACTGGGGCCTTCCAACTCCAAGGCCTTTCTTCCCCTCCAAGTGGGGATGCTTTCAGAAGTGCAAAGAATTTCAAAGAGTGGAGGGAAGGACTTCCTCCTTCCTCACTAGACTTGGGCGTCCATGGCGCCCGTGGAATGGGGCGCATCACCACGGTGCTGGGTGGGAACACCTCTTGGCTGCTCTGCCTCCTGAAAGACAGGTCAGGCCTCCAAGAGAAAATGTTGTCTCCCCTATAAATTCCGGGATGGGTCATGTAAGGGCTATTGGTTTTTATGAGTTTCCTTAAAATATTTTGGTTAGGGAACAAATTGCTAAAATATATCTCAATGCAAAATGGGGGGCTCTTTGACATATCCTTTTTCTTTTTTTAAAATACAAGTTAACACAATGCAACCTTTGAAAGGAAAAGAGAGGACACCAGTCAGAGAGTGAGGACATGAAAACTCTGGTTTTCATGAGGGGAAACAGCTCTTGCCCTGCTATGGGGTGGTGCCCAGGCTCCTGCTGGGTGGCCCATGTCTCTGAACCCTGCCACGGGGCCAGTGTCATGCCAGCAACTCGTGTCATGGGGAGTAGAGAGGGCCAGATCTGGGCCGATGGCCAGGCAGCAGTTGATGAAAACCTTACCCACTGACTGTGGACCGGTCCCAGTCTTCATTACTCAGCCCCACGTCTGGGTAAGTCTGGCTTCGCGGCTTAGTGACCGGGGACAGGCTGCCTCTCTGCTTCGGACCCCTCCACTCGTAAGTGTTGAAGTTGTAGCCCGAGGCCTGAAAGCCAGAGCCTGGAACAAAAATCAGGTGTCACCTTCTGTTTCTGAGAAGGACTGGAGAGGTCTTTTTGGTAACGTGTCTTTTCCTGTGGTTTCCATCCGTTGATTCAAGGCTGCTGACGTGAACTGAACTTGGGATCAGAAAGGCCATCAAGATAATACTCAAGTCTTACATTCAAAACACAGTCACACAAGATATGTCAACTGATGCCAACGACAGTCCGGAGGTAAGACCTTTTAGACCTAAGCAGGAGAGCCCACTGTCCCGGACCTGTTTTTATTAGGGCCCTTGCCCTGCTCTCTCTGGGCAAGGAATCTGCTGGACCAGGGGGAGGTGCCCACAAGACCTGTATCCAACCCTTGATGTGATAAATGCAAACTCTCTCGAACTAGAGCAAGTTCTGGAAAGTCAGAAGCCTGAGCTTCCTGCCCAGAAACCTCTGTCCACCTACAGGATGCATGAGGGCTTCTTACCCCAGTCTCTCCCTTTGAGAATGGAATTTGCCACCAGATGTGGGTTCCAGGCCCAAGGAGTAGCTAAGTGGCTGCTGGCTGCAGGGGTGTGGATGGAGCTTGGTTCTGAAAGATTGGGATGCGCCCGAGGATGACTTACTCCACGGAGAAATGACAGTGTCAGCAAGAGGAGGGGTGGGATAGGAAGGGCGACAGCAATAACAACAGGGATCACACAGCGGGTACTTATGCACCTGGAACTTCATTAAGTGCTTTATTTGCGTCACCTATTTATTCCTCATAACTGTCTTCAAAGGTAGGTACTATTATTATTTGCATTTTACATATGAGCATGTAAAGGCTTAGCACAGCAGTTCAAGGACGTAGGGGTGTCTGCAAACGCTCCCGGGGGTCCAGTCATCACCTTAGGAGACTCAGTTCTTAAGACTCTCACGTTCCTTAAGCACATCTCCCCAAAATCAACCCCACCATAAAGAACCAGGGGTCTGAGACCTGTTGCTTCTCCCTTCCCACCCCTTGGGTTGGCTTCCTGTCACTTTGCAAACGAAAGACGCATTTCTTATCCACCTCAAACCTTCTGAAGGAGCTTGGCCCCGGGATGCAAAACCCTCCAGTCGTCAAATCAAGGGGTAACTTGGAAAGCTTTGCTCCTGTGAGCAGGTCTCTCGGGAGCAGCGCCTGATTTCAAGCAGGCACAGACTCCTGGCAAGGCTTTCTCCCTCCGTCATCCACCTGCTTCTCTGCATCCTGGACGCAGACTTCAAAACCGCAGTCGGTGGGCACATCGTTAGGTATATCTGATTTGCAAAATGAAGACCGACATCCTCTCCCGCAGGACAGGACGGCAAGTCTGATTAGCTTGATAGGCGAGGCAGTGAGGAATGGCTTTGGGCAACTGGGGTATACAATGGACATTTTTCACAAATTTGAGCGAAATCCGTGGTTCCAGATTTTGACAAAAATATACTTAAGGCATATTAATGAGAAACTGGAAATTATAGTCTTTGCAAGTGTTTAAATTTGGAGAGAGAAAAGTTAGATGCCAACTTTAAATGTGTGAATGGGGTATGCGGTCTTTCAAAATTCTTTTGGGAGATTTAAATAGGAGAGTGGGGGCTTGTGCTGTAACCACGATACATGGCTCCATCCACTATTTCGGGTTGTGACCCACTACTACGTGCGTGTGCGTGCGTGTGTGTGTCAGGTTGCACAATGTGTTTAAAAACCATTTAGACAAAAACCAAAAAAACCCACAAACAACCCCAAATGGTTAATACAGCAAACAGGTCTCGGCCCCCATTTTCCCATACAATGAAATGACTGGATCACATAAGATGACTGTCACTCACTCACTTTCCCTCCCCTCGTTAGAACTTACAACACCATCCTTACTAACAGAGCACAGAGGAAGCAGGATGTCCACAGGATAATGCTCCAATCAAAAAGACCTGATCTCTAAAAAAAAAAAAAAGAAAAAAGAAAAAAGAAGACCTGACCTCAAGAACGCAGGGGAATGCCTATGGCTGCAAGAACCTTCTATGAACCTTCTGTTTTAGGATTCTGAGCATTAGGAGTGCTGGCACAGAGAAAATATTTACAGTTTGATATCTCATTTTCTTCCCGGGTAACTACAGAAGTATGGCTAGCCATTTGGGAAGAAATTTTGTGTGATCAATGTGTTGTTTTCTGTCAAAAGTGTTGAATTAAAGAAACTCACGGGTCTCTTCTTGAACAGGAGTAACCGCACATCACTGCATTTCTCCTGACTCCCTCCAACAGGCTATCCATTTTCTCCTTCCCAACCGGAGGAACCGACCTCCCCCCCCCCACACACACACCTAAGTGAAGTCTCACTTTCTGTGATACAAGCAGAGTTAGGGGAAGCCTGCACCTGCCTTGCCATAACTAGCTTTTACCTTCCGAAGATCCAATGCTAAATGGAGTGTCCTCCACTCGGTATTTTTTTCTGATAAACAACCCGTTTGATCAGTCACTTCCCTGGGAAAATTCCAACATGTTTTAAACTGGACAGCTGGACTTTTTGATTTATCTTCCAACTGTTGTTCATGAGCAGTTCTTGGTGATTGGGCAAGTGTGTAAGGATGGCCTTGAGCAGATGGGCAGCACTGTTCCTTACCAGGGAAATGCCCCTCTTGAAGAGCAGGTCTGTCTACACCAGTGGGCCGTGCGTTAATAAGCAGTATCTGATTATTGCATTACAACAAAGCAGGACCTGAGGACGGGGTACAATTCAAATCCCCTTGGGTTAGGTCTAGACTCAAATGGCCTCGGTCTGGACCAGGCCATGAGGGCACAGGGAGTGAGTAAGAAACGTCGGGCCAAATCCCAGCTTTGCAACGTCCTTGCCCCGCAGCCTTGGCCGACTCATCTCAGTGTTAAGACAGGGACAATGATCCACATGTGCCTCACCAGGGTGACAGGAGGATTGACAATAACATACACAAACTCTCACCATAATGAGGTTTTGATAAATACAGATGCCCATGACTTTTATTATGTGCTAAGCCATTCGACTTCTTAAGATCTCAGTTTCCTGATTATAAACCTGGGAGGGCCGCGAAGGAGGAAAACCTCAGCCCTACTGATCTGGTGAACCTTCCAGCACTTAAGTGTCAGGTACCCCATGAGGAGCTGAAATGCAAAGATAACAGCTTCCTGTCTTCCAAAACCGCACAGTTTGGTATTCGTCTGGAACAGAGGGGAGGAGAAGCAGGCAGAGAAGGTGACAGTTGTAATTGCCTCCGAGAACATTTAGTCTGAACACTCGGATATAGAAGAACGAGACGTGCGTGGGGGTGGGAACGCGGCCAGGAGGGGTGGCCAAGAGTCGGGGGTGAGTTGGTATTTCCTTGTAGAAGTGGTGGGTGAGACGGTGGAGCCGAGCAGGAGAGGCTGGTAAATGTGCAGTCACGGTGAGCCCTGTTCTCCATGTGCCATCAACGGGTTTCTGCTTCACTCTCAAGATGGGAGCAGGATTCCAGAAATATTCTGGTCCCTCCTACCATCTGGGCTTCTGCCTCCCTGTAGGAAGAGCAATGATTTACCTAACTGTCGAGTCCTGGGAGACTGCAGGGGAATGTCAAGACCCGCAGTCTCTTCTTGGCTCTCTCTGGACTCATTCTTTCCCTCTGCCCCGGCGCTGTAAGGCAGGCACAGCTGCGGCCCACTGCCCCAGGTCGGGGGCAGCAATGCCAAGACTGTGCAGTGAGCGGACTGGGGCAGACTGCGAGCTGCCCATTGAAACATCCATTCTTCTCTTTATCCTTTAACCAGAAGACCAGGTTTGGGGGTGGGCATATTAGGGCTCAGAATAAGACTGTACTTCCTAGCCTCCCTTGATATTAAATGCTAACTATGTAAAAAGGTCTGGCCAGTGACATGTCACTGGAACTTCTGGAAAGGCTCTTTACAACACTCTTTCCTGGTGCCTGGAATGTAGATGAAAGAGCTGGAGCCCTGGTATCCATCCTGGATCATGTGGTAAGCCCAAAGATGAAAGCCAAGTGTGAGGCATAATAAAGAAGAAATATTTAAGAGCATGGGTCCTTGATGACACTATAGTTCTGTGCCAGCTCCGAAATGCCTACCTTTTTAATGATTTAAGTCTCTGTGATACTAGGGTATTCAGTTCTATTCAGCTAAATCGAATCCAACTGACATGCTGAGTTGCACTTAGCTTTGCAGATCTGACTTCTCCCTCATTTAAGACACAACATCGAGGCTTGGGTTAGGAGTAGGGAAAAAAAATCTTGATTCTGGCTGCCATGTCCAACTTGACTTTTCTAGAAAAACAAAACAAAACAAAACACTCCTGTCCAAAAAACAAAAGTAGTTGATATTTTAATCAATAGCTGAACTCCATTTCTACTCCTCCACTGATTAAGAATGGATAAAGGCAGGGACTTATGAACATGCCAAAATACCTATAGCTGTACAGTAGCAAAGAGCAAAGCTTGCTGGGCGAATAATGAGAAATTCAGGATGTATAGAGTAAAAGGTACTGCAAGGAACTATCAGGAGATGAGACTGATAAAGCAGTTGGGAACGAGATTACAAAGAACTCTGGTTTAAACTCAGCACCTCAGGTGCAATCCTAAAACAACAGAGAACCATCAAGAGGGTTTTTTGTTTGTTAGTTTTTAAGGGAGGGGCAAGATTAGATTTAGTTTTTTTTTTTTTTTTTAAAAGATCATTGATGGTAATATACTCAAAATAAGGAGATGGTGAGGAAGTAAATATTTCAGGCCTGATGAAGGTTTTATAATATAACAGACGTGTGGTGTCTAAATGTGGTCTATCTCCCGATCAGGTGGAAGAGCCCCCAAATGTGGGGTGACGACTGGGTGGAAGCCGGAGGCATGGACAGTGGAAGGATTCACCCAAGGCAGAACAAAGGAGATTGAAGTTGACCGAATAAACTCCAAGGGAGCTGCTGGTAGGACCTGGAGGCAGAGGCAGTCTGCCAGGAGCCAGTGGGTAGGAGCTGTATTTCAAGGGGAAGGTGAGGAGGCATGAGAACATGGAATCTTCCTTTTTTGGTAACTGTGCCTGGTTGTAAGTAGCCCATTGGTCAGTTAGGGCCTCTGGATGTCTGAGGAGGGTCTCCTGATGGGCCTGTCTGTATCCAGCCAGGGGGGCCCTGCGGCCCTCTCTGCAATCCATCACTCAAGCCTGGGTGCCTAAAAGCAGCCTCTATAACAGGCAGTGGCAGTGAAGGGATAGCAGGAGAGATGCGAAGCTGGAGGGGGAAGATGCTGGGTCCTGATGACACTGTGGGGCCACCTGCCTCATCTGGCTCTTTACTGCAGTGGGAGAAAAATAACTAGCGTGTTTAAGCACCATCATTTGTATTTTCTTTCATATGTAAGTGAACTCCTAACTGATGTAGGAGGAGGATGACTGCATAATTTAAAATAGGGAAAGTCTGACGGAAATTAAGTGAAGACAAGCTGCTTGCCACAGTTGAGACGTTAACAGCGCTGAGGAATATCCCTTTACACAGGGAGTCAAACTTAAAAGCCATGGGAGGAATGGCATCAGGGAGGCAGCCCACGTGTAAGAAAAATCAACTGCCAGAAATAGAAATAGACTTTGTTTTTACTAAGTGATGGTGTGAGCACAAAGAATTGAAATGCAGGGATGATACTGGAAACTAGATTTTAAACTCAAAATTGATAAACACACTGATAGATATAATCTAAAAAAAACCTGTATTTTCTAAGTAATTATTCTTTTATTTAGAATTGGAAACCCTTCTTTCTTTTTTTTTTCCTCCCTCCTTCCCTCCTTTCACATCTAGGTTTCAATATCTGGTCTTATCTTTTGTATCATAATGTGAGGTGTGTTATAGACTAAATTGTATCTGCTCTTACATTCCTATGTTGATGCCCTGGCCATCAATGTGACTGTATTTATAGATAGAGCCATTAAGGAGGAAATTAGGGTTAAATGAAGTTGTAAGGTGGGGCCATAGTTTAATCTGATTGGTGTGCTTACAAGAAGAGAAAATTTGGACACACACACAAACACACACACACACACACACACACACACACACAGAAGAAAGGCCATGAGAGGACACAGGGAGAAGGCAACCATTTGCAAACCAAGGAAAGAGACCTCAGGAGAAACCAAACCTGATACCTTGATCTTGGATTCCTGGCCTTCGGAGCAGTAGAAAATGAATTTCTATTGTTTAGGCCACCCAGTCTGTGGTATTTTGTTATAGCAGCTGAAGCAAACTGATACAAGGTATAAAATTCAGTCTAGATTCCTTTCACTGAGAGTAATGTTTGGTTTTGTTCATTAGCCTCGTAGAAAATAGTTCTTCACAAATGTTGTCACATCTACTAGTGTATGAAATCTTGTTATAATGATTTCTATTTCGAGGGTAACCATATTTCAGATACTTGTAAAATTCTGATAATCCAACATTGTACTATTTGGTTTTTAGTACCACAATATTGTGCAGATTAATATATTTGTAGTTCTTTATTCACACTCAGTATTAATTTTAAAAAGCAAACTAAACAATGTTGTTTCATATTCATAAAATTTGAAATCATAGAGTGGTTTTGGAATTCAGACTCAACTCTACAATTTGGGGGCTGTAGCTCTTGTCGTTACTTTTGGAAGCCAATTTTAGTGTAGGAAAGGGAGCCAGATAACTCCCTGCCAAATTTGTTTCCTAAAAATCTAGCTTTGTTAAGAATGGGAAAATCAAACCATACATTTGTGTAACTATTTGTAATTGTTCTAGCCAAGAAATACTCAAAGTGTTTAGACGAGGATGTGGCTTAAAATGGCAGAGCAAAATAGTTCTCTCCCTGTCCTAGAAATCACCTCAAAACAAAAAGGGATGACAAATAACATAAACTTCATCTTCAGTGAAACTAGAATCTCAAACCATAAGAGTGTGTGTGTGTGTGTGTGTGTGTGTATATATATATATATATATATATATATATATATATATATATATATATTTGGTAATTTTATATACAAATTCCATGAGACAAACAGGGTGGGAGGCGGTGATAAGAAACCAAGAGGAGACACCTATGGCCAGCGATTTCAGAGAGGGCCCAGTCTTCCAAAGTAGGGGCTGTGGCATAAAGCAAAACAACAATGCTTTGTTTGGAACACTAGAATGGATTGCACAGGCTGGTGGCAGGAAGTTCCCCCAAACCAGTGCACCAGGGTAAAGCCAGGGAGGTGGGCTGAAAGATGACACCTACAGATGATATCACCAAGCAATGTCTCAGTGAGGCAGGCCAGCAGAGAGGAACTCTGTATTGTTGGCGGCCCATGGTAGCCAATCTCTATGGGCTTGAGGAAGAATGTACTTATTATAAGTTACTGTGAACTTGGGGCAAGGGGTGGGTAATTTTTGCTAGTCTGGAGCACAACCTGGGCTCTGCTATTTCAGACCCTCTTTCAAACTTCCAATTTAGGACGAAGTCATCCCATTCAAAGAGCAATAATTAAAAGGAACTGGTATGAGATGTATACCAAGTTAATATTAAAAAAAAAAAAAAGGACAGAAGGAACAGAAAAACAAAGCAACAGCAGATGAAGGATACTGATGAGTAAAAGACTGATATGGAGCAAATGATAAATATGACCAAACAGATCATCACAAATTTTTAAAAATGCACACTGAAAGCATCATCTCTATAAAGCAAGAGATCAAAGTAGAGATATAAGAACTCACAGAAAACTGGGCAAGGTAACATGATAGAAGGAAACGAAACATGAGCTTGTAGAGATCAGAAGAGATATTAAAGAGAAAATTAAAAGCCCCCCCCCCCCCCGCCAACCACCAATGGGGAGAATACTGCTCAGTGTCCTGCTCTGTGCTACTCTCTTTATGGACTACGTTGTGTTCCCTGATTACATTAAAGGGAAATTGTGCTCTTTGACTGTACATGTTGGTGTCTTTTTTTTTTAAGTTTTTATTTAAATTCTAGTGTAATATTAGTTTCAGGTATACAAATAGTGATTCAACGCTTCCATAATGTTGGTCTCTTCTCAGTCATCATTATCGTTATGAAAACTACAAGGAAGCATGGAAATAGGTGAATTATGCATCCAATTCATCCAATTCTAGTCATAAACAGAAAATCTAAGAATAAAGTTAATCAAATTAAAAGGAAAGATCTATTTTAAAAAACAAGAACAGAACTGATAAGTACATGCAAGGGTCAGTTCTTTGGAAAAATGCTAAATAAAAATAAACCATTACCAGTATGGGAAAAAAGAATAAAAACACAAATATGCCAAATAGGGGATATTGGGGATATAATTATAGAAGCCAAGAAAACAAAAAGAAGCAAATTCCTTAACTGATGTACGAATATATTTGAACACCTGTATGAAAAGCATTTCTTTTTTCCTGAGAAAATACGAATGATATAGAAATGACCTCAAAATGGATCCAGCAATCCTACTTCTGGGTATATATCCAAAGGAAATATAGTAGGTATCTTGAAGAGATATAACTGTGGTATTATTCACAATAGTCAAGATAGGGAAACAACCTAAGAGTCCATTGACAGATGAATGAAGAAAGAAATGTAGTATATATACACAACAGAAAATTATTCGGCCATAAAAATGAAGGAAATTCTATTTGCAATGACATGGATGATCCTGGAGAATATTATGCGAAGTGAAAGACAAATACTATATTAGCTCACTTATATGTAAAACCCAAATCAAAAAAATGTCAAACTCAACTCCTAGAAACAGAAAGTAGAAGGTGCTTGCCAGGGGCAAGGGGGTGGGAGAAATGGAGAGATGTTGGTCTATGGGCATAAAGTTTCTTTTATAAGATGAATGAGTTCTGGGAATCTAAAGTACAGCATGATGACTATAGTTAAGAATAATGTCATACTGCATACTTGAAATGTGCTAAGAAAGTAGACCTTAAGCATTCTCACCACCCACCCATACGAATAGTAACTATGTAAGTGGACGGGTGTGTTAATCAACTTGATGGTGGTAATCATTTCACAATGTGTGTGCATCGCAAGATCATCACCTTGTACACTTTAGATATATACAATTTTGTCATTTATACCTCAACAAAGCTGAAAAAAGTGAACTCAAAAGAGAAATATCTCAAGATTATGGCAGGATACGATGGAAAACATAGCTACTTGAGTTGAGGGTCAAGAATGACAGACACCAAAAGAGCCACACCATCCATGGGAATGAGAGAGTCCAGGTACTAGCAGTTTGTCAGTCTCCTCTTGTATGATTGACTTCTGCTAAATCCAAGGAAAGGGCTTTTGGGGTTAGAAAGAAGAATAAATAAGACACAAGGGGGCCCAAGCAGCAGATGTTGATGAGGTGGGAGGGCAGGAGTATAAGGGTCAGGAGAATGGGAAGTGGAAGAAGCTGACCCAGAGGCAGACTAGAAAAGGTGTGCATCCTAGAGTCGCACAGTAGAACGGAGGGCCATCCCGCTGTGAGACTTCCTTAAACACACCCCTTCCCCCCCAGCTCTGATCACTCCATCCTGTTCCTCTCTGCAGTACTCTGTACTAAGTAATACTCTGTACTGTAGGAATTTGTTCATTGGCCCTTCAGCAGGTTACGTCTTCCATGAGAACAGGGACCACTGCTCTTTTGTCCATCATTATATCCACTGTATCCTGGCCTTGTGTTGTGCCAGCCATGATGTATCTGTTGAATGAGTGAATTGGGCAAATTTGACATTTTGGAGAAGCAGTAGAGAACAATAAGGACCGTGGTGCAGAGGCATTGGCCCGAGGAGGAAGATGTGCATCATGGAGGTGCGACATCTTACTGGGAATGGGACAGCTCTTGGGGGCCGCAGGGGAAAGGAAGAATGTGCAAGGTCTTCCTGGGATGTGGTCGAGAGGCTGCCGAGCAGCTGGAGGGACAGAATGAAGAGACCATCTACATCTCACCACATAGCGTTTAACAGGGGGGGAAAGAAGTGTGGGTCTGTGCCTTGCTTTTATTTATTTATTTATTTATTTACAAAGATTTTATTTATTTATTCATGAGACAGAGAGAGAGAGAGGCAGAGACACAGGCAGAGGGAGAAGCAGGCTCCCTGCAGGGAGGCCGATGGGGGACTCGATCCCAGGACCCCAGGATCACGGCCTGAGCTGAAGGCAGGCACCTTCTGTGCCTTATTTTTAAAAAGTCAACGTCACAAGCACAACGTGCAAAGACTTGGTTTAATCTAACAGCACAAGTAAAAGAAGGAGAAAAAAAAGCCAGACTTTGAGACCTTAGTAAACAATAAGCACAAAGTGAGTGACAGACGGGATTTGACCACCAAAATCCTATGTCGAGGTAGATAGCCTGTTTTCCTAAGATCTAAAACTTTCTTTTTGTAGATTTTTATTTATTTGAGAGAAAGAGAGAGAGAGAGAGCGAGCACAAGCAGGGGGAGAGGCAGAAGCAGGCTCTGCACTGAGCAGGGAGCCCGATGCGGTTCTCGATCCCAGGACCCTAGGGTCATGACCTGAGGCCCCCAGGTGCCTGGGTTCCAAAATTTTCAGTGATGAAGGTGACAGGCTAGAGTTGCTCTATGCTGCCAGACTGTTGCAGACCCTTGCTTTCTGAGTGCTACACTGGCCCAGAGTTGGCTTGGAGCACACTCAGGAGAGAGGCCCTGGGGACCATAGAGATACTCAAAGGTAAGGTTTCTGGCAGCTGCGCTCAGAGGAGGAGGAGGAGAGGCCTCAGCCTAGCATGAGTGACCTTGAGGGCAGGATGGAGACCCACAGGAGGAGCCACGGGCCCACAGGGTTCCACTGGATACGGGACAGGACCCCAGGGCCGTTGGAGCTCAGTCCCCGCGCCCAGCGACCGGGTGGCCCTGAGCATGACCCCGCGGTGTCCGGGCTGTGCGGGCCGGCAGGTGAGCCGCCTTCTAAGGTCCCTCCCAACCCTGAGATCCTGTGACCAACTGGCTCTTCGACTCCCTAGGAGAACCCAGATGAGTGCTTGGGAATCGCTGTTTTACAAGTCGGAGGGCCGTCCCCACGTTCTCACCGTCTGGGGTGGGGTGGGGGGACTTTGATTTTCCCCCAGTTGCCCTCTCCTCTCTCTCGGGCCCCATGAGCATTTCTAACTTATTGATGCCAGATGTCATATTCTTTTTTTAATTTTTATTTTTAAAGATTTTATTTATTTATTCATTAGAGACACACAGAGAGAGAGAGGTAGTGACACAAGCAGAGGGAGAAGCAGGCCCCATGCAGGGAGCCCAATGCGGGACTCGATCCCAGGACTCCAGGATCACACCCTGGGCTGAAGGTGGTGCTAAACTGCTGAGCCATCCGGGGATCCCCCAGATGTCATATTCTTAGGACCACTGTTCTCTGTCTAGGAATTCCGAGTTTCAAAAGCTTCACGACTAACAAATAGTTTGTCATTTTTCATTAATGTGGGAAAGGCCGTCTCTTTAGTATGCTAATCACGGGCCTCATCTTACAGTGTAAAAGGACAGGGTAGCCAAGTTCTTTTTTTTTTTAATTATTATTTTTTTAAGTTTTAGAATTTATTCATTCATTTTAAGTGTTCTCTATACCTAGCGTGGGGCTCAAACTCATGACCCCCACCCAAGATCAAGCATAGTTTCCTCCACCCACCGCACCAGTCAGGCGGGCCTCAGAGTAGCTAAGTCCTTACACATTACCTTATGGGCAGAACTCATTCAAATCAGCAGCATCCTTACCAAAAAATGTGTGTAACAAGAAAGTCATTGCACTAATCATAAACAAGCAAGGACATTAATGGACAAACCTTGGGGTCCACTCTGATAGAATTTGACTTCTGTCCTTTATCAGAGGCCTCTGGTGGCTCATCAGGTCACAGGCAACCAGCAATCAAGAATTTGATCGATGAGAAGTTAGCATACGAGTTACTGGGTGGCACAGTTGACTTGTCACACGGTATCAGGACTTGGAAAAGCAAATTGCCAGATAAATAAAAGCTCCAGTTCTAATCTGGGTCTTCAAAATATTTCCTTCACCAAACTCCAGTCTCATCGCTAACAAGTAACTACTTGATGGCTTTGAAATATCATTCCTTTTCCCTGTCGTCCCCTCTGCCTGGGACTTGGCAAAGAGTGACATAGGCAGAGGCAAGCTGAGGGAAGAAAACTAGTAAAACCAGGTAGAGAGCAAGCTGGTTACAGACCCTCCTAAAACGTAGTTAACTTAGCTACAAAGCAACCCCTGCACTCAAGCACGTGATCTCCAAGCTCTTGGTTTACGTATTTTATTCTGAGTGACTTAAATCAGAGGAGAAGAGGGGTTGGGAGGCTGGAATTTGTACAGGGAAAAAAAAAAAGAGAAGGTAAAGTTTTTTGGTTTTGGTTTTTTTTTTTGAGGGGATATAGATGCTCCAAATTTATTTTAATTCCTTGTCACCTGATATTTTTATTTCACTGCTATTTAGATATTGTAAACAGTGCCTAAAATGACATCTTTGTACCTTGGTACCTCTGTCTTTGATTTAATTATTTCCTGAGGATGAAGTCCTAGAAGTGGAATTATGGGGTCTACGAGACAATGAGCATTTGTGAGGCTTTATGCCATCGTCTCGAGGGTGGATCTGCTGTATCTTGCTCCCAGACCCATTCCTCTATGTAGCTGGTGCCCCCCCATCCCCACAGCTTCAGCACACATGAGGATGGCCAGGACGCCCCAGTCAACACTCCTGCCCCGTCTCTCTGCTCGCAGGTAGTTAAGCAGCTATGGCCTGACCTGGAACTCCAATATTCTCCAGGCACCGCGGGGGGCAATCTGGGACATCCTTTTCCTGAGGGATGGGGTCACCAGAGATCCAGATGGGGGCAATCGCATCTCAGTCCCACACAGGAGAAATACCAAGACTTGGGACACACTTCTCCTTTGATGCTGTGCATCATCAAAGGCAACAGATGTTTTCAGGAAGCTTTTAGTTTATAGCCTGTACTCAGTCTAACATGTTTTGTGTGTTTACGCTCTGTTAGTGAGGTTTGACTTTTCATGTAGGTCAGACTTCTTCACACGAGGCTGACGCCTGTGAAGGACAGTCTGCTATACACTTTTTATACTTT